>NC_086381.1:62765043-63102764 GCF_036588685.1 Mytilus trossulus | reverse complement strand
AACGCGGGGAAAAGAATTACGTCCCCTTCTACTGTTTCAATCATCGTTAATAGCGACGTCGCCTCAGAACGAGGGCAAACGATGGAAACTACAGTCGGCCGGTAAGTTTTTTCCTCCTTTTAAAATTAATTTAAACATAGCTGTACCGGTTAATTCCTTTAAAAAATAGAACAGATGAACTGTTTATGTGTGTTTTATTTAAACGAGAGAGTGAAAAGTCCGTGCTGATTGTGAAAAAGCGTTGAATTTATTTTGTGATCAATGAAATTTCCAAGGCTTTAAAATCTGCGTTCGTCGGACATAGAATGAATTAAAATGATCATGTTATTTCGTTCGATTAAGATTAAATACGAATACGTATACGTATGACGTACGTTTAAAAATGCATTCTCCCTTTAATTGCGACTTGCCGTATTTCACAAGCCGCTTTTTTATTTTCACACCAGTTTTGTCATGCAGAAATAGTTTCATGCTGTTGGGTAATTAAAGCAAAGCAAGATCTCGCGTTTCGTGTGCTTCTTGTATATACATTTGCAAAATTTGTGTAGCTTGTTTTAAAATTAAAACACCGTGTCTGAGTAAGACATAGGATTTATACGCTTTGGAAACTCGGAAAAATTTGAGTATCGCTTCTCGGCCTTTTGGCTAAGATCAAAGTGTAGTATCTGTTCTTATCAGCTTAATATCTGATACGTACCCCATGTGGGTACTTCGATATTAAACTGATTTTTGCAACTAGGTGAGATGTTAGGTGCTTGCACCGCTCTTGCCACGAGTTGGCCTGGTATTGCAGTACCTCCAGGATCGGCTCACTCCCCATTTCGGGGAGAAAATTAAAATAGAAAAATAGCTCCTTCTATAGTCTGAGAAACAGCCCCAGTAAAATATTCTCTAATACGTTTTCTATATTATTTTATGTTATATATTGTATAGTTTTACTCATTGTTGTAAATTAATTCTACTTCTCGTGCATGTAAAATAAATCGCATACTATTTTTTTTTTATGTCTGTTCTCTAAAAAGTGTTGTTTTTCTTTTCTTTTCTAATAATGTGATGTTTTTTCTCTTTCTCTCTCTCTTGTATTCATAACAGCATATGTCAGTGTAATAATGTATTCTCGTTCCTTAAGACAAACTCTATATAAATTTTTAGCGTTACGGAAAAACGCGGGGAAAAGAATTACGTCCCCTTCTACTGTTTCAATCATCGTTAATAGCGACGTCGCCTCAGAACGAGGGCAAACGATGGAAACTACAGTCGGCCGGTAAGTTTTTTCCTCCTTTTAAAATTAATTTAAACATAGCTGTACCGGTTAATTCCTTTAAAAAATAGAACAGATGAACTGTTTATGTGTGTTTTATTTAAACGAGAGAGTGAAAAGTCCGTGCTGATTGTGAAAAAGCGTTGAATTTATTTTGTGATCAATGAAATTTCCAAGGCTTTAAAATCTGCGTTCGTCGGACATAGAATGAATTAAAATGATCATGTTATTTCGTTCGATTAAGATTAAATACGAATACGTATACGTATGACGTACGTTTAAAAATGCATTCTCCCTTTAATTGCGACTTGCCGTATTTCACAAGCCGCTTTTTTATTTTCACACCAGTTTTGTCATGCAGAAATAGTTTCATGCTGTTGGGTAATTAAAGCAAAGCAAGATCTCGCGTTTCGTGTGCTTCTTGTATATACATTTGCAAAATTTGTGTAGCTTGTTTTAAAATTAAAACACCGTGTCTGAGTAAGACATAGGATTTATACGCTTTGGAAACTCGGAAAAATTTGAGTATCGCTTCTCGGCCTTTTGGCTAAGATCAAAGTGTAGTATCTGTTTCTTATCAGCTTAATATCTGATACGTACCCCATGTGGGTACTTCGATATTAAACTGATTTTTGCAACTAGGTGAGATGTTAGGTGCTTGCACCGCTCTTGCCACGAGTTGGCCTGGTATTGCAGTACCTCCAGGATCGGCTCACTCCCCATTTCGGGGAGAAAATTAAATAGAAAAATAGCTCCTTCTATAGTCTGAGAAACAGCCCCAGTAAAATATTCTCTAATACGTTTTCTATATTATTTTATGTTATATATTGTATAGTTTTACTCATTGTTGTAAATTAATTCTACTTCTCGTGCATGTAAAATAAATCGCATACTATTTTTTTTTTATGTCTGTTCTCTAAAAAGTGTTGTTTTTCTTTTCTTTTCTAATAATGTGATGTTTTTTCTCTTTCTCTCTCTCTTGTATTCATAACAGCATATGTCAGTGTAATAATGTATTCTCGTTCCTTAAGACAAACTCTATATAAATTTTTAGCGTTACGGAAAAACGCGGGGAAAAGAATTACGTCCCCTTCTACTGTTTCAATCATCGTTAATAGCGACGTCGCCTCAGAACGAGGGCAAACGATGGAAACTACAGTCGGCCGGTAAGTTTTTTCCTCCTTTTAAAATTAATTTAAACATAGCTGTACCGGTTAATTCCTTTAAAAAATAGAACAGATGAACTGTTTATGTGTGTTTTATTTAAACGAGAGAGTGAAAAGTCCGTGCTGATTGTGAAAAAGCGTTGAATTTATTTTGTGATCAATGAAATTTCCAAGGCTTTAAAATCTGCGTTCGTCGGACATAGAATGAATTAAAATGATCATGTTATTTCGTTCGATTAAGATTAAATACGAATACGTATACGTATGACGTACGTTTAAAAATGCATTCTCCCTTTAATTGCGACTTGCCGTATTTCACAAGCCGCTTTTTTATTTTCACACCAGTTTTGTCATGCAGAAATAGTTTCATGCTGTTGGGTAATTAAAGCAAAGCAAGATCTCGCGTTTCGTGTGCTTCTTGTATATACATTTGCAAAATTTGTGTAGCTTGTTTTAAAATTAAAACACCGTGTCTGAGTAAGACATAGGATTTATACGCTTTGGAAACTCGGAAAAATTTGAGTATCGCTTCTCGGCCTTTTGGCTAAGATCAAAGTGTAGTATCTGTTTCTTATCAGCTTAATATCTGATACGTACCCCATGTGGGTACTTCGATATTAAACTGATTTTTGCAACTAGGTGAGATGTTAGGTGCTTGCACCGCTCTTGCCACGAGTTGGCCTGGTATTGCAGTACCTCCAGGATCGGCTCACTCCCCATTTCGGGGAGAAAATTAAAATAGAAAAATAGCTCCTTCTATAGTCTGAGAAACAGCCCCAGTAAAATATTCTCTAATACGTTTTCTATATTATTTTATGTTATATATTGTATAGTTTTACTCATTGTTGTAAATTAATTCTACTTCTCGTGCATGTAAAATAAATCGCATACTATTTTTTTTTTATGTCTGTTCTCTAAAAAGTGTTGTTTTTCTTTTCTTTTCTAATAATGTGATGTTTTTTCTCTTTCTCTCTCTCTTGTATTCATAACAGCATATGTCAGTGTAATAATGTATTCTCGTTCCTTAAGACAAACTCTATATAAATTTTTAGCGTTACGGAAAAACGCGGGGAAAAGAATTACGTCCCCTTCTACTGTTTCAATCATCGTTAATAGCGACGTCGCCTCAGAACGAGGGCAAACGATGGAAACTACAGTCGGCCGGTAAGTTTTTTCCTCCTTTTAAAATTAATTTAAACATAGCTGTACCGGTTAATTCCTTTAAAAAATAGAACAGATGAACTGTTTATGTGTGTTTTATTTAAACGAGAGAGTGAAAAGTCCGTGCTGATTGTGAAAAAGCGTTGAATTTATTTTGTGATCAATGAAATTTCCAAGGCTTTAAAATCTGCGTTCGTCGGACATAGAATGAATTAAAATGATCATGTTATTTCGTTCGATTAAGATTAAATACGAATACGTATACGTATGACGTACGTTTAAAAATGCATTCTCCCTTTAATTGCGACTTGCCGTATTTCACAAGCCGCTTTTTTATTTTCACACCAGTTTTGTCATGCAGAAATAGTTTCATGCTGTTGGGTAATTAAAGCAAAGCAAGATCTCGCGTTTCGTGTGCTTCTTGTATATACATTTGCAAAATTTGTGTAGCTTGTTTTAAAATTAAAACACCGTGTCTGAGTAAGACATAGGATTTATACGCTTTGGAAACTCGGAAAAATTTGAGTATCGCTTCTCGGCCTTTTGGCTAAGATCAAAGTGTAGTATCTGTTTCTTATCAGCTTAATATCTGATACGTACCCCATGTGGGTACTTCGATATTAAACTGATTTTTGCAACTAGGTGAGATGTTAGGTGCTTGCACCGCTCTTGCCACGAGTTGGCCTGGTATTGCAGTACCTCCAGGATCGGCTCACTCCCCATTTCGGGGAGAAAATTAAAATAGAAAAATAGCTCCTTCTATAGTCTGAGAAACAGCCCCAGTAAAATATTCTCTAATACGTTTTCTATATTATTTTATGTTATATATTGTATAGTTTTACTCATTGTTGTAAATTAATTCTACTTCTCGTGCATGTAAAATAAATCGCATACTATTTTTTTTTTATGTCTGTTCTCTAAAAAGTGTTGTTTTTCTTTTCTTTTCTAATAATGTGATGTTTTTTCTCTTTCTCTCTCTCTTGTATTCATAACAGCATATGTCAGTGTAATAATGTATTCTCGTTCCTTAAGACAAACTCTATATAAATTTTTAGCGTTACGGAAAAACGCGGGGAAAAGAATTACGTCCCCTTCTACTGTTTCAATCATCGTTAATAGCGACGTCGCCTCAGAACGAGGGCAAACGATGGAAACTACAGTCGGCCGGTAAGTTTTTTCCTCCTTTTAAAATTAATTTAAACATAGCTGTACCGGTTAATTCCTTTAAAAAATAGAACAGATGAACTGTTTATGTGTGTTTTATTTAAACGAGAGAGTGAAAAGTCCGTGCTGATTGTGAAAAAGCGTTGAATTTATTTTGTGATCAATGAAATTTCCAAGGCTTTAAAATCTGCGTTCGTCGGACATAGAATGAATTAAAATGATCATGTTATTTCGTTCGATTAAGATTAAATACGAATACGTATACGTATGACGTACGTTTAAAAATGCATTCTCCCTTTAATTGCGACTTGCCGTATTTCACAAGCCGCTTTTTTATTTTCACACCAGTTTTGTCATGCAGAAATAGTTTCATGCTGTTGGGTAATTAAAGCAAAGCAAGATCTCGCGTTTCGTGTGCTTCTTGTATATACATTTGCAAAATTTGTGTAGCTTGTTTTAAAATTAAAACACCGTGTCTGAGTAAGACATAGGATTTATACGCTTTGGAAACTCGGAAAAATTTGAGTATCGCTTCTCGGCCTTTTGGCTAAGATCAAAGTGTAGTATCTGTTCTTATCAGCTTAATATCTGATACGTACCCCATGTGGGTACTTCGATATTAAACTGATTTTTGCAACTAGGTGAGATGTTAGGTGCTTGCACCGCTCTTGCCACGAGTTGGCCTGGTATTGCAGTACCTCCAGGATCGGCTCACTCCCCATTTCGGGGAGAAAATTAAAATAGAAAAATAGCTCCTTCTATAGTCTGAGAAACAGCCCCAGTAAAATATTCTCTAATACGTTTTCTATATTATTTTATGTTATATATTGTATAGTTTTACTCATTGTTGTAAATTAATTCTACTTCTCGTGCATGTAAAATAAATCGCATACTATTTTTTTTTTATGTCTGTTCTCTAAAAAGTGTTGTTTTTCTTTTCTTTTCTAATAATGTGATGTTTTTTCTCTTTCTCTCTCTCTTGTATTCATAACAGCATATGTCAGTGTAATAATGTATTCTCGTTCCTTAAGACAAACTCTATATAAATTTTTAGCGTTACGGAAAAACGCGGGGAAAAGAATTACGTCCCCTTCTACTGTTTCAATCATCGTTAATAGCGACGTCGCCTCAGAACGAGGGCAAACGATGGAAACTACAGTCGGCCGGTAAGTTTTTTCCTCCTTTTAAAATTAATTTAAACATAGCTGTACCGGTTAATTCCTTTAAAAAATAGAACAGATGAACTGTTTATGTGTGTTTTATTTAAACGAGAGAGTGAAAAGTCCGTGCTGATTGTGAAAAAGCGTTGAATTTATTTTGTGATCAATGAAATTTCCAAGGCTTTAAAATCTGCGTTCGTCGGACATAGAATGAATTAAAATGATCATGTTATTTCGTTCGATTAAGATTAAATACGAATACGTATACGTATGACGTACGTTTAAAAATGCATTCTCCCTTTAATTGCGACTTGCCGTATTTCACAAGCCGCTTTTTTATTTTCACACCAGTTTTGTCATGCAGAAATAGTTTCATGCTGTTGGGTAATTAAAGCAAAGCAAGATCTCGCGTTTCGTGTGCTTCTTGTATATACATTTGCAAAATTTGTGTAGCTTGTTTTAAAATTAAAACACCGTGTCTGAGTAAGACATAGGATTTATACGCTTTGGAAACTCGGAAAAATTTGAGTATCGCTTCTCGGCCTTTTGGCTAAGATCAAAGTGTAGTATCTGTTCTTATCAGCTTAATATCTGATACGTACCCCATGTGGGTACTTCGATATTAAACTGATTTTTGCAACTAGGTGAGATGTTAGGTGCTTGCACCGCTCTTGCCACGAGTTGGCCTGGTATTGCAGTACCTCCAGGATCGGCTCACTCCCCATTTCGGGGAGAAAATTAAAATAGAAAAATAGCTCCTTCTATAGTCTGAGAAACAGCCCCAGTAAAATATTCTCTAATACGTTTTCTATATTATTTTATGTTATATATTGTATAGTTTTACTCATTGTTGTAAATTAATTCTACTTCTCGTGCATGTAAAATAAATCGCATACTATTTTTTTTTTATGTCTGTTCTCTAAAAAGTGTTGTTTTTCTTTTCTTTTCTAATAATGTGATGTTTTTTCTCTTTCTCTCTCTCTTGTATTCATAACAGCATATGTCAGTGTAATAATGTATTCTCGTTCCTTAAGACAAACTCTATATAAATTTTTAGCGTTACGGAAAAACGCGGGGAAAAGAATTACGTCCCCTTCTACTGTTTCAATCATCGTTAATAGCGACGTCGCCTCAGAACGAGGGCAAACGATGGAAACTACAGTCGGCCGGTAAGTTTTTTCCTCCTTTTAAAATTAATTTAAACATAGCTGTACCGGTTAATTCCTTTAAAAAATAGAACAGATGAACTGTTTATGTGTGTTTTATTTAAACGAGAGAGTGAAAAGTCCGTGCTGATTGTGAAAAAGCGTTGAATTTATTTTGTGATCAATGAAATTTCCAAGGCTTTAAAATCTGCGTTCGTCGGACATAGAATGAATTAAAATGATCATGTTATTTCGTTCGATTAAGATTAAATACGAATACGTATACGTATGACGTACGTTTAAAAATGCATTCTCCCTTTAATTGCGACTTGCCGTATTTCACAAGCCGCTTTTTTATTTTCACACCAGTTTTGTCATGCAGAAATAGTTTCATGCTGTTGGGTAATTAAAGCAAAGCAAGATCTCGCGTTTCGTGTGCTTCTTGTATATACATTTGCAAAATTTGTGTAGCTTGTTTTAAAATTAAAACACCGTGTCTGAGTAAGACATAGGATTTATACGCTTTGGAAACTCGGAAAAATTTGAGTATCGCTTCTCGGCCTTTTGGCTAAGATCAAAGTGTAGTATCTGTTCTTATCAGCTTAATATCTGATACGTACCCCATGTGGGTACTTCGATATTAAACTGATTTTTGCAACTAGGTGAGATGTTAGGTGCTTGCACCGCTCTTGCCACGAGTTGGCCTGGTATTGCAGTACCTCCAGGATCGGCTCACTCCCCATTTCGGGGAGAAAATTAAAATAGAAAAATAGCTCCTTCTATAGTCTGAGAAACAGCCCCAGTAAAATATTCTCTAATACGTTTTCTATATTATTTTATGTTATATATTGTATAGTTTTACTCATTGTTGTAAATTAATTCTACTTCTCGTGCATGTAAAATAAATCGCATACTATTTTTTTTTTATGTCTGTTCTCTAAAAAGTGTTGTTTTTCTTTTCTTTTCTAATAATGTGATGTTTTTTCTCTTTCTCTCTCTCTTGTATTCATAACAGCATATGTCAGTGTAATAATGTATTCTCGTTCCTTAAGACAAACTCTATATAAATTTTTAGCGTTACGGAAAAACGCGGGGAAAAGAATTACGTCCCCTTCTACTGTTTCAATCATCGTTAATAGCGACGTCGCCTCAGAACGAGGGCAAACGATGGAAACTACAGTCGGCCGGTAAGTTTTTTCCTCCTTTTAAAATTAATTTAAACATAGCTGTACCGGTTAATTCCTTTAAAAAATAGAACAGATGAACTGTTTATGTGTGTTTTATTTAAACGAGAGAGTGAAAAGTCCGTGCTGATTGTGAAAAAGCGTTGAATTTATTTTGTGATCAATGAAATTTCCAAGGCTTTAAAATCTGCGTTCGTCGGACATAGAATGAATTAAAATGATCATGTTATTTCGTTCGATTAAGATTAAATACGAATACGTATACGTATGACGTACGTTTAAAAATGCATTCTCCCTTTAATTGCGACTTGCCGTATTTCACAAGCCGCTTTTTTATTTTCACACCAGTTTTGTCATGCAGAAATAGTTTCATGCTGTTGGGTAATTAAAGCAAAGCAAGATCTCGCGTTTCGTGTGCTTCTTGTATATACATTTGCAAAATTTGTGTAGCTTGTTTTAAAATTAAAACACCGTGTCTGAGTAAGACATAGGATTTATACGCTTTGGAAACTCGGAAAAATTTGAGTATCGCTTCTCGGCCTTTTGGCTAAGATCAAAGTGTAGTATCTGTTCTTATCAGCTTAATATCTGATACGTACCCCATGTGGGTACTTCGATATTAAACTGATTTTTGCAACTAGGTGAGATGTTAGGTGCTTGCACCGCTCTTGCCACGAGTTGGCCTGGTATTGCAGTACCTCCAGGATCGGCTCACTCCCCATTTCGGGGAGAAAATTAAAATAGAAAAATAGCTCCTTCTATAGTCTGAGAAACAGCCCCAGTAAAATATTCTCTAATACGTTTTCTATATTATTTTATGTTATATATTGTATAGTTTTACTCATTGTTGTAAATTAATTCTACTTCTCGTGCATGTAAAATAAATCGCATACTATTTTTTTTTTATGTCTGTTCTCTAAAAAGTGTTGTTTTTCTTTTCTTTTCTAATAATGTGATGTTTTTTCTCTTTCTCTCTCTCTTGTATTCATAACAGCATATGTCAGTGTAATAATGTATTCTCGTTCCTTAAGACAAACTCTATATAAATTTTTAGCGTTACGGAAAAACGCGGGGAAAAGAATTACGTCCCCTTCTACTGTTTCAATCATCGTTAATAGCGACGTCGCCTCAGAACGAGGGCAAACGATGGAAACTACAGTCGGCCGGTAAGTTTTTTCCTCCTTTTAAAATTAATTTAAACATAGCTGTACCGGTTAATTCCTTTAAAAAATAGAACAGATGAACTGTTTATGTGTGTTTTATTTAAACGAGAGAGTGAAAAGTCCGTGCTGATTGTGAAAAAGCGTTGAATTTATTTTGTGATCAATGAAATTTCCAAGGCTTTAAAATCTGCGTTCGTCGGACATAGAATGAATTAAAATGATCATGTTATTTCGTTCGATTAAGATTAAATACGAATACGTATACGTATGACGTACGTTTAAAAATGCATTCTCCCTTTAATTGCGACTTGCCGTATTTCACAAGCCGCTTTTTTATTTTCACACCAGTTTTGTCATGCAGAAATAGTTTCATGCTGTTGGGTAATTAAAGCAAAGCAAGATCTCGCGTTTCGTGTGCTTCTTGTATATACATTTGCAAAATTTGTGTAGCTTGTTTTAAAATTAAAACACCGTGTCTGAGTAAGACATAGGATTTATACGCTTTGGAAACTCGGAAAAATTTGAGTATCGCTTCTCGGCCTTTTGGCTAAGATCAAAGTGTAGTATCTGTTCTTATCAGCTTAATATCTGATACGTACCCCATGTGGGTACTTCGATATTAAACTGAATTTTGCAACTAGGTGAGATGTTAGGTGCTTGCACCGCTCTTGCCACGAGTTGGCCTGGTATTGCAGTACCTCCAGGATCGGCTCACTCCCCATTTCGGGGAGAAAATTAAAATAGAAAAATAGCTCCTTCTATAGTCTGAGAAACAGCCCCAGTAAAATATTCTCTAATACGTTTTCTATATTATTTTATGTTATATATTGTATAGTTTTACTCATTGTTGTAAATTAATTCTACTTCTCGTGCATGTAAAATAAATCGCATACTATTTTTTTTTTATGTCTGTTCTCTAAAAAGTGTTGTTTTTCTTTTCTTTTCTAATAATGTGATGTTTTTTCTCTTTCTCTCTCTCTTGTATTCATAACAGCATATGTCAGTGTAATAATGTATTCTCGTTCCTTAAGACAAACTCTATATAAATTTTTAGCGTTACGGAAAAACGCGGGGAAAAGAATTACGTCCCCTTCTACTGTTTCAATCATCGTTAATAGCGACGTCGCCTCAGAACGAGGGCAAACGATGGAAACTACAGTCGGCCGGTAAGTTTTTTCCTCCTTTTAAAATTAATTTAAACATAGCTGTACCGGTTAATTCCTTTAAAAAATAGAACAGATGAACTGTTTATGTGTGTTTTATTTAAACGAGAGAGTGAAAAGTCCGTGCTGATTGTGAAAAAGCGTTGAATTTATTTTGTGATCAATGAAATTTCCAAGGCTTTAAAATCTGCGTTCGTCGGACATAGAATGAATTAAAATGATCATGTTATTTCGTTCGATTAAGATTAAATACGAATACGTATACGTATGACGTACGTTTAAAAATGCATTCTCCCTTTAATTGCGACTTGCCGTATTTCACAAGCCGCTTTTTTATTTTCACACCAGTTTTGTCATGCAGAAATAGTTTCATGCTGTTGGGTAATTAAAGCAAAGCAAGATCTCGCGTTTCGTGTGCTTCTTGTATATACATTTGCAAAATTTGTGTAGCTTGTTTTAAAATTAAAACACCGTGTCTGAGTAAGACATAGGATTTATACGCTTTGGAAACTCGGAAAAATTTGAGTATCGCTTCTCGGCCTTTTGGCTAAGATCAAAGTGTAGTATCTGTTCTTATCAGCTTAATATCTGATACGTACCCCATGTGGGTACTTCGATATTAAACTGATTTTTGCAACTAGGTGAGATGTTAGGTGCTTGCACCGCTCTTGCCACGAGTTGGCCTGGTATTGCAGTACCTCCAGGATCGGCTCACTCCCCATTTCGGGGAGAAAATTAAAATAGAAAAATAGCTCCTTCTATAGTCTGAGAAACAGCCCCAGTAAAATATTCTCTAATACGTTTTCTATATTATTTTATGTTATATATTGTATAGTTTTACTCATTGTTGTAAATTAATTCTACTTCTCGTGCATGTAAAATAAATCGCATACTATTTTTTTTTTATGTCTGTTCTCTAAAAAGTGTTGTTTTTCTTTTCTTTTCTAATAATGTGATGTTTTTTCTCTTTCTCTCTCTCTTGTATTCATAACAGCATATGTCAGTGTAATAATGTATTCTCGTTCCTTAAGACAAACTCTATATAAATTTTTAGCGTTACGGAAAAACGCGGGGAAAAGAATTACGTCCCCTTCTACTGTTTCAATCATCGTTAATAGCGACGTCGCCTCAGAACGAGGGCAAACGATGGAAACTACAGTCGGCCGGTAAGTTTTTTCCTCCTTTTAAAATTAATTTAAACATAGCTGTACCGGTTAATTCCTTTAAAAAATAGAACAGATGAACTGTTTATGTGTGTTTTATTTAAACGAGAGAGTGAAAAGTCCGTGCTGATTGTGAAAAAGCGTTGAATTTATTTTGTGATCAATGAAATTTCCAAGGCTTTAAAATCTGCGTTCGTCGGACATAGAATGAATTAAAATGATCATGTTATTTCGTTCGATTAAGATTAAATACGAATACGTATACGTATGACGTACGTTTAAAAATGCATTCTCCCTTTAATTGCGACTTGCCGTATTTCACAAGCCGCTTTTTTATTTTCACACCAGTTTTGTCATGCAGAAATAGTTTCATGCTGTTGGGTAATTAAAGCAAAGCAAGATCTCGCGTTTCGTGTGCTTCTTGTATATACATTTGCAAAATTTGTGTAGCTTGTTTTAAAATTAAAACACCGTGTCTGAGTAAGACATAGGATTTATACGCTTTGGAAACTCGGAAAAATTTGAGTATCGCTTCTCGGCCTTTTGGCTAAGATCAAAGTGTAGTATCTGTTCTTATCAGCTTAATATCTGATACGTACCCCATGTGGGTACTTCGATATTAAATTGATTTTTGCAACTAGGTGAGATGTTAGGTGCTTGCACCGCTCTTGCCACGAGTTGGCCTGGTATTGCAGTACCTCCAGGATCGGCTCACTCCCCATTTCGGGGAGAAAATTAAAATAGAAAAATAGCTCCTTCTATAGTCTGAGAAACAGCCCCAGTAAAATATTCTCTAATACGTTTTCTATATTATTTTATGTTATATATTGTATAGTTTTACTCATTGTTGTAAATTAATTCTACTTCTCGTGCATGTAAAATAAATCGCATACTATTTTTTTTTTATGTCTGTTCTCTAAAAAGTGTTGTTTTTCTTTTCTTTTCTAATAATGTGATGTTTTTTCTCTTTCTCTCTCTCTTGTATTCATAACAGCATATGTCAGTGTAATAATGTATTCTCGTTCCTTAAGACAAACTCTATATAAATTTTTAGCGTTACGGAAAAACGCGGGGAAAAGAATTACGTCCCCTTCTACTGTTTCAATCATCGTTAATAGCGACGTCGCCTCAGAACGAGGGCAAACGATGGAAACTACAGTCGGCCGGTAAGTTTTTTCCTCCTTTTAAAATTAATTTAAACATAGCTGTACCGGTTAATTCCTTTAAAAAATAGAACAGATGAACTGTTTATGTGTGTTTTATTTAAACGAGAGAGTGAAAAGTCCGTGCTGATTGTGAAAAAGCGTTGAATTTATTTTGTGATCAATGAAATTTCCAAGGCTTTAAAATCTGCGTTCGTCGGACATAGAATGAATTAAAATGATCATGTTATTTCGTTCGATTAAGATTAAATACGAATACGTATACGTATGACGTACGTTTAAAAATGCATTCTCCCTTTAATTGCGACTTGCCGTATTTCACAAGCCGCTTTTTTATTTTCACACCAGTTTTGTCATGCAGAAATAGTTTCATGCTGTTGGGTAATTAAAGCAAAGCAAGATCTCGCGTTTCGTGTGCTTCTTGTATATACATTTGCAAAATTTGTGTAGCTTGTTTTAAAATTAAAACACCGTGTCTGAGTAAGACATAGGATTTATACGCTTTGGAAACTCGGAAAAATTTGAGTATCGCTTCTCGGCCTTTTGGCTAAGATCAAAGTGTAGTATCTGTTCTTATCAGCTTAATATCTGATACGTACCCCATGTGGGTACTTCGATATTAAACTGATTTTTGCAACTAGGTGAGATGTTAGGTGCTTGCACCGCTCTTGCCACGAGTTGGCCTGGTATTGCAGTACCTCCAGGATCGGCTCACTCCCCATTTCGGGGAGAAAATTAAAATAGAAAAATAGCTCCTTCTATAGTCTGAGAAACAGCCCCAGTAAAATATTCTCTAATACGTTTTCTATATTATTTTATGTTATATATTGTATAGTTTTACTCATTGTTGTAAATTAATTCTACTTCTCGTGCATGTAAAATAAATCGCATACTATTTTTTTTTTATGTCTGTTCTCTAAAAAGTGTTGTTTTTCTTTTCTTTTCTAATAATGTGATGTTTTTTCTCTTTCTCTCTCTCTTGTATTCATAACAGCATATGTCAGTGTAATAATGTATTCTCGTTCCTTAAGACAAACTCTATATAAATTTTTAGCGTTACGGAAAAACGCGGGGAAAAGAATTACGTCCCCTTCTACTGTTTCAATCATCGTTAATAGCGACGTCGCCTCAGAACGAGGGCAAACGATGGAAACTACAGTCGGCCGGTAAGTTTTTTCCTCCTTTTAAAATTAATTTAAACATAGCTGTACCGGTTAATTCCTTTAAAAAATAGAACAGATGAACTGTTTATGTGTGTTTTATTTAAACGAGAGAGTGAAAAGTCCGTGCTGATTGTGAAAAAGCGTTGAATTTATTTTGTGATCAATGAAATTTCCAAGGCTTTAAAATCTGCGTTCGTCGGACATAGAATGAATTAAAATGATCATGTTATTTCGTTCGATTAAGATTAAATACGAATACGTATACGTATGACGTACGTTTAAAAATGCATTCTCCCTTTAATTGCGACTTGCCGTATTTCACAAGCCGCTTTTTTATTTTCACACCAGTTTTGTCATGCAGAAATAGTTTCATGCTGTTGGGTAATTAAAGCAAAGCAAGATCTCGCGTTTCGTGTGCTTCTTGTATATACATTTGCAAAATTTGTGTAGCTTGTTTTAAAATTAAAACACCGTGTCTGAGTAAGACATAGGATTTATACGCTTTGGAAACTCGGAAAAATTTGAGTATCGCTTCTCGGCCTTTTGGCTAAGATCAAAGTGTAGTATCTGTTCTTATCAGCTTAATATCTGATACGTACCCCATGTGGGTACTTCGATATTAAACTGATTTTTGCAACTAGGTGAGATGTTAGGTGCTTGCACCGCTCTTGCCACGAGTTGGCCTGGTATTGCAGTACCTCCAGGATCGGCTCACTCCCCATTTCGGGGAGAAAATTAAAATAGAAAAATAGCTCCTTCTATAGTCTGAGAAACAGCCCCAGTAAAATATTCTCTAATACGTTTTCTATATTATTTTATGTTATATATTGTATAGTTTTACTCATTGTTGTAAATTAATTCTACTTCTCGTGCATGTAAAATAAATCGCATACTATTTTTTTTTTATGTCTGTTCTCTAAAAAGTGTTGTTTTTCTTTTCTTTTCTAATAATGTGATGTTTTTTCTCTTTCTCTCTCTCTTGTATTCATAACAGCATATGTCAGTGTAATAATGTATTCTCGTTCCTTAAGACAAACTCTATATAAATTTTTAGCGTTACGGAAAAACGCGGGGAAAAGAATTACGTCCCCTTCTACTGTTTCAATCATCGTTAATAGCGACGTCGCCTCAGAACGAGGGCAAACGATGGAAACTACAGTCGGCCGGTAAGTTTTTTCCTCCTTTTAAAATTAATTTAAACATAGCTGTACCGGTTAATTCCTTTAAAAAATAGAACAGATGAACTGTTTATGTGTGTTTTATTTAAACGAGAGAGTGAAAAGTCCGTGCTGATTGTGAAAAAGCGTTGAATTTATTTTGTGATCAATGAAATTTCCAAGGCTTTAAAATCTGCGTTCGTCGGACATAGAATGAATTAAAATGATCATGTTATTTCGTTCGATTAAGATTAAATACGAATACGTATACGTATGACGTACGTTTAAAAATGCATTCTCCCTTTAATTGCGACTTGCCGTATTTCACAAGCCGCTTTTTTATTTTCACACCAGTTTTGTCATGCAGAAATAGTTTCATGCTGTTGGGTAATTAAAGCAAAGCAAGATCTCGCGTTTCGTGTGCTTCTTGTATATACATTTGCAAAATTTGTGTAGCTTGTTTTAAAATTAAAACACCGTGTCTGAGTAAGACATAGGATTTATACGCTTTGGAAACTCGGTAAAATTTGAGTATCGCTTCTCGGCCTTTTGGCTAAGATCAAAGTGTAGTATCTGTTCTTATCAGCTTAATATCTGATACGTACCCCATGTGGGTACTTCGATATTAAACTGATTTTTGCAACTAGGTGAGATGTTAGGTGCTTGCACCGCTCTTGCCACGAGTTGGCCTGGTATTGCAGTACCTCCAGGATCGGCTCACTCCCCATTTCGGGGAGAAAATTAAAATAGAAAAATAGCTCCTTCTATAGTCTGAGAAACAGCCCCAGTAAAATATTCTCTAATACGTTTTCTATATTATTTTATGTTATATATTGTATAGTTTTACTCATTGTTGTAAATTAATTCTACTTCTCGTGCATGTAAAATAAATCGCATACTATTTTTTTTTTATGTCTGTTCTCTAAAAAGTGTTGTTTTTCTTTTCTTTTCTAATAATGTGATGTTTTTTCTCTTTCTCTCTCTCTTGTATTCATAACAGCATATGTCAGTGTAATAATGTATTCTCGTTCCTTAAGACAAACTCTATATAAATTTTTAGCGTTACGGAAAAACGCGGGGAAAAGAATTACGTCCCCTTCTACTGTTTCAATCATCGTTAATAGCGACGTCGCCTCAGAACGAGGGCAAACGATGGAAACTACAGTCGGCCGGTAAGTTTTTTCCTCCTTTTAAAATTAATTTAAACATAGCTGTACCGGTTAATTCCTTTAAAAAATAGAACAGATGAACTGTTTATGTGTGTTTTATTTAAACGAGAGAGTGAAAAGTCCGTGCTGATTGTGAAAAAGCGTTGAATTTATTTTGTGATCAATGAAATTTCCAAGGCTTTAAAATCTGCGTTCGTCGGACATAGAATGAATTAAAATGATCATGTTATTTCGTTCGATTAAGATTAAATACGAATACGTATACGTATGACGTACGTTTAAAAATGCATTCTCCCTTTAATTGCGACTTGCCGTATTTCACAAGCCGCTTTTTTATTTTCACACCAGTTTTGTCATGCAGAAATAGTTTCATGCTGTTGGGTAATTAAAGCAAAGCAAGATCTCGCGTTTCGTGTGCTTCTTGTATATACATTTGCAAAATTTGTGTAGCTTGTTTTAAAATTAAAACACCGTGTCTGAGTAAGACATAGGATTTATACGCTTTGGAAACTCGGAAAAATTTGAGTATCGCTTCTCGGCCTTTTGGCTAAGATCAAAGTGTAGTATCTGTTCTTATCAGCTTAATATCTGATACGTACCCCATGTGGGTACTTCGATATTAAACTGATTTTTGCAACTAGGTGAGATGTTAGGTGCTTGCACCGCTCTTGCCACGAGTTGGCCTGGTATTGCAGTACCTCCAGGATCGGCTCACTCCCCATTTCGGGGAGAAAATTAAAATAGAAAAATAGCTCCTTCTATAGTCTGAGAAACAGCCCCAGTAAAATATTCTCTAATACGTTTTCTATATTATTTTATGTTATATATTGTATAGTTTTACTCATTGTTGTAAATTAATTCTACTTCTCGTGCATGTAAAATAAATCGCATACTATTTTTTTTTTATGTCTGTTCTCTAAAAAGTGTTGTTTTTCTTTTCTTTTCTAATAATGTGATGTTTTTTCTCTTTCTCTCTCTCTTGTATTCATAACAGCATATGTCAGTGTAATAATGTATTCTCGTTCCTTAAGACAAACTCTATATAAATTTTTAGCGTTACGGAAAAACGCGGGGAAAAGAATTACGTCCCCTTCTACTGTTTCAATCATCGTTAATAGCGACGTCGCCTCAGAACGAGGGCAAACGATGGAAACTACAGTCGGCCGGTAAGTTTTTTCCTCCTTTTAAAATTAATTTAAACATAGCTGTACCGGTTAATTCCTTTAAAAAATAGAACAGATGAACTGTTTATGTGTGTTTTATTTAAACGAGAGAGTGAAAAGTCCGTGCTGATTGTGAAAAAGCGTTGAATTTATTTTGTGATCAATGAAATTTCCAAGGCTTTAAAATCTGCGTTCGTCGGACATAGAATGAATTAAAATGATCATGTTATTTCGTTCGATTAAGATTAAATACGAATACGTATACGTATGACGTACGTTTAAAAATGCATTCTCCCTTTAATTGCGACTTGCCGTATTTCACAAGCCGCTTTTTTATTTTCACACCAGTTTTGTCATGCAGAAATAGTTTCATGCTGTTGGGTAATTAAAGCAAAGCAAGATCTCGCGTTTCGTGTGCTTCTTGTATATACATTTGCAAAATTTGTGTAGCTTGTTTTAAAATTAAAACACCGTGTCTGAGTAAGACATAGGATTTATACGCTTTGGAAACTCGGAAAAATTTGAGTATCGCTTCTCGGCCTTTTGGCTAAGATCAAAGTGTAGTATCTGTTCTTATCAGCTTAATATCTGATACGTACCCCATGTGGGTACTTCGATATTAAACTGATTTTTGCAACTAGGTGAGATGTTAGGTGCTTGCACCGCTCTTGCCACGAGTTGGCCTGGTATTGCAGTACCTCCAGGATCGGCTCACTCCCCATTTCGGGGAGAAAATTAAAATAGAAAAATAGCTCCTTCTATAGTCTGAGAAACAGCCCCAGTAAAATATTCTCTAATACGTTTTCTATATTATTTTATGTTATATATTGTATAGTTTTACTCATTGTTGTAAATTAATTCTACTTCTCGTGCATGTAAAATAAATCGCATACTATTTTTTTTTTATGTCTGTTCTCTAAAAAGTGTTGTTTTTCTTTTCTTTTCTAATAATGTGATGTTTTTTCTCTTTCTCTCTCTCTTGTATTCATAACAGCATATGTCAGTGTAATAATGTATTCTCGTTCCTTAAGACAAACTCTATATAAATTTTTAGCGTTACGGAAAAACGCGGGGAAAAGAATTACGTCCCCTTCTACTGTTTCAATCATCGTTAATAGCGACGTCGCCTCAGAACGAGGGCAAACGATGGAAACTACAGTCGGCCGGTAAGTTTTTTCCTCCTTTTAAAATTAATTTAAACATAGCTGTACCGGTTAATTCCTTTAAAAAATAGAACAGATGAACTGTTTATGTGTGTTTTATTTAAACGAGAGAGTGAAAAGTCCGTGCTGATTGTGAAAAAGCGTTGAATTTATTTTGTGATCAATGAAATTTCCAAGGCTTTAAAATCTGCGTTCGTCGGACATAGAATGAATTAAAATGATCATGTTATTTCGTTCGATTAAGATTAAATACGAATACGTATACGTATGACGTACGTTTAAAAATGCATTCTCCCTTTAATTGCGACTTGCCGTATTTCACAAGCCGCTTTTTTATTTTGTCGTAAAGTTTTGTTTTCATTCGACCCTCATTGTCAATTTCTAGATGTAAGTCAAGATATAAAGCCGACTTAACTGTATCTATAATATCCTTTATCTCTAGAACAATGTCAAACATCATCTATATACAGGAAAGTAGATTTAAGGATATTGCTAACTTCTTATCGTTCTTCCTAAAAAGTGCCTGCATGAAGTCAGCCTCATAATGAGTAGAAATAAGTCATTAAGTAGAGGGGCACAGTTTGTTCCCATTGGAATACCGACAGTCTGTTGAAAAACACTGCTCCGAACGTAACAAATATGTTGTCAATCAAGAAATCAAGCATCTTGATAATATCCGTTTCAGAGAATTTTTTGTTTGAATCAGAGTGGTCCTTTACAAAGTAGGATAAAACATTTTGTTAGAATGTGTTAGAAATTCGTCATTTTTTGCAAGATTATTGTCAAAATCATAATATTCAAGGTAGAAATGTAAGCAAGTGTATCAAGTGTATTAAATTTAGTTACAGAGGCGAAATATAGACCGCAAAGGCTGGCATGCAATTTGTATAAGCTACACTATTACTTGTTTAGTTTTAAGAAAGTTTGCGTTAATGCCTTTGTACCGTTTTTTCAAAGAAAGATTATGGTGTTAAAGCAGCAATCTGCTTTAACAGGTTGGGCATAACCCATGGTTTCAAGGACTGTTACTCATATGGTCATTTGCAACTCATCTGGGAAACGGGCAGGGTACTCGAATGATGTATACCCTCGTTTTAAAAAAAAATCCACGTTGTGACAAATGTAAGTTTTTGAAATCTTGAGTAAGACATGAGATTTATAGGCTTTGGAAACTCGGAGGAAAAGAAGAGAACGCCGGAGGAAGAAAGGGAGAGAATGGAAAAGAGGGAGGAAAAAAGAGACTTCTGCTATTGCTATACAATCCTGCCCAGATTCCCTCTTGTCAGAGATGATAAAGGAGGAATCTGTTGTGAAGCCATATTTGTTTGATGGACGTCACACCTATTTCTTAGACAGATTCAAAACATTTTCATTTAATTCTTAACTATTTGAGAAACCAGGCCAAAATACATTCAGATATGCTGCCGAGAGATGTTCGTAGTTTGAGGGAGTTACAGGTGGAGTGTAATTTCTATGAGTTGCGACACTTGGAACTCTCTGTACAGAAGAAAATATTAGATTTGCAGCAGTTAAGCTTGATTTAAGAAGGAACATTGGGGGGTGGATTTTATGATATACAATGTGTGTTACTTAAATATATTTATTATGCATGGTGAGATTAGGTATTCCTGGTGCAGCTACAGTATTACCTTAGAAAAGCCCAATGAGGTCTTCATGACTGAGAAGTAATTTATCCTTTTCTTTTCTCAGGTTTTACTGTACAGTATTGGCTTATTTATTCACATATGGTAGAATGTTTTGTTAATTATGGATTTTATATCCATTGATAGTGCTAATTTGACATAATTTTGTTGTTGAACTTTCAATACTCATTTACTGGTATGTGAATAGACTAGTTAGAGTGTAAATAAGGAGCTTGTATTATAAGACAGGGTTGTCTTATTGGATTTTTGTTTCCAAGTTTTTAGCCAACCAACCAATTAATTTAATACATGTATAAATGGTTTCTGTGCATTTGAGGACAAACGCCTAGTGGTTAGGGGGCTGTGTTACGATTTAGTGATCGTATTATTAAATTAATGGAACTCATGTTTTCCATAGTTTACTGTAGTAATTTTACAAGTCAGCTGTTTTGTTTATGTTTTTCATATCGCTATTTTTACGATGGAATGTCACCTCGTACAGAATATTCACGGTTGGTTGGCGGGTATTTGTATTATAAATGATGAGGTAATGTTTTTACCTTATTAGCCTACTTATTTTCTTTATGTAATAACTTGTATTTTAGCCGTAATCATCTAAATCCCAGCAGTGCCATAGTTTATTTACTAGAGAAGCCATATTTATTGTGTATTGGCGGCCTAATACACGAGATTGCCTGTGAACATAACAAACGTTTTGATTGGTCGAGCCATTGACCGGAAAATTATAAATAGAAGGTTGACGAAACGAACTTGGGATTTATTCTCATCGTCTGCAAGAGCAGTCAACATTTTAGTCGCAATATAAATTTAGTCAACCTAAATTAATCCAAATGTCTGAACCAAAGTCAACCATTAGTATGGTACGCAGGTTTTAATTGTTTTAAGAAAACTTAAACCTTCTAGCACATGGCTATTGTTTGTTTTGCAAAAGTCAACCTTCGACCTACGGGAAAGTCCCGTCAGCTGTCGTTCCACTTAGTCAACCTTCTATCGATGCAATAGGATGAAAGAGATTTTCTGGAAATCTACTTTCGGTTTAGGAAATAAAATATATGAATATCTTATTAAAAATCAACCCTTTTTAAGTATTTTATAGTTTTGGAAATAGAAGGTTGAAAAGTTCAACCTTCTATCAAATCAACCTACGGAAACAAGTCAACCTAAATGGGAATTTGAAGTCAACCCTCCTGATCTATAAATAAAGATGATTACGGCAAATTGTATATAAATATAAATGTATGCTTTTATGATCAACTGTAAATATTTGATTATATAGATGTTATATAAAATGCATCTGAACTTTATACCTGACTTAGTTATTATTTCAACCTTATACCAACTCAAAGGATCCATGCAAATTATGTTCGATCGAGCCTCCTTATTCATTTAAACTTACCACTCGGTTTAAGGGGCGAAATCGTTACAGTATCGCTTCTCGGCCTTTTGGCACGATCAAAGTGTAGAATTAGTAAAAATCTAACTTTTCGAGGCGAACTGTGGGGGTAGCCGTCTGTTCGGAAGACTCTATTACCCACGGTCCAGAATGTCGTTTTATGAAAAAGATGCAATGAGGAAGACGATGAGGGTAAAGTTCCAAGGACCAAGACGAATTAACACCAGTAACAAGGTGCTGGACGAGATATACGAGTTTGTGGACATCAGGAAGCTGACGGCCATCTACAAGTGTGGAGAGGGTGCTGAGTGGTATTTGTCATTCGAGGACGAGGCGGAATGTGAGGTTGGAGACGAAGACACGAGATCCGGCAAGACGGGAATGAAGGTGCGTTTCGAGAGGATAGACAGGAGGGCTGTCAAGTTCAGGCTACATTGGTATCCTCTGCATATGAGCATGGACTTGGTACGCCATTTTTTTGGACGCTACGGTACAAAAGTCCACCTCTAGTAGGAGGACCAGGTGTATGGAACAGCCCTGAGGTAAAAATCAGGTGTCATTGCCGGTGATGTGATTTGTGGGGAGAAGGAGTATCTTTAGCTACCTTACAGGACAGTGTTATACAACAGGCCGGTACTCCTCACTGTGCTTTGGCGACAGGCACAGTGCCTCAAGTTTTGAGGGTTGGGGCATCAGCGTGCCACTTGCCCCAGCCAGAAAACGCAGCAACATCCAGTGCAGCAGCGCTCTTATACAGGTGTTGTTGCAGCCACACCTGAGGCTCCCCAGCCAATAGCGTCGGACACACTTGTAGATGGCCAGCAGGAGGAAGTAACAGACAATGGGCTCTCGCAAGGCCAACGCGATTGAGCGGATGTGACCCCTGCGGCGCAAGACACGCGCTACACAGGGCAGTTTGGAATCTCAGTCCCTGGAGCCGGATATTAGCGCTTCAGAGGTAAGAGGGAACGAACAGGAGGAGATGGACATGTCGGGAGAAGGAAGGAAGAGACAGAGAAGTGCTAGTGGTTAGGATTCAGGAGAAAAAGAACAAAGATAAAGATAAGGGACACGACAAAGGTATGATTTTGAAGTTACCGATCGGTAAAGCGAACACTTGACTTGAATATGGACTACGAATATTGTTTAACCCCCCTTGATTTGTCTGCCGCTATGCCCATGGACTTTGAATTTGATATGTGGACTTTCATAACCTAAATTTATAGGTGTATTTTATTTAATTATTGTATTTGTGTTTATTTTCATGTTTTGTGTTTAATTTTCATTCTTTTTTTCATTTAGATTAAGTTTGTTTATTTAAATCCCCCTTTTTTATTTAAAGTTTTCATTTAGAGCCTCAGTGCACTTTTTTTAAAGTCACATTCTATTGTTCTTTTTTTCGTTCACCTGTTGATAAAATTCTGTTCACCTGCCTTATAATTACTTTTAAATGTTCAAGGCATTTAATTATTACCTGTTTTATTTGTGTTACTATTTTTAATCACACCTGTGTCGTGTGTTTATACATGTACCTTTATTTACTTTATAGACTGATTAGTATATATTATCTATGTAATATTATTTTTTTCAAACTTTAACTTTTACAATGAATACAATTGATAAAAATATTCTGAATGTAGCTACCTTAAATGTAAATGAATTATTAGAATACCAGTGTCAGTATACTTTAAAAGAATTTTGTTTACAGCATCATATAGATATTCTTTTTCTACAAGAAACACATGTTTCTAATTCAAAAAGGTCAAAAAAGTTAGATAATTATTTTGATTTTTATAGATGTTTTTGGAACTTTGGCTCTAATCGAAGTATTGCAGTACCTCCAGGATCGGCTTTGGAAACTCGGAAAAATTTGAGTATCGGTTCTCGTCCTTTTGGCTAAAATCAAAGTGTAGTATCTGTTCTTATCTATCTATCATATCGAAGCGAACTGTGGGGGTAGTCACCTTTGTGCTCTATTATCCACGGTTCAGTTTAGATGGCAGACCAGTACAACAGAGCTATGAGACGGACCCTGAGGGCGAAGTTTTTTTTGGAGAGAAGAGGGTCAAGACCAGGGACCAAGTGATAGTCGCTTTAGAAGGAATGGTAGACACTAAGCAGCTACAAGCCATTTACAAGTGTGGAGAAGGAGCTAACTGGTATCTTAAGTTTAAGACGGAGGATCCAGTCAACACGTTAGGACATAGGGGAAACGTTGAGGGGCTAGATGGGATGTCAGCTAGATTTGAGAGAATAGATTGAAGGGTGGTGAAGTTCAGGGTGCATTGGTTCCCGATGTACATGAACATCAAAGTCGTGGGACAGTTCTTCGCCAGGTATGGCAACAATATTCATGTGCATCATGAACAGCAGGACTATGAAACACTAAGGTTGAAAACGGGAGCCATTGGAGGTGTAATGATATTTACAGATGACCAATGACTATCTTTAACCGACCCGTACTTATTACAGTTATGGGAAGGAAACCAAGGTGCTTCAAGTGTGGAAGTTGTGGTCACCAGCGAGCCACCTGTCCAACCCTATCGGAGCAACATCCAGTGCAACAGCGCTGTACGGCAGATGTTGATGTCGGTAGGCCAGCTAGTGCACCTGTAGCAGTCATACCTACAGTGACTACTCAAGCGGATGGTAATGGGCTCCCGCAACCTCAGCGCGGATGATGACAGTACAGATAACCAATCCCAGGCGACATCACCTGAGGTAGGAGAGGGTACACTGGAAGTGGAAGAGGAGGAGATGGACATGACCGGAGACAGCAAGAAGAGGATGAGGAGTGATAGTGGTGATGATACAGGAGAAAAGGAAGAAGAAAGTGGAATGAAGAAAAAAAAACAAGTTATCGATCAGTTAAGCGAACACTTGAATATGGACTATAAATAGTGTTTCCCACCTTGATTTGACTGTCGCTATGCCCATGGACAATGAATTTGTTATGTGGACTTTAATAACCTATATTTATAGGTGTATTTTATTCAAATATTGTATTTGTGTTTATTTTCATGTTGTGTTTTTAATTTTCATTCTTTTTTTCATTGAGATTATGTTTGTTTATTTAAATCCCCCTTTTTTTTACATTTGGATTTAAAGTTTTCATTTAGAGCCTCAGTGCACTTTTAATTGTTCTATTTCTTTCGTTCACCTGTTGTCAAAATTCTGTTCACCTGCCTTATAATTACGTTCAAATTTTCAAGGCATTTTATTATCACCTGTTTTATTTTTGTTACTATTTTTAATCACACCCGTGTCCTGTGTTTATACCTTTATTTACTGTAGACTGATTAGTATATATTTTTTATGTACTAATTAATTTTAAAAACTTTTACCTTTACTATGAATACAACTGATAAAAGTAATGTAGCTATCTTAAATGTTAATGGTTTATTAGATTATCAGTGTCAGTACACTTTAAAGAATTTTGTTCCAGCGTCATGTCGATATTTACAAGAAACACATGTTTCTAATTTAAAAATTTCAAAAAAGTAAGATAATTATTTTGATTTTTATAAATGTTTTGGGAATTTTGGATCTAATCGTAGTAGATGAACAGCTATTCTAATTTTTTTTTTTAATTAAACTTTTAATTATCATAGAGATTAAGTTGGTTGCTTTCAATATATTGATGTTAAAATTGATGATGTATGAAAATTTATGCATTTAATAAAGAAGGTGAGAGAAAGTTTTTTTTTATAATATATGTATCCATTTCTTCTATCACAGAATTGTAAACTGATTTGAGTACTATGCTAATGAGACGTTGACAAAATACAATGCTAGTGAAGTTTACAGGAACTCTTCAATGAAAACTGTAAAAATCAGCGTAGCAAGTGCAGAGAATTGCAGTATTTTTCCAAGAAAATTGCAGATTTAATCAAATCAGTGTGTGTACACTTTCCGTTTACACACTACTTATAAGAGTGTGAACGCAAAGATTCAATACCAGATACAAAGTTCTGTACAATATAAACCATCCGGTTAGTATGAGGAAGCTGGAGGCCGTCTACACGTGTGGCAAGGGAGCTAAGTCAAGTCACCAGGAGGATTGAAAGGAGGTCGGTCAAGTTCAGGTTGCACTGGTATCCGTTACACTTGAATCTTGACTTGATTTACCATTTCTTGGGAAGGCATGGCAGCAATGTCCATCTCTGGCACCATGTGTATGGAACAGATTTAAATATGAAAACAGAAGTCATCACCGGTGACATTATTTGTGAGGGAGAATCGCCGGTGACATGATTTGTGAGGGAGGTCAAATACGCGAATTTCCAAAGCATTTAATTTTTACCTGTTTTGTTTTTGTTACCTTTTTTTAATTTGACATTTGTCGTGTGTTATATATATATGAAAATGAGGAAGATGGATACTTTAGTGTCAAATCTGTATGAGGGTTTGATTATGGCCCTAAGTTTATGGACAAATCGTTATCTATTATATAGATGGCTAAGTATACTTTGTATGTAATAATTTTCAATCTTTTTACCTTACTATGAACTATTCTCAATGTAGCTACTTTTAAAGTTTTTACAAAAGAGAGACGAAAGATACCAAAGGGACAGTCAAACTCATAAATCGAAAATAAACTGATAACGCAATGACTAAAAATGAAAAAGAAAAATAGATAAACAATAGGGCACACAACATAGAATACTAAAGAATAAGCAACATATATAGATTATTAAATATTTATGCACCTAGAGAAAACAATTTTTGGATGATATACAACCATTTGTTCTAAAATTGAATTCTAAACTATTGGGAGTATTAAGATAAGGTGATGATTAGACAAACCATGCGGTCGAAGTTTGCAGGCACCATTAAGAGGTAGCACCAGGGACAAAGTAAGACCATCTGGAAGACGTCAGCAAGCTGGATACCATCTACAATGTGGCCAGGGAGCTGACTGATACATGACCCCCTTGGACGGAGTACCATGTTTTAGATGATACCCTTCTATCCGGCGATGACGTATGTATATCAGGTTTCACTGGTTCCTACGTTTTAAGTGCATGACACAGGTATCCATAAGATTCAGAACTACTGATTGTCACTCTTCCTGCCGACTTTGGGGACAGACTTGTCAAGTTTAGATAGTTCTGTATATAATAGTTGCAAAATACACCATAGACTCAGTCATTAACATAGACGAGTTCCCACCTACATTTGACATGCCAATAAATAGGACAGTAAAGAAACGTGGTTTACAAACCACAAGCATTGAAACCATCGTCCATGAAAAGCCAGCTTCAAATATGTACTATATCTTTATATCTTTGAAAATATGTCGTCAATAATTTACCAATTATATCATATTCAAATTTTAGGGAAGAGTTAGATATTTTGCACCAGGTGGAGACGAGAAATATCTCCTCATCTTATAAATGCCAAAAAGTTTCGGACCTAAAATTAAAGATCACATATTCTCAAACCTCCTCATTAGAAAGTGATTTATCTCTGCCCGACCACTCTGGACAATGATTTTCCGTCAAGCCCGTGTACCACCATTAAACCATCAAAAACTACAACTCGAGAAGTCAAGGAGGTCCGTGGTTCATCTAGTCGCACCAAAAAAGAAAACGACGTTGATGAGGACGTGAGACTGATGTTGGTCAGAAAAATTGCCAAAAAAATATGAAAAAATAAAAAGACCCAAAAGGAGAAGGAAACGAAAATTAAAAACAATGATACCAAAACCTTGATCAAAGAAAATGAGAAAATGAAAAACAATATTCTTAAGGGTGCTCGCGAGTCTTAATCATTTTTTTTTTTATTTAATATAAGATTTCGCTATTTTTTTCTATAAATGAACTTTATCTTATATCTAATAGAAAAATAAAATGAAAAAGAGGGTTCACTGATCATTTGCTCTCACAATTTGTCTTCGAATGAAGCATACATTTTTGTAAAGGTACCTTTTTCCTGTTGAACTAATAGGAGAAAAAGAGGTAATATCGAAATAAAAAAAGAACCTTATTACAGAAATTGCTTAAATCATACAATTATTTAGTTTATGTATAGCTTATTTGAAAACCAAAATAAAAAATATAGGTCACCGATGAGTAAAAAAAGATATTTTAATCTTAATGCCAACATATAGCATTTTTTTTCACCAAAAGGAGATAGTTTGGAGCTTTATAATAATAAAAACATTCTAAAAGTCATCATGGGCCGAACAGATCGATATTTTGGGTTAATTTTTATATCATATCATAAAGTAATAACTAATTGTGTAATGAATAGAGTTGGTTATGAAAAAACAATTGTTTAATTTTTCGCCGAAATTTATGTACCCGCGAGCCTCCTGAAGTATATTGTTAAAAACAAAAGAAAAATGTTGGATCATGATTCATCGTCATCTGATTAAAGTCATATATCAATATCAAATAATTTATTTTATTCTATCTACTCAGTATTTAACAATTTGGCTACTTTTTTTTTTAAGTTACTGTAGAAATTAGTGGGTTTGATTTTTTTGAAGACGATTTTTTATAATATGGAATTTCCCTTGCTATGTTTTTATCACGTACACAGTGTAACATATTTACATTATTTTATCATTGTCGGCAGTTTGAAATGATTCCAAGTTATACATTTGTTTGGTTTTTGTTCGACATCTATTTAAAAAAAGTTTACTTAATTTTAATGCACTTTACTACGAGTCCTTCGACTCACATTTGTGATAGAAGCGGCGTTAAAAGCCAGTAAATTGGCATATTATAACAATAGGATGACAATTATTTACTGACAATGTACATACCCATTGTAAAGTAATACCTACCACCTACATGTACATGTATATGTATACACTTGCGTTTTATTTCCATCAATCCATGTAGTAAACGGCATTTAAATTATAGGAAATCGGAATAAACACATACAAGACTGTTTAAATAAGATAAGTCAGCTTCACACTTAAAAACTTGCATTGTAAATTAATCAGTTGCCCATTTGAATTATTAAAAGTACATAAAGTTAAAGCTGAGAATCATATACTGTTTTTTTGTTATATCTGCAGATGTGGGTACGTCAATGTACATGATACGGTTGATACGTCTTTAAATGGGAGACCTCTATATAGACTGATTATACAAAAAAGATGTGGTATGATTGCCAATGAGACAACTATCCACAAAAGACCAGAATGACACAAACTAGTATACAAGTAGATCATTTCTGAAAATATTTTTTCAAACTACAACTTTACTTTGAACACATTTGATAAAGATATTCTTAATGTACGTACCTTAAATGTAGATAGTTTATTAGGTTATCAGTGTCAAAACATTTAAAACGAATTTTTTTAACAACATCATGTACATGTAGAAATACTTTATTTTTACAAGAAACACACGTTTTTAATTTAAATTGTGTATATATCTTTCAGAATAAGAAGGTCGCTATTCAAAATTAAAAGACGGAAAGAAAGTTTCGGTAGAAATACTGTGCAAAAATAGGGAAACCTTGAAAGAGTTGTTAAAAAAATCTATTATATCTTTAAAACTTATTCGAGGAGCACCCCTATATTAGCAAAGTTTAAAGAAAGACACAATTGATCATGCTAATGGAAATAAATATATAGAAAATTGTATTATATCCAAAAAAAAAAGCGTTATTTGCGATGCTTTTTTTTGGCACCTCGTTGTAAAAGCGGGACGAAAGATACCAAAGGGACAGTTAAACTCATAAATCAAAATAAACTGACAACGCCATGGCTAAAAATGAAAAAGACAATTAATAGTACACATGACACAACATATAAAACTAAAAAATAAACAACATGAACCCCACCAAAATCTAGAGGTATTCTCAGGTTCTCCGGAAGGGTAGGCAGATTCTAGTAATTATTTATATAAGGGGTGTACTGTCGCATGCATTGATTTGTCAAACATACGTATTACCAACAGATGTTATTTAAAAGAGGGACAAAAGATACCAGAGGGACAGTCAAACTAATAAATCGAAAATAAACTGACAACGCCATGGCTAAACATGAAAAAGACTAACAATAACACACCAGACACAACATAGAAAACTAAAGAATAAGCAGCACCAACCCCACCAAAAACTAGGGGTGATCTCAGGTGCTCCGGAAGGGTAAGCAGTACCTGCTCCAAAATAGGAACCCGTCGGGTTGCTTATGTGATAAAAAATCTAGTGAATAGTCTTATTTCGGTTGGTCAAATTTATGAAATGGAAGGGGATTGTAGTTACGACGTTAGGAAAATTTTCGATATCATTTGTGAAACGGTTATTTCATAACGGTCAACCAACTTGTGATGGCGTCCTTAAAATTTACGATGGGATGATTTCAACCTCGCCATTTGGAACTGTTGGTTTAATAGCTTCCTTGTGAACAACAGACCTCTATCAATGAAATCATGATGAGAAATGCAAGCACGGGAATATCGTATCAATTGGGAGATATAAACCCCGTATGCAGGTGCTGCTGGAATGTTGCTACTTATACATGGGAAGTTCAGAATTGGAAAGCTTAAATCATCTCTTTTGTCGTAAAAAAAAGAAGTTTTGTTTTTAACCGACCCTTATTGTCAATTTCTAGATGAAAGTCAAGATATGAGACCAACTTAACTGTATCTGTAGTATCCTTTACTTTTAGTTCGATGGGATAGATACGTTCAACATATTCACCAAATTTTGAATTATTTAGTGAAAGAACATAATCAATATAGCAGAAAGTAGAGTTAAAGGATATTGCTGCTAACTTCTTGTCTTTCTTCTTAAGAAGTTCCTGTATAAAATCAACCTCATAATAATGAATAAACAAGTCGGCAAGAGAAGGGCACAATTTGTTCCCATTGGAATGCCGACAGTGTTAAAAAGCACGTCCTCCGAACGTAACAAATGTGTTGTCAATCACGAAATCAAGCATCTTGATGTCAGTTTCAGTTTTTGTTGAATCAGAGTGATCCTGTACAAAGTAGGATTTATCCCATCCTAAGACAAGATACTTGAATCTACGCTTGCCATTCTTTTTTATGAAACAAAGCAGAACCAACTTTTAATTTGTCTTTTAGTTTGAAGTGTGGAATACTTGTGTATAGTGTAGAAAAATCAAATGGTTTAATACTATTACAAGATGCAAGAGAGTTAGATTGTATATACTCTAAAAGATCTTTGGAATTTTTAAGTATCCACATCTGATTCACGCCACCTCTAGAAAAAGCAGTTTAACAATATTTCATTTAATTTCTTTACGTCGTTTTATTTCCTGTTTCTTTTTTTGTTTGAAATAAAATTTGCCTTATAAATGGAGAAAAATATAAATGTTATCAGGGTGTTTATATCAAAATATTTTATATCTGATATTAAATGACCGGTTATTAAATTTTCTAGCCTTACAAAATGTAGAATGTATCTATCTATTTAGAGATACACTAGTAGTTTATATATTTCTTCCCAATACGTAGTATTATGTTATGAAAAAACTGTTTTAAGTTGTCAATCTTTGCAGAAATTGCACAAGTTATTTTTCTATAATTTTCCACAGAACTAATAATCCATTGCATGAAAGGATGAAGTGAATTAATTTCCATTTACACATTTTAAAATTGTTGTTATCTTGATATTTAAATGAAAAATTAAAAGTGCTTTGAATTTTATATTTGATCTTTCTTTGAAAATTCTTTCCCACTAAAAGAAACCTACATTTTGTTTGCTTATGAGGAGCAAACAATATTGAATATATTTATCGTTACTCTTTTATGGATAGATATTTCATGTATTACGATTGCGTAGTTTTTGCAGGATTTTGGTACTTTTTATATGTACTGTTGTTTTAAAGGAGCTTTCTTGCTTTAAACTATTCTGCCAATGTTTTGGTATAGATTTCCTTCATAAGGATAATTCTCTAATCCAATCTCTTTTAACTCAATAAATGTAAGCATTTAATCTAGGATAAAATATATTACTCACGTAAAATAACAAAAAGTATACCCAGGTACATGATCATCTGCTTTAGATTTTCAACATCAATGAAGCTGATGATGAGTACACATATGCAGATGCTATCACCAAGGAAATATGTGAGTTTCGTTGTCTCGTTAGGCAGGTAAAATATCTGGCAAAACTATACGGGGTTGACAAAATATAGAATAATAGGTAGTTTCGTTTTTGATACTGACTTTATCATGTGGAATATCTGGACGAGCCCGTTAGATAATCGGTATCGGTAATTATGACGTCACACAATGTATTGCTAATATTTTCAGTGATGCAGCCAGTACGTTGATACTCGAAAATATTAGGTAGTAAGATCAAAGGGAAAATATACGAATTACCGATAACACAATTTATTAAGTGGGAAATAAACAGCTGCGCCATGAGCGCATGATACGCCCGACGTCTTATGTGGAAGTTGTATGCAATAATCATAAATTATATCTGAGAAAGTTTAAAGCAATAACCATATATAGTTTTGAGACACGGCGGGAAACCCCCCACCCTGGTTTTTTTTCACAAAAAAACTAAATATCACTAAAATAAAATTTTGAATCAAAACAAAAAAGTATACAGATCTTTAGATTAATATAACAAAGAAGTGTGTAAAGTTTTAAGCAATAATCATCAATTATTTTCGAGATACGGCGCGACATGTAAAAAAACAACCTCCCCTGTTTAACAAAATACTCAATAACTCAAAAATGAAATTTTGAATCATCACCAAAAAGTATACAGATCTTTAGATCAATATAACAAAGAAGTGTGTAAAGTTGTAAGCCATTATCATAAATTGTTATAGAGATACGGCACAACATGTAAAAAAAACCTACCCCTTTTTTACACAATCCTCAATCACTCAAAAATGAAATTTTGAATCATCATCAAAAAGTATACAGATGTTAAGATTAATATAACAAAGACATGTGTAAAGTTTGTAGCAATAATCATAAATCGATTTTGAGATATGGCGCGACCTGTAAAAAAAACCTCCCCCTTTTTTGCAAAATACTCAGCAACTCAAATGGAATTTTAAATCATCACCAAAAAGTATACAGATATTAAGCTTAATATAACTAAGAAGTGTTAAAAGTTTTAAGCCATAATCAAGATTCGTTTTTGAGATACAGTGCGACATGTGAAAAAAAACACAACCCTGTTTTAGTTACAAAGTGCCGTAAATCAAAATGTTTAAATCTAATTTTCACCAAAAAGTATACAGATCATTTGACCATCATAAGAAACAACTATATTAAGTTTCATGAAATTTGGATAAGTCGTTCTCAAGTTACGGTGCGACATGTTTACGCCGGACAGACGGACGGACACCGGACATGTGTATACCATAATACGTCCCGTCAAAATTTTGACAGGCGTATAAAAACATAAAAACGACCTTGTAATGTGTATGGAAACATGTAATGGAAATAGAAGTCAACATTTGACAAAGGTCGTAGAAAATGATCTGGCCACAAAACAAAACAATAATAAATATGTCCAGTGTTTGTATTTTCTTCTGTCAAAAAAAGTTGATTTAGAAAAACAATGAAACGAACAGATTTTTGATATAATTAACAAACTAAAGTCGGCCGGTAAGTTTTTTCCTCCTTCTAAAATTAATTTAAACATAGCTGTACCGGTTAATTCCTTTAAAAAATAGAACAGATGAACTGTTTATGTGTGTGTTATTTAAACGAGAGAGTGAAAAGTCCGTGCTGATTGTGAAAAAGCGTTGAATTTATTTTGTGATCAATGAAATTTCCAAGGCTTTAAAATCTGCGTTCGTCGGACCTAGAATGAATCCAACATGATCATGGTTTTTCGTTCGATTAAATACGAATACGCGTATACGTATGAAATACGTTTTAAAATGTATTCTCCCTTTTATTGCGACTTGCCGTATTTCACAAGCCGCTTTTTATTTTCACACCAGTTTTGTCATGCAGAAATAGTTTCATGCTGTTGGGTAATTAAAGCAAAGCAAGATCTCGTGTTTCGTGTGCTTTTTGTATATACATTTGCAAAATTTGTGTAGCTTGTTTTAAAATTAAAACACCGTGTCCTAGTAAGACATAGGATTTATAGGCTTTGGAAACTCGGGAAAATTTGATTATCGCTTCTCGGCCTTTTGTCTAAGATCAAAGTGTAGTATCTGTTCTTATCTATATTTGTCGAAGCGAACTGTTGGGGTAGCTGCCTAGGGGCTCTATTACCCACGGTCCAGAGATGTCCAGCCAATACTACGACAGAGACGCTATAAGGCAAACGATGAAGGTCAGGTTTTTCCACGGTACGCAGAGAACAAACACCAGAGAGAGGGTCTTGAAAGAGGTGGCTGATGTTTTAGATGTCACACAACTGCAGGCAATATATAAGTGTGGAGAGGGTCAAGAATGGTATCTGAAATTCTGCGACGAGACAATTCCTAGAAGGATAGGCCACGGGGATGCTTTAGATGGGAGTGATGGAATGAAGATCCCGTTTGAGAGACTGCACAAGAGAAAAGTGAAGTTTCGTGTGCATTGGTTCCCATTGCACATGGACATATCTCTTGTCCAGTCTTACTTTGAGTCTCTTGGGAACAACGTGATTGTGGATCATGAAGACCAGACCTACGGTGCACTACGTCTGCAGACTGGGGCCATCAGAGGTGAAATGATTGTCACAGAAGACCAGTATCACGAGATACCATATAGGGCAACCATTTTGGGCAGACCTGTCCTGATTACAGTCATGGGCAGGAGCTCAAAGTGCTTCAAGTGTGGTGCCTTAGGCCACCAGAGAGCAACCTGTCCAGGCGTAGGAAAACAGTCCCTAGTGCAACAGCGCAATTACGCAGGGGCTGTTACAGGACTAAACCCAGTTGATACCACTGAGGTCCCTGATGTAGAAGTAGTGCAGACGACAACAGAAGATGGGCTCCCGCTACTTCAGCGGATGAGAACCCTCAGGCGCAAGACACGCGCGCTACTGAGGGCAGTACAGAGCCCCCACCCATGGAACGAGGACCAAAGGAAGGAGGGAGACCACAGAGGAGCGTATGGACATGACTGGAGACAGCTAGGAAAGGATGAGGAGCGATAGTGGTGATGAGGAACAGAGTGCGACAGAAGAAGATGGTGGTGGGAAAAAGAAAGGTACCTGGACTAGTGGTGGTGTCAAGTCGGAGTTTATCCCAGTATTTTGAATGTATGCGTTTTGCGAGCGGTTTGTCAAAACTATTCAAAATGCAAATAAAAAGTCAAGAACGTACTTCAATTTCTAAATCGTTATTATTTCTTGACTTTCATGAAAACATAGAATATCACAATTAATCTCTATACAATAGTTAAATAATCAAATAATCTGCGTTAAGTACGCTTAAATAGTAATAAATATCAATAGAATATCAATAGATTGCCAAACATAAATGTGGAAACCCCCTAGTTTAAAATAACATTGAATCAGAATCCAGGAAATATCAGTCACGGATTTCATCGTTTTATGACGAAATAAATACTGGCAATCTGTAAATAAAATTCAAATACATACTTTTAAATAATGTTCCGATAATTAAATACTAGATCTAAATCAATCCCCAATTTAGAATAAAGCTTGCTTTCCGAAAAACATCCGTTCAGCTGGGCATTTAAAATTAAGCTTACCAAGTTTACCAAGTTTGTTTTCCCAAAACCCGGCTGACGTCAAAACACGTCCCTTTTCCCGTAAAACACATTACTGAACGTTACTAAAATAATACACAGACGAACGTAATCAATTCATACAATACTTATCATACAATATTTACAATATTCAAACATCAATGAAATCACATTACAGGTTTATTCAAAACTCGGGGTTTATCAAAATACCGGAGAACGATCACGTACCGAAATACGATCACAACACTGCCTCCCTCTAAGAATGTATTTTGTCCCCAAAATGTTACTATATGTTCATTGTATAAACATAACATTATTTTATAACTAAGAATAAACTAAAACTTGTATACTGTACTGAAGATTTCTCCTCCTTATGTACAAATACACACACACACACAAAATATGTACAAATATATAATCACTCGCTACATAAAAATCACTTATATTCTCTATTCTATCAGACAGTGGAATTATAAACACCAAGAAGCCCTCTAAACTTCTTCTAAACGCCAGACTAACCTTTAGCCGACAAACGTCCTATCAAGTGCTATACCACAAGCAAGGGTACCGCCGAGTATAAATATATACCCAACCTCGATACTGATGTACCATAAAAACATAAGTATAAAAATAAGTACAAAGTACAACCAATAAAAATAGGCCATCAGCATTTCCCGAAAAATATCTAAAATGGTGCAGACAGCATACCCGTGGTGTAACCAAAATGTATATTGCAATCTAGACTATCCTTTCGCCTAAAACTTATTATCGCACCAAAACAACACATGGTACCTAAAGTATCCCATATTGCAAATATACACCACCGAAAGCAGCTTCACATCAAAATAGTATAAGACAGCTTTACTACAAAAGGATTACAACGCCAATAGGACCAACCAATTCCACCTGTTTGATAAAAATATTACTTCCAAAACAATTCCAATAACTCAATGTATTTCTCAAAGTGCACAACTCTACACATGTGTGTGCCTAGTATACAATCATATTACTATTCTTCACAATAAAACAATAAATCCCTTTTTTTATTTTTACAATTCATCAATAACAAAATATCACCACAAGTTTCATATCTACATTATAAAAATTATAAAAATTAAGGTCTACACAAATATACTCTGATATTGCCATATCAAAGTTCGTATGATTTTCCTTAATCGTCCTGGTGTTCTGCAGAGGCGAGTGTATTGCTCTCGTATGCATATTCCACTTGTCTAATATCGGCGGAAGCACGTTTCTTAGTTCCATTTTTACAACATTCATGCCAAGTTACCAGTCTTATACCCTCATCTACGGACGTCGGACTTTTTGTTTTCACCTCATAGGCTAAGTTCTGATCCGGCAAACCACGAATTAAGTTCTCTATAGTTAAGCTTGTTAACAGATGTGAATCCTCAATACCAGGATATGCTTTGCGAACTAAATTGTCAATGCGTGTAGCATATTCAACTAATGTTTCCTTGTAGTTCTTTCTAATGTTTAAAAGATACTCACGATGCTGTTCGGGTAATACATAATCGCCAAATCTTTTCTCAAGGGCTGCGTGAAATGCAAAAATATCACATCGGATTTTATCCGGTAAATCTGTAGAAAATGTCAACGCTTCATCCTTCAAACAACATATAAGCTGTTCAATTTGCTTGTCGTTATCCCATTGAAATTTCCTCACACCGATTTGAAAAACTGTCCAAAAGCTTTTGAAATTTGTTTTACCGTTGAATAAAGGAAGTCTAAATTTTGGTTCGTCAGCATTGGAAGCAGTAACATTCGACTTATTACTTTGAAAATTAGAAGGACATCTTTGTGTATTAAAGTTGTGCATCTGCATATTATCTCTGATTCTAGTGTTTGTTTTGTATTGCCCAAGCCCATGATTGTATTCAAACTTGGCCACTTCCTCATAATTTGCATGTTCCCAACTACGCGTATTTCCTTGAAATGATCTGTTACATGTTACTTGGTCAGAGTTGTTTATTTGCGATCTTTGTTGTCTGATTTCAGCATTTTTTACGCTTTCGAGCTCACCCTTAACAAAATTTAATTCATTTTGTGAAACAGCAACTTCTCTCTTATAATTTTTTATTGCTTGTTTAGTCTGAATCAACTCATGTTCAACTTGATTTAACTGTTGCTTATTAACTTGCAATTCTTCACTAGTTTTGTCTAATTATTGCTTACGAACTTGCAATTCTTCACTAGTTTTGTCTAATTGTTGATTACGAACTTGCAATTCTTCACTAGTTTTGTCTAATTGTTCTTCAGTATGGTCAAGCTCAAATCTAGTTCTACTAAGAGCGGATGTTAAAACTTTTATATCTTGTTTAAGTTTGAGAATTTCAGAATCACTTGTATTTGGAATTTCTACCTGCATAGGCTCTTGGCCGGTTTTATATAGTTCACTTTCACTTCTGCATTTATTGTATATCATACCACCCTCCTATGAAAATTACTATCTACATGTATTTCATTATTATCTACCAAGTTATCAGTTACTGTATGTAAAAACCTATTAGAGTGTGTACCAATATTCGTACTCTCATCTGTTGCTTTACCAGGATCGTTTACTTTGTTTGTATGGCCTGATATTATATTATTTCTCCCATTCAAAGATTGGGGTCGGGTAATAGGTCTGGGTCTTACATGTAGGTCCCAATTACTATATACACCTTTCAACATTTCAAATATTTCAATAATTGAGCAATTTTACTGCTCAAACTTGCGAGTCAAATCAGTTAAATCTCTTCAATATCAAAAATTATAACCAGTAGTGTTCACTACTAAAAATGTGATCTATACTTTTCACTACTTATAGATGTAACCTGTAGTTTTCACTACTTATATATGTAACCCGTAGTTTTCACTACTAAAATATGTAACCCGTAGTTTTCACTACTAAAATTGTAATCTATAGTTTTCACTACTTATAGATGTACCTTACTTTTCTCCCTTTTTAAAAACCTATATATTACAATTTTATCTTCCTACAGTTTAATAACAAAAATTTTATTATTTCCTAGAATATTTCAATTCTTTTTGGAAATAACCTTTATTCTATTTCAATTTTTTTTTTGAAAAATACCAAAATAAAAGAGTATAGGTAAGTATACCGCTGCCACCAGTATTTTGAATGTATGCGTTTTGCGAGCGGTTTGTCAAAACTATTCAAAATGCAAATAAAAAGTCAAGAACGTACTTCAATTTCTAAATCGTTATTATTTCTTGACTTTCATGAAAACATAGAATATCACAATCAATCTCTATACAATAGTTAAATAATCAAATAATCTGCGTTAAGTACGCTTAAATAGTAATAAATATCAATAGAATATCAATAGATTGCCAAACATAAATGTGGAAACCCCCTAGTTTAAAATAACATTGAATCAGAATCCAGGAAATATCAGTCACGGATTTCACCGTTTTATGACGAAATAAATACTGGCAATCTGTAAATAAAATTCAAATACATACTTTTAAATAATGTTCCGATAATTAAATACTAGATCTAAATCAATCCCCAATTTAGAATAAAGCTTGCTTTCCGAAAAACATCCGTTCAGCTGGGCATTTAAAATTAAGCTTACCAAGTTTGTTTTCCCAAAACCCGGCTGACGTCAAAACACGTCCCTTTTCCCGTAAAACACATTGACTCGCGGAATTTCTACATAGGAACTGAACGTTACTAAAATAATACACAGACGAACGTAATCAATTCATACAATACTTATCATACAATATTTACAATATTCAAACATCAATGAAAACACATTACAGGTTTATTCAAAACTCGGGGTTTATCAAAATACCGGAGAACGATCACGTACCGAAATACGATCACAACACTAGGACCGCTTGGGACACCGGTAAGCAACACCCCGGACTCTTAATTTGAACGTTAAATGGACTATGAGAATATTGTAACCCCCCCCCCCCCCCCCCCTGCCCTCTGTTTTGATTACGGCAATGCCCATGGACTATGAGACTGAATTGTGTATAATAACCCTTTTGTATGGGTGTATTTTGTTTAATTATTGCAGTATTTTACTTTTTCTTAGTACGTATTTAATTTTCATTCCTTTTTTCATTGAGATTTGGTTTGTTTATTTAAATCCCCCTTTTTTTATATTTGGAGTTAAAATTTTCATTTAGAGCCTCAGTGCACTTTTCTAAAGTTTCTTTTCATTGTTCTTTTTTTTTGTTCACCTGTTGATGAAATTTTGTTCACCTGCCTTATAATTACGTTTAAATTTTCAAGGCATTTAAGTATTACCTGTTTTATTTGTGTTACTATTTTTAATCACACCTGTGTCGTGTGTTTATACCTTTATTTACTTTATAGACTGATTAGTATATATTATCTATGTTATATTATTTTTTTCAAACTTTAACTTTTACAATGAATACAATTGTTCTTCTTCCGTTAACACCCATATACCACAACCACTGATAATAATCATACTAATAAATAACAACAAATAGTAAAGTGCAATACCACACGACAGAGCCGAGGGCTGGTTTAATAACAACCATTAAATGATATTTATTGTATACAAATTTCGAATCAGTACGAAAAGTCATCATTTATATAGATATATATACAACTCGTCTAAACATCAACCAAATTAGATCTGTAAATTTGCTTCCGCAAATTCTTGTTCTTCCCTCGCCGGGATACGAACCTATGCTACTGAGATATCGTGACACCAAATCGCCTGCACTCTAGCCTTCCCGCTAGATATATATATATGTGTATTAGTATTTCAATACACACAAACATTTGTAAACAATCGATCTCTTAATGCATGATACAAACTAATATCAAATAGCATGGATGTAAAAATTAACGTGACCTATCGAGTAGACCCTGTCGTGCCGAATGATTTAACCGCCAAATCACACAAACCACTTAACCTAAACGCCACCTATATGGGCAGACAATTCAGAAGAAAATAATTTCATTCTAATTCATAAAATCAACCGACTGAAATTATATTTCTTCTTCCGTTAACACCCATATACCACAACCACTGATGATAATCATACTAATAAATAACAACAAATAGTAAAGTGCAATACCACACGACAGAGCCGAGGGCCGAAAACACAAAGAACGGGAAAATTTTTAAAAAGGTGATCTATATCATGTAATAAAGATCTGAAAATAATGCTAGAAATTATCCAAAGAATCCTTCACGATAATATCGTTTACCGTTTCGGAACACCATCTACCGTGTCTCTATAAACTTAAAACCTAAATTAGCACAAGCACTAGCACCTTCAGACCTAAAACTGTGAAACCCATAACACTTACTATCAAGAACATACGACAGAACACTTCAATAAAGGGCTCGCGCATCCTATAGTATGACACTGGCGTATTCTTTTACGTAAAACATCAACATCTAAACATTTGGAAAAAATCCAAACAAAAAGTAGAATAAAATAAATAAATAAGTAACCCCATCAAAATAGCTAGAAAAATCAGCCCAGTGCAGAAATAAATCAAATGTTTCACTGACACTTATACGAATGACACTGAATCGCCTTCTCTCAATCTGTATACGCTTGTTTTGAAAAATGACAATAGACATATAATGATCTAAAATAACTTAAAATAATCACTTCGTCGAATAGATAGCAACTCAACTCGCAAAAGCACTGAAACACGTACAAATATCAAATACGCTGATTATACAAGTCACCAAAAGAAAACATAACAACCCACATTACATGCAGTAATTCTAGCGAAACATGCTCCTTTATATTCGTAGGAGCAGGCAAGCTACGCCTCACATCTTCTAGTAGGTTAATTACTAAAGACGAATTCGTCGGTAAACATGATGATCCAATAAGAGAATGTATCCACTGTAAAGAGTAAAACGGTTGTTCAACTGGACTAACAGTATTTCTCGAATGTGTCAATACAGATAAATATAAAACAACGTAAAAAGCTTTTGCTGGTACAGTATAACCATTTTCAATTCTGTTTGATGCAGCCCAATTATTCCAGCGTAAAATACTCAGATAATATCCTTTATAGTCGAAACTGCTAAGATTCCTACATAAGTTCTGAGAGAAAATTCACTTTGCTAACTAGTGAAGCAGGTTAATTCTGCAATTTTTCCGGTGAGTGCCTGCAAAAATATATTTGTAATTAAAAAATAAAACATAACTAATAAAAGCAATCTAAAATTATAAATATCAGCTAAGTACTATGCATCTAATTATCCACAAAATTCATATGAAATCTCAAATCAAAAACTGAGATTCAAATCTAGTAAAGCTAGTAATCTATACCAAGAGATCAAGAGAGATCTATCATATACATGCAAGAGATCAAGAGAGATCTATCATATACATGCAAGAGATCAAGAGAGATCTATCATATTCATGCTCACATCAAAGTAATCTATAATACATGCTCACATCAAAGTGATCTATAATACATGCTCACATCAAAGTGATCTATAATACATGCTCACATCAAAGTGATATATGACTGGATGAAAAATCCATCATTAATGCTATTAAATATGCAAATGTTAAATCAACATTGCCAAATATGGTCTTTTTACTCTACCAGCTATGTAAGCATGTCTCTAAGTAGAAAGATCCATAAAATTTGTCACTTCAGAAAAGAAACCATCACCATATAGAAAAACCATCACCATATAGAAAAAGCTTTAGCCAAAAAACCAGCAGAGAGCCAGTATAGAGTAAAAGTTTAATTTTCACTGTCGAAAATACATTAATTCTTGTGGGAACAAAGAAACAAGTGAAACGAACAACCCGTTAATCCCTCGTCAATCAACCATGAAAGCGTCAATACCTGACGAATTCACATTCCAAAATCTGGAATAAAAAACTATCAATTTAAAAATTGTCACCTGAGGTAAACTAGTCAACCTCATGAGGTCCCCTAAGGGATTCAACTATCTGAAATACAAATTCAGAATTAGCCTGTAGCCAATCATCAACTATCTGAAATACAAATTCAGAATTAGCCTGTAGTCAATCATGTTAATCAACAATCCGACTAAGATAATCTGCTCTCTTATCCCCAGTACGTAGACTCACTACCATGTCAATATAAACATTGTGCAATATATATGTGCTAAAATGTCTAAAATCAACTTTTGCAATACTGATGTCGTGCTCCTTTTACTAACAACATTTTTAAATGTGGTTACTAGTAATCTTATATTGTTGCAAGCTAAAAAGTTTATCAACGACAAAAATACATCTTTCACTACTGTGAACTCCTTCCATTTGGAACTTGTAGAAACCTCACATTCTATAAACCACATATCGTGAACAATATTACATGGGTTTTCACTGTACGCTATAGTCTGCCAAGAACTTCAGATTTATAAGGTTTAATATTGGCTTCATGTGCATTTAAAACCTTAAATCTTTTTTATTAATAAGACCAATACTGTCTACAGATAAATGTATATTACTGCTCCAGTATGAATGAACACTATTTATATCATAAGACAAATGTTTGTCAATAAATATACAATATTGCCTATAACTTGAGAAATAGATATATTAAGCTGTCCTGGCTACCAAAGAAGCTATATCTCCCTAACAAATACTTTCCGTTTTAGCTAAACACAAATCAATGTATGAAATGATATTCATTATCTTGTGTATACAATTGTCAGGAATAGTAAAAACTCCTTTATCTTAGGCCCTGAAATTATAAGGTTTAAATAGTAGTCCACAGACGTCTCAGCCTTGGGTATAAAACCGCTACTTGTTGTATTACATAATTCCTCATCGTCATGTGTACCGAATGCATCGTCTGAGTACATAATAATCTGCTTATTTTCTTCTCTCCATTTTAATGAGATATTCTAGTAAAACTATAACAAGCAGAAACACCGTTAAAGTCCCATACAAATCATAGAAATTTAGCATGAGGTGGAAACATATATAGACTAATGTATAACATACTTAAACGTATATGAATTGGTATAAATGTAATGTTTTGCAATACGCATATCTTCAAAGTTTACACTTGTCTTCCGCAAATACCTGTCATATTCTGTCTCAAATCTGATTTTTAACGTGTTGTTTAACTGAACAGAAACAGTTAACGGATTCACAACAAAGTGAATATTTGACATCTCTACAATTAAATCATAGCTAATAAATTAGTAATCGCTGATTTAACAAAAGAGGTATCTTAAAAATAATAAATTATTTGACAAACAATAATCGATATTGTAAGAATAGAAAGGTAATTTACAACCATCTCTTATAGTATCTATAATAAATATAGGCGTATCAATATCCATTTAAAATTGAATGTTTCTGCTAAGTCTATCCTTAATAATAATATCAGGCTGACCTACTTGATCTTCAATAAAATCATTGGTCAAATTATAACCAATACAATTATCTATTATAGCTAAAATTTATAGATAATTTAAATACATGTACTCATCTTTCAAAATTTCACTGAGGCCAGGTTTGGTGGGTGATTTACTTCTGTTCACATACGGACTGCTGGACATGTAGTGTGTTTAGGACACACAAGAGTAGTATATTCCCATTTTCTTTTCTCTTCACCTGGTACTCCATCAACTGATTAGCACACTGTAACTTATCCAAGTCCTCCAAATTTCTCTCTACCACCAATAATTGCCGACTCAGTACCTCTACTTTGTTGATTTAAAGCAGTTAAAACAGTTCTCAATGAAATATCGGGTTCACCTTCATAATCCAAGACTAAATTCGAACGTACTAATCGACTAACACAGCTAGAAAAATTAACGTGACCTATCGAGTAGACCCTGTCGTGCCGAATGATTTAACCGCCAAATCACACAAACCACTTAACCTAAACGCCACCTATATGGGCAGACAATTCAGAAGAAAATAATTTCATTCTAATTCATAAAATCAACCGACTGAAATTATATATAAAAATATTCTGAATGTAGCTACCTTAAATGTAAATGGATTTTTAGAATACCAGTGTCAGTATACTTTAAAAGAATTTTGTTTACAGCATCATATAGATATTCTTTTTCTACAATGCAAGAAACACATGTTTCTAATTCAAAAAGGTAAAAAAAGTTAGATAATTATTTTGATTTTTATAGATGTTTTTGGAATTTGGCTCTAATCGAAGTATTGTAGTACCTCCAGGATTGGCTTTGGAAACTCGGAAAAATTTGAGTATCGCTTCTCGGCGTTTTGGCTAAGATCAAAGTGTAGTATCTGTTCTTATCTATCTATCATATCGAAGCGAACTGTGGGGGATAGTCACCTTTGTGCTCTATTACCCACGGTTCAGTTGAAATGGCAGACCAGTACAACAGAGCTATGAGACGGACCCTGAGGGCGAAGTTTGTTTTGGAGACAAGAGGGTCAAGACGAGGGACCAAGTGATAGTCGCTTTAGAAGGAATGGTAGACAATAAGCAGCTACAAGCCATTTACAAGTGTGGAGAAGGAGCTAACTGGTATCTAAAGTTTAAGACAGAGGATCCAGTCAACACGTTAGGACATAGGGGAAACGTTGAGGGGCTAGATGGGATGTCAGCTAGATTTGAGAGAATAGATTGAAGGGTGGTGAAGTTCAGGGTGCATTGGTTCCCGATGCACATGAACATCAAAGTCGTGGGACAGTTCTTCGCCAGGTATGGCAACAATATTCATGTTCATCATGAACAGCAGGACTATGGAACACTAAGGTTGGAAAGGGGAGCCATTGGAGGTGTAATGATATGTACAGAGGACCAATACGCAGATCTATATATTTCTTATCGCATTTAATTTCATTATGTCGTCTCTTTGGTGTTTAGTTTTTTTATTTGAAATAAAATTTGCCTTATAAATGGTGTAAAATATAAATGTTATCAGGGTGTTTACATCTGATATTGAATGACAAGTTATTAAATTTTCTAGCCAGTCCTGGAAAAGCTGTTTTTGGTTGTCAATCTTTGCAGAAATTGCACGAGTTATTTTTCCATAACTTTCCACAGAACTAATAATCCATTGCATGAAATGATAAGGTGGATTTATTTCCATTTCAACATTTTAAAATTGTTATTATCTTGGCATTTAGATATAAAATCAAAAGCGCTTTTAATTTTATATTTAAATTTTCGTTGAAAAGACTTCCCACTGAAGGAAACCTACAGGTGTTTTTGTTTTATGAGGTACAATATCATGAATATTGAATATATTTCTTCGTTACTCATTTATAAATAGATATTATGATTTAGCAGTAGTTTTGTCTTCTTTATGTGTATTTTTGTTTTAAAGGAGCTTTTTTGCTTTAAAATATTCTGCCAATGTTTTGGTATAGCTCTCCTTCATAAGGATAATTCTCTAATCCAATCTCTTTTAACTAAATAAATGTAAGCATTTAATCTAGGATATAATATATTTTTCTTTTCCATGTAAAATTTAAAAAAAATCCAGATGCATGATCATCTGCTTTCGATATTCAACATCAATAAAGCTGATGATGAGTACACGTATGCAGATGCTATCACCAAGGAAATATTTGAGTTTCGTTGTCTCGTTAGGCAGGTCAAATATCTGAAAAAACCATACGAGGTTGAATAACACAGTTATTCAGTAAGAAAAGGCATGACCACGACCTTGTAATGTATATGGAAAAATGAAATAGAAATAGAAGTCAACATTTGACAAAGGTCGTAGAAAATAATCTGACCACAAAACAAAACTAAATATGTCCAGTGTTTGTATTTCCTTCTGACAAAACAGACTACATGTATGTTGATGTAGAAAAACAATTTTGACTTACAGATTATTGATATAATTAATAAAGAACCAGAAAATATTCATGAACCTGAGTAATGGAAAAACATTAAAAACTAGAACAAAACCATTATTCAGACTTGTTTTCCAAGGAGATCAAGGACTTGGAAATTTTAAGTCCTAAATGCTCTTCAACTTTGAACTTGTTTGTTCTGAACGTCACTGATGATTCTGATGTACACGAAACCTTCGTTTGACATATTAAACTAAAATCCTGAAACCAGTGATACCTATTAGTTATAATAGTAAAACATAGTGTGACATATTTCAAGACATGTTATTTTAAACCTGATTCTGTTACTTTTGTTTTAACTTTTTTATTTGATTTAATGATTCACGTTGTATATAGAAACAGATAATTTAATATAAAATCTAAATACTAAACATATTTTTCTAAACAAATAAAAATTGTTTAATCATATTCATTTGCAACACTGTTAAATTTTTTTTAAATGATTGGAGGGTATTCTTAAAAGATGCGCAATATTAGTTTTTTTTCACTTGTTCCAATGAACATTTTTTATATCATGCGTCAGTTTTCAACGCGAGTCCAGTTTCTCCTGTTATTAAAATATAATTTCCATAATACCACAAAGAACGAGTTCTACCGTCGCCTTCAAGCTTGAGGCCGTAAAATACATGAAATATGCTTCAGAAAATGGCAACTGAGCTGCAGCACGCAACTGATAAATCAATGAGTCCACGAAATGCACATAGAGAAAAGAAGGAGATCAACTAAGTCTGGATAAGAAATCTTAGCGTACCAGGAGTCAAAAGACAAGGTGGCCTGCCCTAGAAAACAAGGTAGAAAGTTATATCCTCTCACAGAGAGCATTACTTCTTGGCGTTATACTACCCATATATGTCTAAAGGTGGTTGCCGCTACCAACTATGATGATGAACTTGTCAACTTTAGACAGTACTTCATAGACAAAGTTGCAGAATAAAACCATTAGTCCAGACTCCGTCATTATCATGGGGGAAGTCGTTCTAACATTTGGCATGCTAATAAATAGAACAGCAGAGAAAGTGGTAAACAAACCATAAGCACTAAAACCACCGGTCAAGAAAAATCTAGCTTCAAATGTGTACTATCGTGTACAACCAATACCATCTCAAAAAAGGAAAACCATACAAAAAGAGAACTTCCAAAACGGCATCGCTATCAACGAGAACGAGAAGGGATGTATTTACAATGAGATAAAGAAACCCCGGATCACAGAATGTTACGTGAGACGTCCTGGTGGATTTTTCCACGGCAGTAGTTCGTGTTTGTAATGGTAACTTTTTTGGTATTATTTTTTTATAGGACAAAGTACAACTGCAACTTTCAAATTGATACAACTTTTGTTGTAGATTTAATTTCTATGTTAATGGTAGAAACACGTGATAGTGTGAATCAACGCTTCAAGAACTTCATTCAAGAATAAGAGAAGCATACACACCTTCACCCATTGTGTGGACAGCAGTTTTAACTTAAAAGAACAAATAATAAACATACACGAATGTGGCGGAATAAAATGTTCACATCAGTCTAAATAAATGTAATCCTTGGACAAAAACCGAGTCTATCTATCACTTAACAAATATTATTGGGCTCCTCCATTGAATGTGTCTACATAGACCTGGAATCTGACTTCATATAGATCAGTCAGTCGAAGAAGAGGAACTGAACACATTATTGTTACTAGGACCATCTTCAAGTTGAACCCGAGTAAATACAGTATTTCAGTATTGGTGCAACGCTTTTTTCGCTTATTCTGTACTTGTCAGACATCCGTACCGGTATATACTTATAGATAAACGTTTTTTTTTCTTCATTTTTTGTGTGCCTTACTATGATCAACGACCTTTCAGAGTCTGGATAATCCATTTTTTTCAACATTCAATACATTCTTATTTCAATATTGGCAAGTTAGACATATTGAAATATCTCGATCAATCAACGTTGATTATTGGTTACTCGAATAATCTCGATAAAATTATCACATGATCTTGAAATGGTAGAAGTCAACATATCGTTACTATGAAATGTACAACGTCATTCACGGAAAACTTTAAACTTATATGTATGCAGAAAATAGTCATGTCAGACAAATCTTACCTTTACAGTACTACCTTTTACTATTCTGTAATAAGAAACAGATACGACCGTGTATCCATTGACTCTAAATTGAATAGAAACAATAAAACTATGCGTGAAAACTTTTAACTTTAATTTAAGTGAAAGACAGGTTGCCGAAGCAGAAAATAAATATTCACAGTAATAAACACCATTTAAACGAAACATAATGACTGTTGTTGTAAAAACCAAGGTTGCTGAGCTATTTTAAAATTTGAAGCGAGAGGCGTTTAACATTGCAGTATAAAATACTTGAATGTCCAAAGAATAAGCAAGTCCAAACCTTGTATGAGAAGTCATTGAACTCTAGGTTCCCACATGAAGTGAAAATGTCCCTATTTCAAGAAGAATAAACTCACGAAAAAGCTAAAAATTCACTACATTCGCGTTCATAGTATTGTTTTTGACCGCCTGACAACTTCACGGAAATATCAAAGTGATTATAAACAAGGACTCTGTGACGGGCAACTTATAATATCCGTGTATTAAAGATTTTAATGATATCAAGCCGGTCCAGTTCAAACTATTATTACGTGGTACAATTCTCATTTACATATTATTAAAATTAAAAAAAAAAAAAAAGCACTACTAATTTCTGGCTATGACTCATTGTCATGTGTTACTCCTTAGGAGAACTGGAATATTAGTCATAAGACGTATACCCTCATCTTTATTTAAATCCACGTCGTTGAAAGATGCTTGGCATCATGACAACGACAGTTGCAAGATTTTGATATCTTGTTTAAACAATTCAACCTAGTGTACACTTGAAACATGAAGTCAAAGAAAGAGTAGTATGTAGGCTTGGACCGAAAAGTGTGTAAAATTGATGTTTAAATAACAATGTTTCAGTCAAGAATCAAAATTTGATACATAAAAAATCACCGACATGTTTATGTTGCTTTCTGCTATTTTGTCTAATATGAAGGGTAAATGGTCAAATTATCCGACGAGAGGCAAATTGGACGATTGGCAGATATAACATGGAATCACGTTGTACAAGAAGAAATACTAAAAAGAATAGCACTGACATATTTCAGACATTTTCAGCACGTACTTAAAGAAAATTTTTCAATAAACATATTTTTTTCTCATTCTTCTTATTGATAAGGGTTAAGATAAGAGGCATGATTTTTTTTATAAGTTGTTAGTGGCTTTGAACTAGCTGTCAGATAACTGCGAATACTCTAAGATCTGTCCATTGTGTCTTTAGTGTCGGGATGTATAAGTACCCTGCCACGTCCACTTTTATTTTTTGTCTATCTGATGAGTTAAACCTTTTTCAACTGATTTTTACAGTTCGTTCTTATGTTGTACTGTTATACCACTGTCCCAGATTAGGGGAGGGTTGTGATCCCGCTAACATGTTTAACCCCGCCACATATTTATGTATGTGCCTGTCCCATGTCAGGAGCCTGTAATTCAGTGGTTGTCGTTTTTTTATGTGTTACATATTTGTTTTTCGTTAATTTTTTTTACATAAATTAGGCCGTTAGTTTTCTCGTTTGAATTGTTTTACATTGTCTTATCGGGGTCTTTTGTAGCGGACTATGCGGTTTGTACATTGCTCTTTGTTGAAGACCGTACGGTGACCTGTAGTTGTTAATGTTTGTGTCATTTTGGTCTTTCGTGGATAGTTGTCTCTCTGGCAATCATACCAGATCTTCTTTTGTATATTGTATAAAATTGATTGACTACGAAATAACATTTATGTTGTAATATGTGTCACATAGATGAAACAAGGGGACAACATGTTACAAAACTTCAATTTTGTTGTATTTCAAAATTTTATGATAAAAAATTTGCACTTTTAATTGTAACAAAGAGACAGCAAACCAACAAACTGGAAAAAAGTCCCCAATAGAGATTGTGAAGAAAAGAAAACCGACAACCATAAATATAATAGGAAATAAAAGAAAAGAGCATGTCCCTTTTTTAAGAGACAACGTACCGCTTTAAACATAATACACAGAACTGAATCGATTACAACAAGTAGAACAAACAACATGAAATATCAACATAATACATATTTAAGTTAAGTGCCAGTCTGCCTAAGAATCAGGCAGTGGTGAAAACATAACCAAAAAAAACCCACCCAATTTGACATTGATTGCAGTTCATAATATGTAAATAAGCACAAAAATAACATTCAATTATGTTTTCTGTTCTGGTAATAGAAGTTACAATTTGGTTGAAATGCACTCGAAATTAACGAATAAGGGGAGATAACTCTGTAATTTGCTATCATTCTAACCAGTTTTCTAACAGTTATTTGATACTACCAGACACACACAAACGAAAGACTAATAATTTTCAACTCAGGATGATGGTTAGTATTAAATAGAATGATTAGCTCGGTGGGTTTTTTCTGATCATGTTTTGATTTTTACCTAAATTGCCTGATTTTTACAATGACTGGCAATTAAAAACTAAACATAACCAGTATTGCATTGCACGACTCGAGTAATAAAACTGACTTCATCTGATACGCCTGTACAGGTAACATTTACCGATATTGATTAAAACCGGGTTTACAGGTTAATAGTTATCAAAAGTACCAGGATTATAATTGTATACGCCAGACGCGCGTTTCGTCTGCATAAGACTCACCAGTGACGCTCAGATCAAAATAGTTAAAAGCCAATTAAATACAAAGTTGAAGAGCATTGAGGATCAATAAAGTATGTAATCAATTAAGTATGTAATCTTGAAAGTCATACAATTTATTTTTAAAGTGCATTTTTTTATTTGCAAGCAGGAACAGAGAGTTTGGAAATAAGCATCTTTTTCACAACCTTTATACAATTGCAAAGGCTCTATCGCAGCTTAAAATTGATTGTTTTAGAAGTATATCATTTTAATGTATTAATCTTTATTATAAAAGAGGGACCAAAGATACCAAAGGGACACAGTCTAACCAATAAATCTAAAAAAAACTGACAATGCTATAGCTAAAAATTAAGACAAAAAGACAAACAATAGTGCACATGACAAAACATAGAAAACTAAAAATAAACAACACGAACCCCACCAAATCACAGGTGCTCCAGAAGGGTAAGCAGATCCTGCTCCATATGTGGCACCCGTCGTGTTGCTTATGTGATAACAAATCCATAACAGTCTAATTCGGTAGGTCACATTCATGAAAGGGAGGGGGGAAGGAGGTGTAGTTACGACGTAAGGAACATATCCGATATCATTTGTGAAACGGTTATTCCATAACGGTCAACCAACACCTGATGGTGTCCGTTAAATTATAGAAGAGATGATTTCAACTTCACCATTTGGAACTCTTGGTTTAATAGCTTCCTTGTGAGCAGCAACCCTCTATCAAGAAAGTCATAATAGGAAATGCAAGCACGGGGATATCGTATCAATTGGGAGACATATACCTCATATGCAGGTGAAGCTGGAATGTTGCTACTTAGAAATGGAAAGTTCACAATTGGAAAGCGAAAATCATCTCTTTTGTCGTAAAGTTTTGTTTTCATTCGACCCTCATTGTCAATTTCTAGATGTAATTCAAGATATAACGCCGACTTAACTGTATCTATAGTATCCTTTATCTCTAGAACAATGTCAAACATCATCTATATACAGGAAAGTAGATTTAAGGATATTGCTATCGTTCTTCCTAAAAAGTTCCTGCATGAAGTCAGCCTCATAATGAGTAGAAATAAGTCATTAAGTAGAGGGGCACAGTTTGTTCCCATTGGAATACCGAGAGTCTGTTGAAAAACACGTGCTCCGAACGTAACAAATATGTTGTCAATCAAGAAATCAAGCATCTTGATAATATCCGTTTCAGAGATTTTTTTGTTTCAATCAGAGTGGTCCTTTACAAAGTAGGATTACACATTTTGATATAATGTGTGTTAGAAATTCGTCATTTTTTGCAAGATTATTGTCAAAATCATAATTTTCAGGGTAGAAATGTAAGCAAGTGTATTAAATTTAGTTACAGAGGCGAAATATAGACCGCAAAGGCTGGCATGCAATTTGTATAAGCTACACTTTTACTTGTTTAGTTTTAAGAAAGTTTGCGTTAATGCCTTTGTGCCGTTTTTTCAAAGAAAGATTATGGTGTTAAAGCAGCAATCTGCTTTAACAGGCTGGGCATAACCCATGATTTCAAGGACTGTTACTCATATGGTCATTTCCAACTCATCTGGGGAACGGGCAGGGTACTCGAATGATGTTAACCTCGTTTTAAAATAAAATCCACGTTATGACAAATGTAAGTTTTTGATATCTTGAGTAAGACATAAGATTTATAGGCTTTGGAAACTCGGAGAGAATTGAGTATCGCTTCTCGGCCTTTTGGCACGATCAAAGTGTAGAATTAGTAAAAATCTAACTTTTCGAGGCGAACTGTGGGGGTAGCCGTCTGTTCGGAAGACTCTATTACCCACGGTCAAGAATGTTGTTTTATGAAAAAGATGCAATGAGGAAGACGATGAGGGTGAAGTTCCAAGGACCAAGACGAATTAACACCAATAACAAGGTGCTGGACGAGATAAACGAGTTTGTGGACATCAGGAAGCTGACGGCCATCTACAAGTGTGGAGAGGGTGCTGAGTGGTATTTGTCATTCGAGGACGAGGCGGAATGTGAGGTTGGAGACGGTGACACGAGATCCGGCAAGACGGGAATGAAGGTGCGTTTCGAGAGGATAGACAGGAGGGCTGTCAAGTTCAGGCTACATTGGTATCATCTGCACATGAGCATGGACTTGATACGCCATTTTTTTGGACGCTACGGTACAAAAGTCCACCTCTAGTACGAGGACCAGGTGTATGGAACAGACTTGAGGTTAAAATCAGGTGTCATTGCCGGCGATATGATTTGTGGGGAGAAGGAGTATCTGGAGCTACCTTACAGGACAGTGTTATACAACAGGCCGGTATTCCTCACTGTGCTTGGGCGACAGGCACAGTGCCTCAAGTTTGGAGGGTTGGGGCAATACGTGCCACTTGCCCCAGCCAGAAAACGCAGCAACATCCAGTGCAGCAGCGCTCTTATGCGATGTTGTTGCAGCCGCACCTGAGGCTCCCCAGCCAAAAGCGTCGGACACACTTGTAGATGGCCAGCAGGAGGAAGTAACAGACAATGGGCTCTCGCAAGGCCAACGCGATTGAGCGGATGTGACCCCTGCGGCGCAAGACACGCGCTACAGTTTGGAATCTCAGTCCCTGGAGCCGGATATTAGCGCTTCAGAGGTAGGAGGGAACGAACAGGAGGAGATGGACATGTCGGGAGAAGGAAGGAAGAGACAGAGAAGTGCTAGTGGTGAGGATTCAGGAGAAAAAGAAAAAAGAAAGTGGAAAGAAAAAGAACAAAGATAAAGATAAGGGACACGACAAAGGTATGTTTTTGAAGTTACCGATCGGTAAAGCGAACACTTGACTTGAATATGGACTACGAATATTGTTTAACCCCCCTTGATTTGACTGCCGCTATGCCAATGGACTTTGAATTTGATATGTGGACTTTCATAACCTAAATTTATAGGTGTATTTTATTTAATTATTGTATTTGTGATTATTTTCATGTTTTGTGTTTAATTTTCATTCTTTTTTTCATTTAGATTAAGTTTGTTTATTTAAATCCCCCTTTTTTATATTTTGATTTAAAGTTTTCATTTAGAGCCTCAGTGCACTTTTTTTAAAGTCACATTCTATTGTGTTTTTTTTCGTTCACCTGTTGATAAAATTCTGTTCACCTGCCTTATAATTACTTTTAAATGTTCAAGGCATTTAATTATTACCTGTTTTATTTGTGTTACTATTTTTAATCACACCTGTGTCGTGTGTTTATACATGTACCTTTATTTACTTTATAGACTGATTAGTATATATTATCTATGTAATATTATTTTTTTCAAACTTTAACTTTTACAATGAATACAATTGATAAAAATATTCTGAATGTAGCTACCTTAAATGTAAATGGATTATTAGAATACCAGTGTCAGTATACTTTAAAAGAATTTTGTTTACAGCATCATATAGATATTCTTTTTCTACAAGAAACACATGTTTCTAATTCAAAAAAGTTAGATAATTATTTTGATTTTTATAGATGTTTTTGGAACTTTGGCTCTAATCGAAGTATTGCAGTACCTCCAGGATCGGCTTTGGAAACTTGGAAAAATTTGAGTATCGCTTCTCGTCCTTTTGGCTAAAATCAAAGTGTAGTATCTGTTCTTATCTTTAGAACATACTCACCCCTTCTCGTCCAATGAAAAGTCAGTTTTTCCCCCTCTAATTTTCATAGTACATGGTTTTCCATGCACTATGAAATGCTATACATGAATGACTTTTCATTGTCAGTTAATTATGAAAGTGAACTCTTAATAACTGCACTAACAAAGTATACAACTCCCTGAGGCATTTTCCTGGGAAAAAATGTCTACTGATTAAAGGTGATAGAGCAAAGATTAAAACAAAACATTTTTAATTTTGCAAATTTTCATACATTTTCTAATGTTACACATACATGTATATAGAATTATAAACAAAAATAATTGGGGTAACTTAAGGATATAGGTAAAATAGTATTTATTTACTTTATATACCTGACATTTGAGGGATTTTTCTTTCTTTCAAGAAAACAATGTCAGACTGCTGATATATACAGCAAAGGATTTTTTTCAAAGAAACACATGTACAATACATGTAAATTTATCAATAAAAAGTAAGCATTTAATGTTGAATGGTCCGAAATCAAATATTTATATGGAGAGTTTTATATTTATAAAAAAAAATCAAATTTCAAAAAGGGAATTTTTATAATATTATGTTGCTTTTTAAAAGAAAAAAAATCTCAAGATAAATAAGTATTAAACTTTACCTTAAGCAGAAGAAAAACAATTTATCCATTTGGTCCTGACAAACTATGTCAGAGCTATTTCATTCCATCCATTGTAATGATGATTACCTATGTTTTACATTTAGTTCATTATAAAAAGTGAACTCTTATTCAGGTTTGACTATTACAATGGGAAAGGATCATTTTGTAAGGTCACTCGAAAGTATGAATATGTTCTAAATTGGTCAGACAATACTTTGTCATGTTTTATGAAGATTTAAGCCCTCGGCTTCGCCTTGGGCTTAGATTTCGCCTTGGGCTTAAATCGTCATAAAACATGACCAAGTATAGTCTAACCTATAAATCTATCATATCGAAGCGAACTGTGGGGGTAGTCACCTTTGTGCTCTATTACCCACGGTTCAGTTGAGATGGCAGACCAGTACAACAGAGCTATGAGACGGACCCTGAGGGCGAAGTTTTTTTTGGAAAGAAGAGGGTCAAGACCAGGGACCAAGTGATAGTCGCTTTAGAAGGAATGGTAGACACTAAGCAGCTACAAGCCATTTACAAGTGTGAAGAAGGAGATAACTGGTATCTAAAGTTTAAGACGGAGGATCCAGTCAACACGTTAGGACATAGGGGAAACGTTGAGGGGCTAGATGGGATGTCAGCTAGATTTGAGAGAATAGATTGAAGGGTGGTGAAGTTCAGGGTGCATTGGTTACCGATGCACATGAACATCAAAGTCGTGGGACAGTTCTTCGCCAGGTATGGCAACAATATTCATGTGCATCATGAAGAGCAGGACTATGGAACACTAAGGTTGGAAACGGGAGCCATTGGAGGTGTAATGATATGTACAGAGGACCAATACGCAGATCTATATATTTCTTATCGCATTTAATTTCATTATGTCGTCTCTTTGGTGTTTCGTTTTTTATTTGAAATAAAATTTGCCTTATAAATGGTGTAAAATATAAATGTTATCAGGGTGTTTACATCTGATATTGAATGACAAGTTATTAAATTTTCTAGCCAGTCCTGGAAAAACTGTTTTTGGTTGTCAATCTTTGCAGAAATTGCACGAGTTATTTTTCCATAACTTTCCACAGAACTAATAATCCATTGCATGAAAGGATGAGGTGGATTTATTTCCATTTCAACATTTTAAAATTGTTATTATCTTGGCATTTAGATATAAAATCAAAAGCGCTTTTAATTTTATATTTAAATTTTCGTTGAAAAGACTTCCCACTGAAGGAAAACTACAGGTGTTTTTGTTTTATGAGGTACAATATCATGAATATTGAATATATTTCTTCGTTACTCATTTATAGATAGATATTATGATTTAGCAGTAGTTTTGTCTTCTTTATGTGTATTTTTGTTTTAAAGGAGCTTTTTTGCTTTAAAATATTCTGCCAATGTTTTGGTATAGCTCTCCTTCATAAGGATAATTCTCTAATCCAATCTCTTTTAACTAAATAAATGTAAGCATTTAATCTAGGATATAATATATTTTTCTTTTCCATGTAAAATTTAAAAAAAATCCAGATGCATGATCATCTGCTTTCGATATTCAACATCAATAAAGCTGATGATGAGTACACGTATGCAGATGCTATCACCAAGGAAATATTTGAGTTTCGTTGTCTCGTTAGGCAGGTCAAATATCTGAAAAAACCATACGAGGTTGAATAACACAGTTATTAAGTAAGAAAAGGCATGACCACGACCTTGTAATGTATATGGAAAAATGAAATAGAAATAGAAGTCAACATTTGACTACGACAGAGACGCTATGAGGCAAACGATGAAGGTCAGGTTTTTCCACGGTACGCAGAAAACAAACACCAGAGAGAGGGTCTTGAAGGGGGTCGCTTATGTTTTAGATGTCACACAACTGCAGGCAATATATAAGTGTGAAGAGGGTCGAGAAGTGTATCTGAAATTCTACGACGAGACAATTCCTAGAAGGATAGGCCACGGGGATGCTTTAGATGGGAGTGATGGAATGAAGATCCGGTTTGACAGACTGCACAAGAGAAAAGTGAAGTTTCGTGTGCATTGGTTCCCAATGCACATGGGCATATCTCTTGTCCAGTCTTACTTTGAGTCTCTTGGGAACAACGTGATTGTGGATCATGAAGACCAGACCTACGGTGCACTACGTCTGCAGACTTGGGCCATCAGAGGTGAAATGATTGTCACAGAAGACCAGTATCACGAGATGCCATATAGGGCAACCATTTTGGGCAGACCGGTCCTGATTACATTCTTGGGCAGGAGCTCAAAGTGCTTCAAGTGTGGTGCCTTAGGCCACCAGAGAGCAACCTGTCCAGGCGTAGGAAAACAGTCCCCAGTACAACAGCGCAATTACGCAGGGGCTGTTACAGGACTAAACCCAGTAGATACCACTGAGGTCCCTGATGTAGAAGTAGTGCAGACGACAACAGAAGATGGGCTCCCGCTACTTCAGCGCGGTGGAGCGGATGAGAACCCTCAGGCGCAAGACACGCGCGCTAGTGAGGGCAGTACAGAGCCCCCACCCATGGAACGAGGACCAGAGGAAGGGGGGAGACCACAGATGAGCGTATGGACATGACTGGAGACAGCAAGAAAAGGATGAGGAGCGATAGTGGTGATGAGGAACAGAGTGCGACAGAAGAAGATAGTGGTGGGAAAAAGAAAGGTACCTGGACTAGTGGTGGTGTCAAGTCAGATTTTATCCCAGGACCGCTTGGGACACCGGTAAGCAACACCCCGGACACTTAATTTGAACGTTAAATGGACTATGAGAATACTGTAACCCCCCCCCCCCCCCCCCCTGTTTTGATTACGGCAATGCCCATGGACTATGAGACTGAATTGTGTATAATAACCCTTTTGTATGGGTGTATTTTGTTTAATAATTGCAGTATTTTACTTTTTCTTAGTATGCATTTAATTTACATTCCTTTTTCATTGAGATTTTGTTTGTTTATTTAAATCCCCCTTTTTTATATTTGGAGTTAAAATTTTCATTTAGAGCCTCAGTGGACTTTTCTAAAGTTTCTTTTCTTAGTTCTTTTTTTTTGTTCACCTGTTGATGAAATTCTGTTCACCTGCCTTATAATTACGTTTAAATTTTCAAGGCATTTAAGTATTACCTGTTTTATTTGTGTTACTATTTTTAATCACACCTGTGTCGTGTGTTTATACCTTTATTTACTTTAAAGACTGATTAGTATATATTATCTATGTTATATTATTTTTTTCAAACTTTAACTTTTACAATGAATACAATTGATAAAAATATTCTGAATGTAGCTACCTTAAATGTAAATGGATTATTAGAATACCAGTGTCAGTATACTTTAAAAGAATGTTGTTTACAGCATCATATAGATATTCTTTTTTACAAGAAACACATGTTTCTAATTCAAAAAGGTCAAAAAAGTTAGATAATTATTTTGATTTTTATAGATGTTTTTGGAATTTTGGCTCTAATCGAAGTATTGCAGTACCTCAAGGATCGGCTTTGGAAACTCGGAAAAATTTGAGTATCGCTTCTCGGCCTTTTGGCCAAGATCAAAGTGTAGTATCTGTTCTTATCTATCTATCATATCGAAGCGAACTGTGGGGGTAGTCACCTTTGTGCTCTATTACCCACGGTTCAGTTGAGATGGCAGACCAGTACAACAGAGCTATGAGACGGACCCTGAGGGCGAAGTTTTTTTTGGAGAGAAGAGGGTCAAGACCAGGGACCAAGTGATAGTCGCTTTAGAAGGAATGGTAGACACCAAGCAGCTACAAGCCATTTACAAGTGTGGAGAAGGAGCTAACTGGTATCTAAAGTTTAGGACGGAGGATCCAGTCAACACGTTAGGACATAGGGGAAACGTTGAGGGGCTAGATGGGATTTCAGCTAGATTTGAGAGAATAGATTGAAGGGTGGTGAAGTTCAGGGTGCATTGGTTTCCGATGCACATGAACATTAAAGTCGTGGGACAGTTCTTCGCCAGGTATGGCAACAATATTCATGTGCATCATGAACAGCAGGACTATGAAACACTAAGGTTGAAAACGGGAGCCATTGGAGGTGTAATGATATGTACAGATGACCAATACGCAGATATCCCGTACCAAACGACTATCTTTAACCGACCCGTACTTATTACAGTTATGGGAAGGAAACCAAGGTGCCTCAAGTGTGGAAGTTGTGGTCACCAGCGAGCCACCTGTCCAACCCTATCGGAGCAACATCCAGTGCAACAGCGCTCTACGGCAGATGTTGTTGCCGGTAGGCCAGCTAGTGCACCTGTAGCAGTCATACCTACAGGATGGTAATGGGCTCCCGCAACCTCAGCGCGGATGATGACAGTACAGATAACCAATCCCATGCGACATCACCTGAGGTATGAGAGGGTACAGTGGAAGTGGAAGAGGAGGAGATGGACATGACCGGAGACAGCAAGAAGAGGATGAGGAGTGATAGTGGTGATGATACAGGAGAAAAGGAAGAAAGTGGAATGAAGAAAAAAAAAACAAGTTATCGATCAGTAAAGCGAACACTTGAATATGGACTATAAATAGTGTTTCCCACCTTGATTTGACTGTCGCTATGCCCATGGACAATGAATTTGATTGTGGACTTTAATAACCTATATTTATAGGTGTATTTAATTCAAATATTGTATTTGTGTTTATTTTCATGTTGTGTTTTTAATTTTCATTCTTTTTTTCATTGAGATTATGTTTGTTTATTAAAATCCCCCTTTTTTACATTTGGATTTTAAGTTTTTATTTAGAGCCTCAGTGCACTTTTAATTGTTCTATTTCTTTCGTTCACCTGTTGTCAAAATTCTGTTCACCTGCCTTATAATTACGTTCAAATTTTCAAGGCATTTTATTATCACCTGTTTTATTTTTGTTACTATTTTTAATCACACCCGTGTCGTGTGTTTATACCTTTATTTACTGTAGACTGATTAGTATATATTTTTTATGTAATAAATTTTAAAAACTTTTACCTTTACTATGAATACAACTGATAAAAGTAATGTAGCTATCTTAAGGTGGCTCGTGGGTACAAAAATTTTAGCAAAAAATTAAACCTTATTTTTTTCATTACAAATTTTATTTGTTACACTATTAGTTGTTACTTAATGATATGGTACAAAAAAACAACCCCAAAAAATTATTTGGTTTGGCCCCAGATGACTATAAAAATTGAAAAAGCTCCAAATTATCTCCCTTTGGTGCAAAAATGCCATTTTTTGGCCTTAAATTTGAAATATCTTTTTTAACTCATCGGTGACCTATATTTTTTATTATTGTTTTCAAATAAGCTGTATATAAACTAAATAATTGTAAAATTTAAGCGATTTCTTATATTAGGTTATTTTTTTATTTCAATATTTCCTCTTTTTCTCCTATTAGTTCAACAGAAAAAAAAGGACATTAATAAAAATGTATGCTTCTTCCAGATGCAGATTTTAGCTTAAATGAACGGTGACCCCATTTTTTTATTTCATTTTTCTTTCAAGTATATGATAAAGTTCATTTATGAAAAAATATAGCGAAATCCTATATTAGAAAAAAAAATCATTTATACCCAGGAGCCCCCTTAAATGTTAATGGTTTATTAGATTATCAGTGTCAGTACACTTTAAAGAATTTTGTTCCAGCGTCATGTCGATATTTACAAGAAACACATGTTTCTAATTTAAAAATTTCAAAAAAGTAAGATAATTATTTTGATTTTTATAAATGTTTTGGGAATTTTGGATCTAATCGTAGTAGATGAACAGCTATTCTAATATTTTTTTGTAATTAAACTTTTAATTATCATAGAGATTAAGTTGGTTGCTTTCAATATATTGATGTTAAAATTGATGATGTATGAAAATTTATGCATTTAATAAAGAAGGTGAGAGAAAGTTTTTATTTTATAATATATGTATCCATTTCTTCTATCACAGAATTGTAAACTGATTTGAGTACTATGCTAATGAGACGTTGACAAAATACAATGCTAGTGAAGTTTACAGGAACTCCTCAATGAAAACTGTAAAAATCAGACAGTATCAATCAGCGTAGCAAGTGCAGAGAATTGCAGTATTTTTCCAAGAAAATTGCAGATTTAATCAAATCAGTGTGTGTACACTTTCCGTTTTCACACTACTTATAAGAGTGTGAACGCAAAGATTCAATACCAGATACAAAGTTATGTACAATATAAACCATCCGGTTAGTATGAGGAAGCTGGAGGCCGTCTACACGTGTGGCAAGGGAGCTAAGTCAAGTCACTAGGAGGATTGAAAGGAGGTCGGTCAAGTTCAGGTTGCACTGGTATCCTTTACACTTGAATCTTGACTTGATTTACCATTTCTTGGGAAGGCATGGCAGCAATGTCTATCTCTGGCACCATGTGTATGGAACAGATTTAAATATGAAAACAGAAGTCATCACCGGTGACATTATTTGTGAGGGAGAATCGCCGGTGACATGATTTGTGAGGGAGGTCAAATACGCGAATTTCCAAAGCATTTAATTTTTACCTGTTTTATTTTTGTTACCTTTTTTTAATTTGACATTTGTCGTGTGTTATATATATATGAAAATGAGGAAGATGGATACTTTAGTATCAAATCTGTATGAGGGTTTAATTATGGCCCTAAGTTTATGGACAAATCGTTATCCATTATATAGATGGCTAAGTATACTTTGAATGTAATAATTTTCAATCTTTTTACCTTACTATGAACTTTTCTCAATGTAGCTACTTTTAAAGTTTTTACAAAAGAGAGACGAAAGATACCAAAGGGACAGTCAAACTCATAAATCGAAAATAAACTGATAACGCAATGACTAAAAATGAAAAAGAAAAATAGATAAACAATAGGGCACACAACATAGAATACTAAAGAATAAGCAACATATATAGATTATTAAATATTTATGCACCTAGAGAAAACAATTTTTGGATGATATACAACCATTTGTTATTGAATTCTAAACTATTGGGAGTATTAAGATAAGGTGATGATTAGACAAACCATGCGGTCGAAGTTTGCAGGCACCATTAAGAGGTAGCACCAGGGACAAAGTAAGACCATCTGGAAGACGTCAGCAAGCTGGATACCATCTACAATGGCCAAGGAGCTGACTGATACATGACCCCCTAGGACGGAGTACCGTGTTTTAGATGATACCCTTCTATCCGGCGATGACGTATGTATATCAGGTTTCACTGGTTCCTACGTTTTAAGTGCATGACACAGGTATCCATAAGATTCAGAACTACTGATTGTCACTCTTCCTGCCGACTTTGGAGACAGACTTGTCAAGTTTAGATAGTTCTGTATATAATAGTTGCAGAATACACCATAGACTCAGTCATTAACATAGACGAGTTCCCACCTACATTTGACATGCCAATAAATAGGACAGTAAAGAAACGTGGTTTACAAACCACAAGCATTGAAACCATCGTCCATAAAAAGCCAGCTTCAAATATGTACTATACCTTTATATCTTTGAAAATATGTCGTCAATAATTTACCAATTATATCATATTCAAATTTTAGGGAAGAGTTAGATATTTTGCACCAGGTGGAGACGAGAAATATCTCCTCATCTTATAAATGCCAAAAAGTTTCGGACCTAAAATTAAAGATCACATATTCTCAAACCTCCTCATTAGAAAGTGATTTATCTCTGCCCGACCACTCTGGACAATGATTTTCCGTCAAGCCCGTGTACCACCATTAAACCATCAAAAACTACAACTCGAGAAGTCAAGGAGGTCCGTGGTTCATCTAGTCGCACCAAAAAAGAAAACGACGTTGATGAGGACGTGAGACTGATGTTGGCCAGAAAAATTGCCAAAAAATATGAAAAAATAAAAAGACCCAAAAGGAGAAGGAAACGAAAATTAAAAACAATGATACCAAAACCTTGATCAAAGAAAATGAGAAAATGAAAAACAATATTCTTAAGGAGGCTCGCGGGTCTTAATCATTTTTTTTTAATTTAATATAAGATTTCGCTATTTTTTTCTATAAATGAACTTTATCTTATATCTAATAGAAAAATAAAATGAAAAAGACTTGTTTTCGAATGAAGCATACATTTTTGTAAAGGTACCTTTTTCCTGTTGAACTAATAGGAGAAAAAGAGGTAATATCGAAATAAAAAAAGAACCTAATTACAGAAATTGCTTAAATCATACAATTATTTAGTTTAAGAATAGCTTATTTGAAAACCAAAATTAAAAATATAGGTTACCGATGAGTAAAAAAAGATATTTTAATTTTAATGCCAAAATATAGCATTTTTTTTCACCAAAAGGAGATAGTTTGGAGCTTTATAATAATAAAAACAGTCTTAAAGTCATCATGGGCCGAACAGCTCGATTTTTTGGGTTAATTTTTATATCATATCATAAAGTAATAACTAATTGTGTAATGAATAAAATTGGTTATGAAAAAACAAATGTTTAATTTTTCGCCGAAATTTATGTACCCGCGAGCCTCCTGAAGTATATTGTTAAAAACAAAAGAAAAATGTTGGATCATGATTCACCGTCATCTGAATAAAGTCATATATCAAAATCAAATAATTTATTTTATTCTATCTACTCAGTATTTAACAATTTGGCTACTTTTTTTTTTAAGTTACTGTAGAATTTAGTGGGTTCTATTTTTTTGAAGACGATTTTTTATAATATGGAATTTCCCTTGCTATGTTTTTATCACGTACACAGTGTAACATATTTACATTATTTTATCATTGTCGGCAGTTTGAAATGATTCCAAGTTATACATTTGTTTGGTTTTTGTTCGACATCTATTTAAAAAAAGTTTACTATATTTTAATGCACTTTACTACGAGTCCTTCGACTCACATTTGTGATAGAAGCGGCGTTAAAAGCCAGTAAATTGGCATATTATAACAATAGGATGACAATTATTTACTGACAATGTACATACCCATTGTAAAGTAATACCTACCACCTACATGTACATGTATATGTATACACTTGCGTTTTATTTCCATCAATCCATGTAGTAAACGGTATTTAAATTATAGGAAATCGGAATAAACACATACAAGACTGTTTTAATAAGATAAGTCAGCTTCACACTTAAAAACTTGCATTGTAAATTAATCAGTTGCCCATTTGAACTATTAAAAGTACATAAAGTCAAAGCTGAGAATCATATACTGTTTTTTTGTTATATCTGCAGATGTGGGTACGTCAATGTACATGATACGGTTGATACGTCTTTAAATGAGAGACCTCTATATAGACTGATTATATAAAAAAGATGTGGTATGATTGCCAATGAGACAACTATCCACAAAAGACCAGAATGACACAAACTAGTATACAAGTAGATCATTTCTGAAATATTTTTTTCAAACTACAACTTTACTATGAACACATTTGATAAAGATATTCTTAATGTAGGTACCTTAAATGTAGATAGTTTATTAGGTTATCAGTGTCAAAATATTTAAAACGATTTTTTTAACAACATCATGTACATGTAGAAATACTTTATTTTTACAAGAAACACACGTTTTTAATTTAAAATGTGTATATATCTTTCAGAATAAGAAGGTCGCTATTCAAAATTAAAAGACGGAAAGAAAGTTTCGGTAGAAATACTGTGCAAAAATAGGGAAACCTTGAAAGAGTTGTTAAAAAAACCTATTATATCTTTAAAACTTATTCGAGGAGCACCCCTATATTAGCAAAGTTTAAAGAAAGACACAATTGATCATGCTAATGGAAATAAATATATAGAAAATTGTATTACATAAAAAAAAAGCGTTATTTGCGATGCTTTTTTTTGGCACCTCGTTGTAAAAGCGGGACAAAAGATACCAAAGGGACAGTTAAACTCATAAATCAAAAATAAACTGACAACGCCATGGCTAAAAATGAAATGACAAACAATAGTACACATGACACAACATATAAAACTAAAAAAAAACCAACATGAACCCCACCAAAATCTAGAGGTATTCCCAGGTTCTCCGGAAGGGTAGGCAGATTCTAATAATTATTTATATAAGGGGTGTACTGTCGCATGCATTGATTTGTCAAACATACGTATTACCAACAGATGTTACTTAAAAGAGGGACAAAAGATACCAGAGGGACAGTCAAACTAATAAATCGAAAATAAACTGACAACGCCATGGCTAAACATGAAAAAGACCAACAATAACACACCAGACACAACATAGAAAACTAAAGAATAAGCAGCACCAACCCCACCAAAAACTAGGGGTGATCTCATGTGCTCCGGAAGGGTAAGCAGTACCTGCTCCAACATTTTAGTAGTTACAACGTTAGGAACATTTTCGATATCAGTTGTGAAACGGTTATTTCATGACGGTCAACCAACTTGTGATGGTGTCCTTAAAATTTACGAAGGGATGATTTCAACCTCGCCATTTGGAACTGTTGGTTTAATAGCTTCCTTGTGAACAACAGACCTCTATCAATGAAATCATGATGAGAAATGCAAGCACGGGAATATCGTATCAATTGGGAGATATAAACCCCGTATGCAGGTGCTGCTGGAATGTTGCTACTTATACATGAGAAGTTCACAATTGGAAAGCTTAAATCATCTCTTTTGTCGTAAAAAAAAAAGTTGTTTTTAACCGACCCTTATTGTCAATTTCTAGATGAAAGTCAAGATATGAGGCCAACTTAACTGTATCTGTAGTATCCTTTACTTTTAGTTCGATGGGATAGATACGTTCAACATATTCACCAAATTTTGAATTATTTAGTGAAAGAACATCATCAATATAGCAGAAAGTAGATTTAAAGGATATTGCTGCTAACTTCTTGTCTTTCTTCTTAAGCAGTTCTGTATAAAAACAACCTCATAATAATGAATTAACAAGTCGACAAGAGAAGGGCACAATTTGTTCCCATTGGAATGCCGACAGTGTTAAAAAGCACGTCCTCCGAACGTAACAAATGTGTTGTCAATCACGAAATCAAGCATCTTGATGTCAGTTTCAGTTTTTGTTGAATCAGAGTTATCCTGTACAAAGTAGGATTTATCTCATCCTAAGACAAGATACTTGAATCTACGATTGCCATTCTTTTTTATGAAACAAAGCAGAACCAACTTTTAATTTGTCTTTTAGTTTGAAGTGTGGAATACTTGTGTATAGTGTAGAAAAATCAAATGTTTTAATACTATTACAAGATGCAGGAGAGTTAGATTGTATATACTCTAAAAGATCTTTGGAATTTTTAAGTATCCACATCTGATTCACGCCACCTCTAGAAAAAGCAGTTTAACAATATTTCATTTAATTTCTTTACGTCGTCTTATTTCCTGTTTCTTTTTTTGTTTGAAATAAAATTTACCTTATAAATGGAGAAAATTATAAATGTTATCAGGGTGTTTATATCAAAATATTTTATATCTGATATTAAATGACCGGTTATTAAATTTTCTAGCCTTAGAAAATGTAGAATGTATCTATCTATTTAGAGACACACTAGTAGTTTATATATTTCTTCCCAATACGTTGTATTATGTTATGAAAAAAACTGTTTTAAGTTGTCAATCTTTGCAGAAATTGCACGAGTTATTTTTCTATAATTTTCCACAGAACTAATAATCCATTGCCTGAAAGGATGAAGTGAATTAATTTCCATTTACACATTTTAAAATTGTTGTTATCTTGATATTTAAATAAAAAATTAAAAGTGCTTTGATCTTTCTTTGAAAAGTCTTTCCCACTAAAAGAAACCTACATTTTTTTTGCTTATGAGGAGCAAACAATATTGAATATATCTATCGTTACTCTGTTATGGATAGATATTTTATGTATTACGATTGCGTAGTTTTTGCAGGATTTTGGTACTTTTTATATGTACTGTTGTTTTAAAGGAGCTTTCTTGCTTTAAACTATTCTGCCAATGTTTTGGTATAGATTTCCTTCATAAGGATAATTCTCTAATCCAATCTCTTTTAACTCAATAAATGTAAGCATTTAATCTAGGATAAAATATATTACTCACGTAAAATAACAAAAAGTAGACCCAGGTACATGATCATTTGCTTTAGATTTTCAACATCAATGAAGCTGATGATGAGTACACATATGCAGATGCTATCACCAAGGAAATATGTGAGTTTCGTTGTCTCGTTAGGCAGGTAAAATATCTGGCAAAAAACAATACGGGGTTGACAAAATATAGAATAATAGGTAGTTTCGTTTTTGATACTGACTTTATCATGTGGAATATCTAGACGAGCCCGTTAGATAATCGGTATCGGTAATTATGACGTCACACAATGTATTGTCTAATATTTTCAGTGATGCAGCCAATACGTTGATACTCCAAAATATTAGGCAGTAAGATCAAAGGGAAAATATACGAATTACCGATAACACAATTTATTAAGTGGGAAATAAACAGCTGCGCCATGAGCGCATGATACGCCCGACGTCTTATGTGGAAGTTGTATGCAATAATCATAAATTATATCTGAGAAAGTTTAAAGCAATAACCATATATAGTTTTGAGACACGGCGGGATCCCCCCCCCCCCCCCCCCCCCACCCTGTTTTTTTTTCACAAAAAAACTAAAATAAAATTTTGAATCAAAACAAAAAAGTATACAGATCTTTAGATTAATATAACAAAGCAGTGTGTAAAGTTTTAAGCAATAATCATAAATTATTTTCGAGATACGGCGCGACATGTAAAAAGAACCCTCCCCTGTTTAACAAAATACTCAATAACTCAAAAATAAAATTTTGAATCATCACCAAAAAGTATTCAGATCTTTAGATCAATATAACAAAGAAGTGTGTAAAGTTGTAAGCAATAATCATAAATTGTTATAGAGATACGGCACAACATGTAAAAAAACCCTACCCCTTTTTTACACAATCCTCAATCACTCAAAAATGAAATTTTGAATCATCATCAAAAAGTATACAGACGTTAAGATTAATATAACAAAGACATGTGTAAAGTTTGTAGCAAAATCATAAATCGATTTTGAGATATGACGCGACCTGTAAAAAAAAAACTCCCCCTTTTTTGCAAAATACTCAGCAACTCAAATGGAATTTTAAATCATCACCAAAAAGTATACAGATATTAAGCTTAATATAACTAAGAAGTGTTTAAACTTTTAAGCCATAATCAAGATTCGTTTTTGAGATACAGTGCGACATGTGAAAAAAAAAACACAACCCTGTTTTAGTTACAAAGTGCCGTAAATCAAAATGTTTAAATCTAATTTTCACCAAAAAGTATACAGATCATTTGACCATCATAAGAAACAACTATATTAAGTTTCATGAAATTTGGATAAGTCGTTCTCAAATTACGGTGCGACATGTTTACGCCGGACAGACGGACGGACGGACACCGGACATGTGTATACCATAATACGTCCCGTCAAAATTTTGACAGGCGTATAAAAACATGAACACGACCTTGTAATGTGTATGGAAACATGTAATGGAAATAGAAGTCAACATTGACAAAGGTCGTAGAAAATGATCTGGCCACAAAACAAAACAATAATAAATATGTCCAGTGTTTGTATTTTCTTCTGTCAAAAAAAGTTGATTTAGAAAAACAATGAAACGCACAGATTTTTGATATAATTGACAAAGAACAAGAAAATATTGATGAACCTGAGTAATGGAAAAACATTAGAAACAAGAACAAAACCATCATTCAAACTTTTTTTAAAACGAAAATGGGTGTATTGACATTAAGATAATGAAACCCTGGATCACAGAATGTTACGTGAAACGTCCTGTTGGGTTTTTCCACCGCAGTAGTTTGTGGATCAACTGTTCAACAGTCAGCACTTAGTTATTCAAAGAGAAAGCACCAACGCTTCAAGAACATCATTCAAGAATTAGAGAAGCATCAACACCTTTACCCGTTGCCTGGACAGCAGTTTTAACTTCAATGAACAAATAATAAATATAAACGGATGTGGCGGAATCAAATCTTTACACGAGTCTAAAAAATGTATTCCCTTGACGAATAATAAGTCTATCCATCACTTAACAAATAATATTAGACTCTGTCATTCAATGCTTCTACACAGACCTGGAATCTGACTTCATATAGATCAGTAAGTTGAAGAAGAGGAACTGACCGAATTTCTGAGTTTGGATAATCCACCACTTTTTTCAACACTCAATACATTCTACTTTCAATATTGGCAAGTTAGACATCTAGAAAAATCTCGATTAATCAACGTTGATTCCCGGTTACTCTGATCATCTTTTTAAAATTATCACATGATCTTAAAATGGTAGAAGTATACATATCGATACTATGAAATGTACAACGTCATTCACGGAAAACTTTAAACGTACATATTTACGCAGAAAATAGTCATGTCAGACACATGTTACCTTTGTAGTAACTTTAACTATTCTGTAAAAAGAAAAAGATACGACCGTGTATCCATTGACTCTAAATTGAATACAAACAATAAAAATATGGGTCAAGTGCTCACTTGTTTTGGCTGTACACTCGGAAAACGTGCTGATAATATGCTTATGTGCCTTGATTGTGCCCAGCTATTGCCAAAACACCAGAGCAATAAAGAATTGATTGATTGTTGGTTGCTTAACGTCCAGTGGCAAATATTTCATGCATATTTAGGACGAGAACAAGTTCACAAAATATACAATAGGTAGGTTGATACAATATAGGCCATCTGGGATGATGGTCGGAGAAATTTTGACTGCCACCGGAAAAGGAGGGTATATTGAATAGGGACAGAAATTTTGCCTTGCAACAGGCCACCTAGGGACCCCTAAAAGAGTTGTTGCAAGGGTTCTTAACGTGCAAAAAGCGTGGCTCTCTCTTTACACGAGGCATCGGATTTAACGTCCCCCTTCTGACCGGACGTGACTGTGAACTTGATACATCCCACACAGCCAAACGGACGTCCCACTTCGGCAAGCGTTTTACTGCCGGTCGTGAGAAGACCAAGTGACCATATTTCTATACCTTAGTCACCCTTGGGGATAAGAGCAATAAAGAAAAAAAACCACTAGAATCACTGAATGAAATAAAATTAAAAATATCAGGGACTTATCTGGGCCACAAAGTTGAATACTTATATAGAATGAAAGACTGGTCAAAGTATGATCAACTTATCCTTTCTTATTTTGGTTTATTTTAAAAAGCACACAGTGTTATATACAACTGTTTATTATAATTTTAAAACTCAATGTATAAATATTTGAATTCAGACTATTCAACATAAGCGTGGTTAGATGAGTTTTACTTTTGATTGATACATGTACATGTATTGTATTTTTCAAAAGAAAAATCATTTGCTTTATATATCTGGATTCTGACAGGGATTATGGTGTTATAGCAGCAATCAGCTTTACCGGGGTTGGGATAACCCACATTTGCATGGACTGTTACTAATATGGGCATTTGTTACTCCTTAGGGGAACCGGAAGATTAGTCATATGACGTATACCCTCATTTTCATTTCAATCCCACGTCGTTGATATGTGATTTGCATCTTGACACCGACAGTTGTAAGATTTTGATATGTTGTTTCAATGATTCAAACTAGTGTACACTTGAAACATGAAGTCAAAGACATAGTAGTATGTATTCTTGGACCGGAAGATGTAAACTTAAAATGTTTAAATAACAATTACCATCATGTCAAGAAACAATATATGATACATAAAAATTCACAGATTTGCAGATATAACATGAAGTCACGTTGTACAAGAAGATAGAATAAAAACAATAGCACTGAAATATATCGGACACTTCGCACACGTACTTTGATTAATTATTCATTATTCATGTTTTTTCCATTCTTCTAATATATAATAGTTGTTTTTTCATAATTTTAAGTAAACACATCTGAATTTTTTTGTTTAAAGGAAACAACAAACACACCTGGAAGAACGTCCACAATAGACATTGTGAGGAAAAGAAAAACGGAACCCATCAATATAACAGGAAATAGAAGAAAAAACTTGTCTTTTTGTATGAGAAAATATACCGCTTTTAACACAACAGAACTGAATCGATTTTAACACATTTATACAACAAAGAACATAAAATATCAACATAATAAATATTTAAGTTGAAAACTAAACATATAACCAGTACTGCACTGCTTGGTTCGAATAATAAAAATGAGTTCATCTATTACATCTGTACAGGTAATATTTACCGATATTGATTAAAACAGGTTTTCAGGATTGAAAAGAAATCTTGAATATTATACAATTAGATTTCTAAAGTGCTTTTTTATATTTTCAGGCAGGAACAGTCATGAAATAAGCATCTTTTTCACAACTTTACACATTTTCAAAGACTGTATCGCAGCTTTAAATTGATTGTTTTTAAAGTATGTCATTTAAATGTATAAATTTTAATTATAAAACATTCTGATAGAATTTATGTTAGAAATTGTCATTTTACGCAAGATTATTGTCAGCTTCAAGGTAAGCAATTCCTTTTATTTTAAGTTTTGTTACAGACGTATGTTAAGTTCAGTTGTCCTGATTTAAAGAAGTAAATTGTGTATGGAGCTACATCGATAGTGTGCACTTATTGCCTTAGTCTATTAAATATGAAACTGTAGAATGAATATCAATTGTTTGTTATACATGTTATATGAGCAAAACATTGAAGGCCGCAATCTTCATTTGAAACAAGAGTAAAAAGAATATATACCCATTGCACAAAGACGTAAGGGGGATAACCAATGCTTGGCATATCCCTAGATATGATTACACCAAGTGCAGACCTGACTTTATTGTTCAATCTTTATAAAAAAAATAATATTAAATCTGTCTAAATAAATAAATGTACTGTTTAAATGGATTATTTTGCATGTAATGAGACACAAACATCCCCTCTGATATGTCTTACAACACATTGTATTGCCATAGATTAACAAATGGTGTACCTGAAAATATCACCACAACAGAAGAAGACGTGTTACCGTAAAACACCAGCAGAGATAAATCTATCATGAGAACCAGCAGTATAGATCAACTTATATCAATGAAAACTGCCAAGTTTGTCATGGTACACACCAAATGCAGTTACAAAAACACAATCCCTATCATGGCTGTTTGCTTTAAAATTCGAAAGAAAAGTAGCATCTTAACATCGCAAACCAAATTAATGACAGACGATGGTCCATAAAATCGCACAAGTTTGACCCGCTTTATACACAACACTCACTTCCTTTTGAAACGCTTCAAACACAAACAACAAAATACATTTTCGGTGTGAGAATTTAACATAACCACGGCTGTTCCAAACATAAAACAGAGTTAAAACTTAAATTTAAATAACGATTTGAACAGCTTTTAAAATAATCTTGAAAAACCATACAAGTTATTGTATAATTCTTATTTAATAGCCTGCTGCAAGTGCAGTTCACGATTTTAGCATTATGTCTAAGCATTTAAAATTCTATTGTTGTTGTTTTCCCTTTAAATTCGTCTACGAAAACTGTACCAACCGAAAAGGCATCATTTGTAGATTAATTTTACCTGATTTGTTCCACATTTATACACTAACACTTTCCTTCCAAACGTTTAAACTCGGCAACGTTTTCAAAATGTATACGCGGTATGAAAGTTGGACAGCGTAAATTGAGAGCGATCTCGGGTTCGGACTAATTTTGCTCCTTTCCCCCGTTTGTTTAAACATTTAAAATCAACATAATATGAAAGTGCGTATTTAAAGCTTTGTTCGTTTAACTTGTTTGAAGATATTTTAGCTTCATCTAATTTTTTAAATTTAACAAACAACTTAAATTTATTTTATTTAAGTATTTGATGAAAAGTATACGTGCCAAAAAAAATTGAACAAGCTCTTTTCAAAGAGTAACTATATATATACTTTCTCTAAAAATGAGGGTACTTTTTATATGGCCTTCCAAATACCGTTTCGATCCCTAACATCACTGAAGAGACATTTATTGTCGAAATCCGGATATGGTGTACTAAAGAAATATTGACACCGAATGTTTGGCACAACATCCTGTCCACAAGTTAACAATTTTTTTTTCTGTGACGTAATAAAAATTTATATTAGGATCCATTTTGTTACATCTTGTGATCAATTTTATTTGGCAATCGTCAATGGCAGTCAGCAGGGTTAAAGAACATCAGTTGTTCGACCTGTTAGTCAAATGCGTTTTGTTTAAATATACTTTTTCACTCTTTTGGAAAATGTTGTTTGTGCTGTTTTTAGACCCTTCTACAACGAAATTTGTTTGACATGCACACGTATAAAAACTGCGGTTTTTATCCAACGCAGTCATAGGTTTGAACGTAGTTTTCAATTTAGACTCGTTTATATTTTTTGTTTGGGCATGTATCATATTTTCCCTCCGGTTTATATGATCCGTTCCTCCTATATATTGACTCTTAAAATTCAAGAGTTAATCGAAAAATGAGGGTACTTTCTCTAAAAATGAGGGTACTTTTTATATGGCCTTCCAAATACCGTTTCGATCCCTAACATCACTGAAGAGACATTTATTGTCGAAATCCGGATATGGTGTACTAAAGAAATATTGACACCGAATGATTGTGGCACAACATCCTGTCCACAAGTTAACAATTTTTTTTTCTGTGACGTAATAAAAATTTATATTAGGATCCATTTTGTTACATCTTGTGATCAATTTTATTTGGCAATCGTCAATGGCAGTCAGCAGGGTTAAAGAACATCAGTTGTTCGACCTGTTAGTCAAATGCGTTTTGTTTAAATATACTTTTTCACTCTTTTGGAAAATGTTGTTTGTGCTGTTTTTAGACCCTTCTACAACGAAATTTGTTTGACATGCACACGTATAAAAACTGCGGTTTTTATCCAACGCAGTCATAGGTTTGAACGTAGTTTTCAATTTAGACTCGTTTATATTTTTTGTTTGGGCATGTATCATATTTTCCCTCCGGTTTATATGATCCGTTCATACTATATATTGACTCTTAAAATTCAAGAGTTAATCTAAAAATGAGGGTACTTTTTATATGGCCTTCCAAATACCGTTTCGATCCCTAACATCACTGAAGAGACATGTATTGTCGAAATCCGGATATGGTGTACTAAAGAAATATTGACACCGAATGTTTGTGGCACAACATCCTGTCCACAAGTTAACAATTTTTTTTTCTGTGACGTAATAAAAATTTATATTAGGATCCATTTTGTTACATCTTGTGATCAATTTTATTTGACAATCGTCAATGGCAGTCAGCAGGGTTAAAGAACATCAGTTGTTCGACCTGTTAGTCAAATGCGTTTTGTTTAAATATACTTTTTCACTCTTTTGGAAAATGTTGTTTGTGCTGTTTTTAGACCCTTCTACAACGAAATTTGTTTGACATGCACACGTATAAAAACTGCGGTTTTTATCCAACGCAGTCATAGGTTTGAACGTAGTTTTCAATTTAGACTCGTTTATATTTTTTGTTTGGGCATGTATCATATTTTCCCTCCGGTTTATATGATCCGTTCATCCTATATATTGACTCTTAAAATTCAAGAGTTAATCTAAAAATGAGGGTACTTTTTATATGGCCTTCCAAATACCGTTTCGATCCCTAACATCACTGAAGAGACATTTATTGTCGAAATCCGGATATGGTGTACTAAAGAAATATTGACACCGAATGTTTGTGGCACAACATCCTGTCCACAAGTTAACAAATTTTTTTTCTGTGACGTAATAAAAATTTATATTAGGATCCATTTTGTTACATCTTGTGATCAATTTTATTTGGCAATCGTCAATGGCAGTCAGCAGGGTTAAAGAACATCAGTTGTTCGACCTGTTAGTCAAATGCGTTTTGTTTAAATATACTTTTTCACTCTTTTGGAAAATGTTGTTTGTGCTGTTTTTAGACCCTTCTACAACGAAATTTGTTTGACATGCACACGTACAAAAACTGCGGTTTTTATCCAACGCAGTCATAGGTTTGAACGTAGTTTTCAATTTAGACTCGTATATATATATATATATATATACTGCAGCTGTGCTATTTGAGCAGTCAAATTGCATTTACCGTATGTTCATATGTGATATACATTTACTGACCGTATATCACCTTGTTTGTGACGTGGACAATGTGTTTCCGTAGAGTCTTATTTATGAAGTCAACAAAACATACAGTTCGCGGAGATTTTACGTCTTCCACTATAAATTTAGAAATGAGGTTTTTTACCCTAAATATAAGAGTTGCAGTATATAAAGAATAACCATTCATTGTCTCGAAATATCAATGTTATTTGTACTCTGCTCGAAACAGGTCGAATATATTGATTGTTGGTTGATTGTTGGTTGCTTAACGTCCAGTGGCAAATATTTCATGCATATTCAGGACGAGAACAAGTTCACAATAAATACAATAGGTAGGTTGATACAATAGAGGCCATCTGGGATGATGGTCGGAGAAATTTGGACTGCCACCGGAAAAAGAGGGTATATTGGATAGGGACAGAATTTCGCCTTGCAACAGGCCACCTACGGACCCCTCAGAGAGTTGTTGCAAGGGTTCTTAACGTGCAAAGAGCGTGGCACTCTCTTTACACGAGGCATCGGATTTAACGTCCCCCTTCTGACCGGACGTGACTGCGAACTTGATACATCCCGCACAGCCAAACGGACGCCCCACTTCGGCAAGCGTTTTACTGCCGGTCGGGAGAAGACCAAGTGACCATATTTCTATACCCCAGTCACCCTTGGGGATCGAATATATATATATATTGTTACACCTGTGTCGTGTGTTATACCTTTATTTACTTTATAGACTGATTAGTATATATTTTTATGTCATAAATTTTAAAAACTTTTACCTTTACTATGGATACAACTGATAAAATTAATGAAGCTACCTTAAATGTACATGGTTTATTAGATTATCATTGTCAGTACACTTTAAAAGAATTTTGTATACAGCATTATTTAGATATTCTTATCTTACAAGGAACACATGTTTCTAATTCAAAAATTTCTAAGCAGTTAGATAATTATTGACAGCAATGTGAGAAAAAAAAAACAGTCATGAAAATTATGTGAATTGCAGTGTTCTGTCATTGTTTATGTTTGTGAATTTGGATAAATATTCAATAGACTTTATTTGTGCTAGTATTTGCGTTGATATTTGATTTCAATGTTTTTCAAAGTCCGATACAAGACTTCAGAAAAGAAATACCTCGCTGAACATTCACACACAAATTCGCATTTCATATCTGGTGAAGTTTGAAAAATAAAATCATTTTAAAATAGATAATTCCTTGCAGTCTGATATCATTCAATTTAATCTAACTGATAGATCATCAATTGTTAGTGATGATACAGTGGAGAATATTTCACATGAAGAGAGAACAAGTTCGCAGAGTTCCTATGAACCTATTCAAGCAGCCCAACAATCTTATAGTTTAACAGCTATTTCACTTGCAGTAGGAGACATATTTGAATCACTCACAAATCAAATAAGAGATACATTTCATATGATGACACAACAAAACATGCAAAATCTTTCTATGATAGAAGACAGATTTCAAAATTAAATCACAGTTAGAAAATCATTTGGAAGAACGAATATTTAATTGAAGAGAAGAGTTTAATAAACAAAAGTCTAAATCTGATCAAATTCAATCTGAAAGATCAGAACTATTGTTCCAGAAGCTGAAATTATAAAAACACATGCAGTACAAGAACAAAAACCGCTCCAGAATACATGTATACCCTGCAGTTATCAAAACTACAATAATAGACAAAACACCAGGAGTATACAATCTTATCCCAGTTATTATGCTGACGATTCACAAAAAACACACAAAGTAAATATGAAACCACAACCTTATGATGGTACTGATGATATAGAAGAATATCAGTTTGAAAGGTGGCGCTAGAGTCATTTTAAATGAGTTTAAAATACGAGATTTTGATAGCCTAGTTGATGCCCTCCTTATTAGATTTGGTTCAGTTCATAGGTCTGAGATATTCCGAGCTCAGTTACAGACTAGAGTGAGAAAAGATAATAAATCTTTATCTGCCCTCAGTCAAGATATTAAAAAAATGTCTCGCCTTGCTTATCCTGGTGCCCCTTCTGCTGTAACAGAAATAATTTCTTTGGACCAATTGATAGATGCATTACATGACCCTGAAATGCGTCTTAGAATAAGAGAAGCAAGGCCTAAAAATATAAATGAGGCTGAAATTTTAGCAATAAGATATGATACTTTTAACCAAGCAGATATAATAAGGTATCATAGCTTAACGCTGTCGCTAGAATGTCTGTTGAGTCAAAGAATAAATGCTTTCGCTGAGGTGAAAATTGACAGGTTAGAAAAGCTTGTCCTTATCGAGAATAACTTATAAAGAATTAAGTAATAAAAATATCGTATAGAAGTACTGTGTTTTAATTTTCATGTTTTAAAATATTTATTCTTGAATGTTCTAGTAGTGGTCCACACTACCGCTATACAATAATAACACACTGATCGCAGAAATAGTTAAAAGGTCTGTGTAATTATACTTGATGCGGAAATAATAGAGTAAGTCAAGCTCCATGAGTAAAAAATGAGGCCATGGACCCAGACAAGTTTTATCCTATTGTATTGGATGTAAGTTACATGGACTAAATACCAGTTAATAAATGGGTTGTTAATAATTCTTGTCGCTGATATCTATTCATGTTATCTTGAATTAGTAGAATGGTTCGCTGTTTAATTTTGTAAGTTATTCTGTGACGGAAATTGTTTGTAGAAAACTTACATATGTTAAGGGTTTTACCTGTACGTCCTGTGATGAATATCTGTGGAGTACCGGTGATTTTGTATGTGTATATTTTGTGATCTAGTATCTGTGAAATACCATATTTTTGGAGCAGTAAAGTCCTGTGACTGGTATATTGTCTGTGCAATGCTGTTGCTAATGTTGTTTCTGAAGTTGGTTCCTGTGACGAAAGAATGTCTGTGGAAGACTATATACATTTTAAGGGTGTTACCCGTACGTCCTGTGATGAAAATATCTGTGGAGTATTGTTGATTTTTCAGTATAGTCCTGTGACTGGTATATTGTCTTTGGAATACTGCTGTTTTTTATACTGAATTGTAATATCAGCTTATGGACATAAGTAAAAATTTTTGTTTCAACCATAACAAGAATTGTATATATGAATTGATTTTAACTAGACTTGAAGCGGCGAGTCAACCATTCATTGAATACCCCATAAAGAGATTTGTACAGCTATAACATTTTATCTAACTTTTCTTTTGATGGAAGAACTTTTTATCTCACCGCAGTATCGAATTGTAATACCCTACATTTTAAAGAAGACGATGTACAGGAAGAGGAAGACGGTCTGAAGATTGAAAGATAAGTGCATGATGTAATGATGGATTGTGATTTTTATGATGTGTTTCTTACTAAATATTATTTGTTGTAATCTTACAACAAGAGACTACCAAGTTACTCACGAAGTTAAGACATTTTGTGTTGATTTTATGTTACCTTATGAAGTGACATCAGCATTACATACACACTCTTATATTTGAGGACAAATACTTTTTATACAAGGTAGGGGTAGTGTTACGCCCTAGTGCTGTGAAAGCTGACATTTTTACTGTGTTCTCCGTTCCACACTTGATATACGCAGATGTCGGTTGTTGTTTTCTGATTCGTAATTTACAGAAGAAATAGCATAATTTGACCTTATAATATATACCAATTTCTTCAAATCTATATATCTACTTTATTTATATGTGTAATTGTTCTTTTTGTATTTGTTTATACTTAGTTTCAGTATAATGCGCCAAATGAAACGCGTGTCCTTGTTCATGAAGAACTTGTGTTTTACATCACACGTAGTATTAAATACATGTTCCTACGTTGAGCTTCTATCCAACAACATCTATGCAGTCAGCTGTCTCTTTTAAATGCAGTGCACCAAGTAGAATTTGCTGCATCAAGTAAGAGCACTGTATGATAACTAGTAGATTTGCATGCACCGAGTACGATGAGTATTTGAATGCCGTGCACCAAGTAGATCTACTTGCACCGAACAATTGTTTTATTAAACTTGGTGCAAGTAATGCACCTTGTCGTATTGCTTATTATATTAACGTATTTAGTTTCAAATTCAAATATATTTTATTGCTAATCAAAGCGCCCGCAAGGAGCAGAACAATCAACATTAATGACATACAAATGATTACAAGTGATTCAATATGGTTAAGACACAATGTTATAAAAGAAAAATAATCTATCAGGACAAATACAAGAATACAACGTATTTTGTTTCATGAACCACTGTATATGATGTTTAAATAGAAATCATTTAATTTTAGATGTAACGCGTCTTCTGGTTGGCTGACGTTATTTTGTTATGAGTCCATAGACATAATTTCGTCATGTGACCATCAACGTTTTTTCATGGTTTTCTACGGTTTAAAATGGAATTTAGAATTAATTTATAAGAAATGACTGTTAAATTTTTTTAACTGTCTATTCGAAATAACATAAAAAATGTGGTTCACCCGTTAGGGGCGTTATTCAGTGTACACCAAATTTGTTTATGTTATTTCTTCATAGACAGAAAAAATATTACAGTCATTCCTTAAATGATACAATTAACGAACTTCCATTATGATTTTTATAATTACTTCCTTCAACGGAGGCCCACAAAAGTCACGACCTTCATAAATGGATAACGTTCTAAATCTAAATGAATTCGATTGGTGTAGCTGCAGCGCAGTTAAATGTCCCGTTTAAATCAACATAAGACGCGTGTAAATGAAAACATAGGTACTTTAGTACAGTAATGTACGGACAAATGTGTCTGCCAAAATAAATTACTAACTGATGCCGATAACATGAATAAATTACGTCAACGTTTTACTAGAACATGATATGCGTTACTCTGTTTAATGTTTATTAAAGAATCGTTAAGATATAAGTAGAAAAGGCTTACCTTTTCAGAACAGTTTTTAAATGAAACGAACACGTATCTAAGAATAGGTAATCATAAAGCATTGCTCAACAGACATATTGGCAGACGATTGTGAAAATCCTAAGTGTTTAAAACAGACATTAAAAACATTAAAGAGCTGTCAACAAATTCAAAATTTAAATAACAAACTTCAACATGAAAAAGAAGAAATTAAAAGGATATACCCAAACATATAAGGAAAATCAGCAATGATCAAACAAGATAAAATCATAAATGATAAAACATTATCAGACAAAGAACTTTCAAACTTGAAACAAACATATGAAACTGCTATAAACAAACTTTAAAAGTAAACGGGAGATATGTTCATCTATTGTCCAGGATACTATTATATGTGCAAATGAATTTAATGGCCATGTTTTGGAATGTTGGTCAGATTTCGAAATCCTCTGGTTTTATCCATCTAAATGCCTTAACAAATTTTGCCCGGTGACCCCGATTTTTTTATTTTTAATTCTTTTACATCTCTTATGATAAGCTGTCTGTTAAAGCCTTATCGAATTTTAATTATTTTTTAATAGTTTTTGGGGGCTTGTCAGTGATAAAGCTATGAAAAGTCAAGAGAGAACATTTTCCCGCAAAACAATATATTGAAAACAAGCACGGTGACCTATATTGTTTTTTTTTGCTCTGTGGATTCCTTTATTAATCCCCTATAAATATAAACTAGTGTTTTGAAAAGTTAATTGCTTTGAGAAGTTGAGGAGGGAACTCCCTTAAAGAATCAAAAATTTCGTCTACAGTAATAGGCTGTTCACATAAATGTAAATAAAATACTCTAATTGAGGTAAATAATCCATAAAAAAATCTCTAATTTCTTCATCAATTTCTTCCTCCGTAAATAAATTAGATTACAAATTTTGAAATGTAAAACAATACTATCAATTTTAGTAAACTAATTATTTTCATTTCTGATTTCTGTAACCGTCTTTTTTATACCTTTTTTTTGCTCCTTTTTGAGGTATTCAAATACATTGCTTAACTTCGGCTTTGACTACCTCTGAAATTGTTTTATCTGAGCCTATAACATTCATTGTAAAAAAATGAATTTTGCCTCTATAATTCCATTTATTGTGTGACACTAAGATATTTCTTTGACATTGTTTGATGGATCGACCAGATACACTTTGGTCTCCTGTCTCATACCACATCTTCTTTTTTCATATCAATTTTATGTTTTTCTTTAACAGCACAAATGACGTTTGGCTTATGGTTAGTCGCTTATACAAAAAAAAATTGTATTGGTTCCAGATTCGGATTGAAAATTAATAATTCAGAAGATGAAACTTCATATCATTGGTCGTCACCACGATTACTGTCCTCCTCAACTTGAATTTCAACAGTGTCATAACTATTTGTGTTATTATTTCTTGTTTCTCTGTTTCCTGCCACCTTCTCTGTCAAGGCTAAACCGCCGCCAATCTACAGCTGCGTCCTTATCTGAAGACTCCTTATAGCTACGGTTTTTACGACTCTAATACAGTTAAAGCTGTCAGATAACTAGGAGTACTCTCAGATATGTTCATAGTTTCTTTTGTTGTTGAGATGTACAAGTACCTGGCCACGTCCAATTGTATTTTTGTCCATCAGATGAGTTGAGCCTTTTTTTAACTGATTTGTATAGTTCGTTCTTTTACTGTTAAACCAATGTCCCAGGTTAGGGGAGGGTTGGGATCCCGCTAACATGTTTAACCCCACCACATTATTGATGTATATGCCTGCCTCAAGTCAGGAGCCTGTACTTAAGTTGTTTTCGTTTGTGTATGTGTTACATAATTGTTTTTTCGTTAATTTTTAAATTTGAATCGTAAACTAATTTCAGTAATTTTGATATCTCAAACTGACTAATGGATATAACAAAAAATTGTTTCCGAATCAACCAAAACCATGAAAACTGACCACATCATCAACCAAAACTGATCATATGTGATAGCATCAACCAAATCTGACCATATTTACACTTTATAATGTAAATCTTAATATATCTATATAGCCGCATACTAAATAACTGATAGTAACATACCACGATGGATTGTATAATTCAAATGACAGCAATATTGTAACTCACTGGCTACAAAAAGATATCCACATCAATTTTTAGTACCAGCAATTTTCTGCAAGTCCTCTTTTCTTCAAAATATTGAATTGTAAAGAAATTTCAGTAAGATCAATATACATGTATCAGACCGAGTCGTTTTAACAAAATTATTTGACCACATCAACCAAAACTGAACTTATTTACACTTATCATGTAAATATATATGGCCTCATTGTAAACCAATAATATTTCAGGACGGATCGTAGGATAAAAATTACACAAACTTTGTAACACAATACACCTTATTGCTAGTTCTGGCTGACCCGGCCACTTGAACTCTTGAAGCATATAACAATCACTTTTCCATTGTGGCGTCAGATATTTTGTTTTATGACGTCTAATTTTTACGGGAACCTGCGTGATATCCAGTAATGGCAGACACATAGCGATAAGGTGTATTTATACCATATCTAAAAATTTAGCGCGCCGGTATTTCCTCTGTATCCATAAACATGAACCGTCACTAAAGTGACTTTTTAAGTCAGTTAAGTTTATGATGTTTGTTTTTTTAAACAAAACTATTTTACGGCATCATGTACCACTCACATAACTGATTCATATACTTTATTTTAAAATAAAAAGTACATGTATGGGAAGTTCTCTTCTTGGAATAGTATACTGCTAATATAAATTTGAAAAGGCAAGGGAAAATGCATGATTTTGTTTGTAGCCGAACGTCCAGGGGCAAATGCTTCATTCATGTTCAGATGAGTATATTTTTCTGAGTGTCAGACTTCCAGATATCATTTATAATCGTTTATGTGGCTAAATTAACAAAATGGTGCAAATGTATATAGTTTTGTTACGTTATAATTACAACACTTTTTTTTTTTTATTAATATCCCATAATTCATCCACTGTACACTTTTCGTTTGAACATTTATCAAAACAGAATCTTAAATGAATGTAAATCCAAGGCAATCAAGGTAAATTACAATTAAAATTCCATGAATTAAATGAAGATATATTTATGAAGAGTTTATTAAAAACGGGGAACGAAGAAACGTAAACAATGATGTTTCCTATGCAATCTTATAAAAATATAGTTCACCTGTAGAAATTCTGTTCATCTGCCTTATAATTACTTTTAAATTTTCAAGGCATTTAATTATCAGTTAGAGTTATACACCGAGTTAAAGGTGTATCTGGATAAGAAACCCCGTCAGCCCGGAGGGGTTTCTTATCCAGATACACTGTATCCCGAAGTGTATAACTAACTTACACCCGATGCTAAACCTTATATTTGTTGAGATTGCATAACAAGTGAAAAAGAACGGACACTTTTTATTAAACCATGATTAATAAAAAATAAATATTTTTTTTTTATTCAAAACCTCACTAGTAACCTTCTAATTTGGGCTATTAGTGACTATCTCCATTCAAACTTTGACAATAGTTGAATAATGAGTAGATATTATAAATGCCCTATATTTGACCATTGTTGACCATCTTCATTAAAAGTTTTATACTAGTTTACTGAGTAGATTTTACAAATGTCAAAATGTCTGTTTTGCAATTTATTCTTAAATATACGTGCTTAACTTGACCGTAGCTTTTACATAGTTCAAGGTTATCCGTTTATCAATCATTCCTAAAAACACATCGCGTTCTTTGTATGCAGTTGACAGTATGGACGGTTATGAAACTGACGACATTTTAAGTCAGGCATTAGATTTGGCAGAACAGATTGAAGATGATGCTGTATGTATTACCCAAAATACTTATCAGTCTAATAAAGGTAATCATAAATGTATTTTGAATGTTTTATATTAAAAACAATATCCCCTCCACCTTTTCCCAACTTGAAACAAACTTCCACACTGGGGAATTTGTTTGTCTGGACTAATGGACACGCCTAACATAAAAAAAAACGACAAAAAACAGAGTACCAAGAAGAAATTCACTTGTAAGGGCAGATATTGTTTTGTTATGGGATTACGAAACACGCCCCCTTTCTTGTAATGACCATCACGTTAAACAAAATCTTTCAAATTTGACAGGATCTGCTCCAACATACCATTCTGTCATTTCAAGCTGATAGAAACAGATGTAAATAAATAATTCAAATACGCCAAATCTGCTAAAGACTTTTTCGACTGATTTTTATACGTCCGTTTACGGGACGGATTATACCGTTGTCAATCAGTCGTTCCGTCCGTCTGTCCGTCGTCAACATGTAGAACAATACCTCAAAGACACTTGAACCAATTCGCATGAAACTTTGGTGAATTGTTTATATTTATGTTTATATCTCTATCGTAATTTTTATAAATTTTTGATTGCAAGTTTTTGAGTTTAGTTGGGTTTTTTTTTCATTAAAAATGTGGATTTTCAAGTTTTTGGACAATAACTCAAAATCACTTTCACTTACATACAAGAAACTTTTGTGATTTGATTATACCTAATGACATGAGTTCCTTTTCGAATTTTTGATTTTTTGAAAATAATAGATTTGATGTTTCCGAGTTACAACTCAAAAATATTTTCAGCAGTTTTCATGAAACTATGGCGAATCGTTTATATTTATTAACGTAAGCTCCTTTCGATTTTATAAATTTAAGATTATACGTTTCGAGTTAAGTATTTATTCATAAAAGGGGGGGGGGGGGGGGTCCATTATGAAACCCCGGTGACTTGTTTTTATATCTGTTAAGATATCCTCCCCACAGTTCGTCATGGATTTCTGATATAACATTGAGAAGTTATTGATTTTTGTCTTTCAAAAAGTGACGGGAATATCATGCGCTCGTTACACAGCTGTTTATTATAGTTTGCTCTTATGTTGTGCTCGGTTACACCACACCTCAAAGGTTGTTGAATATATCAAGAGCGTTCATTATTTGTTCAACCCCGCAATGTGATGTATATTTTTGTCCTTGTGTCAGTAGCCTTGGTTGTCGTTGGTTCATGCAGTCCTGTTTGTTTTTTATAAATTGTTTTTTTATAAGTTAGATCGTTAGTTTTCTAAAAAGACGTTTCATTTTTTCGCGACAGGTTGCTTAATATGTGGTTGGACATCCTGGTACTCGGTCAAGTAACAGCAGCCTAAAGAATTAGAATCAACATCGTTATAATATGTCAATTGATGGGGGAGGTCAATTGATGGGGGAGTTCATATTGTTTTCCGATAATAATATCGTAAACTGAAACATGAAACAGTTAATTTCCCCCAACAAATGTACTAACTGAAAGCGAGATTTAACTTCTTTATACTGCTGTTGGTTAACCTAAGATCAAGATGCCCTAACACAGAAGGTAGGGCGTTTTAATTACCGACTTAAAATACATATAGAGTATGTTTTTTTCATTATTGAAGGTAATAGTAATGGTGCAACGAATTTTTAGTTTATTCTGTACTTGTCAGACATCCTTACCTGTATATATTTATAGATAAACGTTTTTTTTTACATTTTGTGTGCCTTATTATGATCAACGAACTTTATGAGTCTTGATAACCAACATTTTTCAACATTCAATACATTCTACTTTCAATATTGGCAGGCTGGACATCTTGAAATATCTCGTTCAATCAACGTTGATTTCCGGTTACACGAATCATCTCGGTATTTGCCACGTGTTATGACACAAACCACATCCGTCTGTTTGATGAACAATCGTAAAACTAAAAAGTTCCAAAGAAAATTAACACTTTAACTTTAAAAACAAAATCAGTTCAGACAAAAAAATTGTCCAAAATAATGACACATAATTTATAAAACCGCTAAAAAACACAAACAGGAAATATAAAAAACTGATAAATATTCAAGATGAGAAGGAAACACAATCATCACTGCATTACCCGATTCGAATAATATTAACATTGGGTTCACGTATCACACGTGAACAGGTAAATTAAACCGGTTTTCGATGTAATCTTGAAAAACATACAAATTACCTTATAAAAGCAGGCGGCATGTGAAAGTTCTATGATAAGCGTATATTTTTTAAGTTAGAAATAACAAAGTAGAGGTTCAGGATTATATACCATTGTGTTGATTCAATACTAAACATATGGACAATTTTATAAAAAAATCCAAAGCCTTTCCCATTGTACTCTCTCATATTTGGAATCTCAGTAATTGATTAGATAGAGCGTTATTGCATGCAGTCCTGACAATGATTTCCTTTAAACAAGTTCATTTATTCAGTTGTTGGTGAATACAAATATAAATATGCATCAAATCATGTACATCTGCTACGGTGCGCTCGACTTTAGTGACTCAACAGGAGTTTTTTTTTGCAACGACATGTTGGTGAAAACTTTGGAAAAAATAAACACTAGCACGTTTTAATATAAAAGCAAGTAATCTATGTTTCAAAATTTTATAGCAAAGATATCTGTTTTAACGGCTGTGGAATTTCCATAAAAATCTTAAAGCCACAACATGTAATTATTCATGAAGGTTTGTGGACCCTATGGCTAAAATGGCCGTATTTTCACACCTCAAAATTTTCTTCGAGTACAGGCAAACCTGTGCATCTGGAAAAGTTTTAAGGCATAGCATGCCCCAGATAAATAGAATTCAAATGCATTGTATGATTTAGAAAATTCATAACTTAACTGGATTTTGTTGTACAATTTTTTTTCGTCTCTGCAGAAGACGATAATTTTACAAAAAGATGAGTTTACATTGATATGGTCCACTCAGGTACACAGTTTAAATAACCAATTATTGTCAGGTATCTATTGTCCATCTCAAGTCCATGTCAATTTAAAATGCTCACTTTAATTATTACCTGTTTCCCAACTTAGTTTATGTTTGCACCCTCTGGAGGAATGAAAAAAAGTGCACGGCAACATTCTGGTAAGCTTTTTTACAGATGCGCAGGTTTGTCTGTACACAGAGTAAATTTTGATGTGAAAATACGGCCATTTTAGCAATAGGGTCCACATGAACCTTAAATGCAATGAAACAGTAAATAATAGTGCTTTGCACGAAGTTTCCTCTTGGTATATGTACAAACCGGCCTATCTTTATCATATCTAGTTAAACTTAATCAGCATATCTTTGCGTCTTGGCTTCAAACGCCATTATATAAATATTTAACATAACGTTGCTATGAAATGAAGAGAAGAACAAATATATTTGCTGGTTCCCGCAAGGTACATGAAATGCTGTGCAGAAGGAATAGCTAAAAATTAGCCTTTTTCAACTGATATTTACAGTTTGTTCTTATGTTGTTCATGTACTATTACATCACTGTTCCAGGATAGGGGAGGGTTGGGACTCCGCTAAAGGCCGTACGTTGACCTATAATGGTTTACATTTTTAAATTGTTATTTGGATGATGATTTGTCTCATTGGCACTCACACCACATCTTTCTATATATATTAATCCTGGCACATTACGTACTTATATGTCTTTCCCAAGTCAAGAGCCTATAATTCAGTGGATTTCGTTTGGTGTCGTGTCACATATTTGTTTTTCGTTCATTTTTGTACGTTAATTAATTTCGTTTGAATTGTAAAACGTTTTACATTTGACGTTCCGTGCCTTTTCTAGCTGAATATGCCGTATAAGCTTCGCTCATTGTTGAATGCTCTACTGTAACCGTTTTTTTTCTTAATGTTTGTGTCATTTGAAAAATGAAGACACAAGAAAGTATCAGATTACCTAAAATATCGACACCAGCAAGTCAGACATTTATAAGTGCTGCTTTGTCTAAAAAAAAAAATTATAAGAATTAAGAATATTCATTAAGAACATAGGTATTTGTCCATACACCTTTCCGTTTGTTTTCTAGAAATCTGCGTCTGTCGAGGTTGTTGGTACGCTTGGTATGTGTTCTTATCCATTTCCATGGCATCCTTTTTCTTTGGGGGAAGTTGAACTGCTTCATCCCCATGATCGGCAAAAGCAATCGCTTGAAATCTGTGTGCTACGCCAGACGGTTCTTGTGGTGATTCTTGCGGTTCTTCAACGTCTTTTGAGTGTCATTTTGTTCCAATGGCGTGCTTATCCTTGCAACTTCACGCTCCAACTTTTTACTGGCGTAGCTTGCAAGTGCAAAAATAGAAATAAATATATGATATATTTTAACAAATACAAATATATTAAATGAAAAACTCAAATTAAGATTGATGTTATAAATTGTTGATGTGTTTGATGATCACCTTTTTCTTTTTTTCTAAATGTGATGAAGTATAAAACTGAGCGGAGTAATTGATTCATTGACTGTTCGAGTCTTTCTGATACACCTCTTCTAACATCCGTAATCAGCTGATGTGCACATAAAAAGTATTGTGTGTGATGCATTACGTAAAAGTCTATTAGCTTCGAACCATTATTTTTTTCTGATTGCATTATGATGTGCAATTTCTTTAAGTCCTCTATCATGTCTATAAAGAAGTATACAGGTGTTATTAAAAAATGAATCATTTTCACTATCAGTTATAGTCTTCTTGGATATACCTCGGCTTCCCTTACAGCAGAACCACATTCTTTCATCATCTCCTAGCTCTTCTGCTTCTTGTTCACTCATGCCAATACAAGAGAAATGGAACCACTTTCCTTTATTGCATTTTGTATTGTCACAACTTTTCATCCCTTCGTCGTGGTCAACTTTGCAAACACAGTATTTATATGTCTCTTTGCTTGATGTGCATTGATGACAGGTGCTGTGTTAAGATGATTTCTAGCATATATCTACATGACAAGCAACGTAATGATTTTTTTTTTCAAGCTGTCCTTGGTCAGTTGGCAAGTCTGTGTATGTTTTGCATTTCAGATAGGATAAAGCAACAGCAAGCACGTAATTGGTGGTGGCAAATCTCAGTAATTAAGTAACCTCATTGAAGGAGTCTTGAACATAGCTTTCACATTAATTTGGCGATATGTGTTGCGAATGTGAGATAATGTCCAAACACTCCTTGCACGTTTGGAGGAAAACAGATCTTTGTATGTGTCCTGAAAATGAAATACAATAAGTAAAATAATTAATCTATGATTACTTTGATGAATATACATTTTATAAATTAAGTCTTTTAAAAATGAGCTAAAGCATGAAATGGCTGGGTTGTTTTACTAGTGATGTTTGAAATTAAGTTTTTATTCATAACTGTATGAGAAGATAAATACTGTTTTATGTTTGGTTGAACATATAAATATTTTTTAAGTATATAATTAACCACAAACAGGAGTCTTCAAACAATATTAGAGTGTGATCAAGTAAGATGATGCTGCTTCAGCGAAAAACAGCCTTGTATCTAGCGTCAAATCATTATAGTATGTAAGCTTAACCTCAATTTCTTTTAGTTTGTTCCACTTATTTGTTGGTCGGATGCAATCTTTTCTGCAGGTTGTATGGTTTTGTCTGAATTGATGGTTAGGTCTAAAGGTGCTTCAAATGACTAAAGAAAAACTGTGACGGTAATAGTGAGAGTGCTGTTGCTGGTAGTGATGGTGATACTGTACTGGTGATGGGACTTGTGGTGGTACTGTTATGTTGATGGTACTTGTGATGATAATGGTGATTGTGTTGGTGATGGTACTTGAGACGGTTTTGGTAACAAAGTTGTCATGCTCTTGGATAAATTTATAGGTTCTTTATAAGTTGACTCTGCATAAACTAGTTTAATCGTTTTTGTCAAATCCAAGGGTGTGTCGATGTTACAGGTTCTGGTGATACTAGAGGGTTGGTAGGTGTGCAGTCTGATGGTAAAGGAGTTTCTGATTGCGAAATAAATGGCTGGTCTGATGGGGAATATGTCATAGGATCTTCAAATGGTTATGGAGATACGGGTTCTATGTACTTACTAAAGAGGATATCAGATGGAGCCAGTATACATGGTATGGGTGTGGTCACTTTATTCCTCCACCTCTTCATCGGAGAAGATGTCCCCGGCTTATAAAGAAGCTCAGGAAAATCTGACACCTGTTCATCCAGAAGTGCTGTAATTTGTTGGATAGTTGATTCTTACTGCCTTGGACTAGTACTTGTTGACGGATCGGTATGAACAGGTTGACTTCGTGACGGAAAAGTCCTTTCCCCTGATGATTTTACACTAACTTTATGTCTTGGTGTGTCCCCTGGGTTAAACTGATGATAACCGTGTCAGGACCGGCACTGTAGCATGGTTGTGGCGTCTGTGCTTATGCAACTTAGCTGTGATAGGAAACATTTTTCCACAGTCTTCACATTGTTGGTTCCATACTTGTCTATCCATGGTCCATAAAATAAAAGGAAAACAAATTCATAATAACATTGAGAAAGGAATTGGGGAATGTGACAAAGCGACAACAGCCCGACCATAGAGTAGACAACAGCCGATGGCATCCAATGAGTCTTCAATGTAGCGAGAAACTCTCGCACCCGGAGTAGTCCAGTGATAATGGACGTCATACTAAACTTCGATTTATACACAAGAAACTTAAGTTAAAAATCATACAAGACTAACAAAGCTGGCCTCCTGACTTGCGACTTGGGTCCTCAATGCTCTTCAACTTTGTATTTGTTTGGCTTTTTAACTATTTTGATTTGAGCGTCACTGATGAGTCTTATGTAGACGAAACGCGCGTCTGGCGTATAAAATTATAATCCTGGTACTTTTGATAACTACAATCAAAATTGCGGCTGAGCTTATGAGATCGCAACCCTACCCCTATACCTCTAGCCAAAGTAGAAAAGTAAACGCATAATAATACGCACATTACAATTCAGTTCAAGAGAAGTCCGATGTCAGAAGATATAATCCCCAAGGGTGACTGGGGTATAGAAATATGGTCACTTGGTCTTCTCCCGACCGGCAGTAAAACTCTTGCCGAAGTGGGACGTCCGTTTGGCTGTGCGGGATGTATCAAGTTCGCAGTCACGTCCGGTCAGAAGGGGACGTTAAATCCGATGCCTCGTGTAAAAGAGTGCCACGCTCTTTGTACGTAAAGAACCCTTGCAACAACTCTTTGAGGGGTCCGTAGGTGGCCTGTTGCAAGGCAAAATTTCTGTCCCTATGCAATATACCCTCCTTTTTCCGGTTGCAGTCCAAATTTCTCCGACCATCATCCCAGATGGCCTCTATTGTATCAACCTACCTATTGTATTTTTTTGTGAACTTGTTCCCTTCCTGAATATGCATGAAATATTTGCCACTGGACGTTAAGCAACCAACAATCAATCAATCAGAAGATGTAACAAAAGAAAATAAATGAAATGACAATAATACATAAATAGCAACAGACTACTAGCAGTTAACTGACATGCCAGTATAGAACGATATAATGATAGGTTATTGGAAGAAGTGATCCTTTGCTCGCATGGTCCTAACATAATTATTTGTCATATTTTTCAATTATTTAACACATGTTAAATACCAGGCAGCTACAGGGTGTCTAATTAGGTTATAAAAGGTATTAATACATAACAGTTTATACATAAGATCACTTGAAATAGTCCAACTCTTAGTAGGTACTCTTATAGTTGGTAGCTACATAAACTACATGTACTTCTACTGGTAATGTAATGTAATAATATAACTACATTCTATTATACAGCCACAGATCATAGCATAATTTTATACACTTCTCTTAATTGAGATTTGCAACCAATATTTTAACTCAGGTATTCAAAATTAATAATTTGCGACTAGTTTAATTATTGGTATGGTACTCATAAAAAATATCACTCGTTATGTAAATAATATATATACACTTTCATGTGTAGGTACATTTGAATACCTCTGATTATCATTTTTATAATTCTCGATCATATAAACATGCACCTAATAAAAAAATCACAGATGCAATATGCATTGAATTTCTATAGCAAATCATGGTCTTGCCCTGCTTATAATAACCAAGCAGAGGACAACACTTACACACCGTCACAATAGATTTGTAAACAAAATTATATAATACTTTAATTTGTTTTTGTCCATAAATACATTATTTAAGATTCAAAATGCAATTTGTTTTTATGACGTCACATTTGAAATATAAAATCACAACATAATTTTTATGCTGAACATGATAATAACACTAAGGTAAAAATAAGTATTCGTCATGGTCTGTCCGTTATTCATCAGTCCTGTCCTTTGTCTGATCCTGGTATATAGGGCTGGTTCTCCAAGAGGTTGGTGCCACCTTCTTAAATAACCTTTCTATGGTTTAAGTCGGTTGACATTGGTGAATTGATTGCAAGTTCAAGAAAAGAGAGTGTTTTTCCTTTTTTGCTGAATATCAGTAAATGATTTGGTATGTCCAAGACTTTATCATCTTTGTAAAGATTTGTTTGAGTCTTTCATGCTTTAAGTTTTTCAGTTTTTGTGCTGTATTTATCTCTCTCTGTTTCTAATTCAATTTCCAAATTCCATTTGTCTTTATTGTTTTATCTCATTTTCTTTGCTTTGGACTCATTTTTATTTACTATTTTAACACGGTTATTGAATTACTCTTTTTTTTACAAATAGTCATTTAAAGTTACTTGTTTTCTGTTTTTAATTGGATTTTTGTTATAAAATCTTGTCAGTGTTCGGTGTGATGTCTAGCCAAGTTTGTCTTTTGTTATCGTTAGTCTTAATAGCGCCCACTCTTGAGTTCGGAGACTGTTTGATTGCACTGTCTAGTTTTCCCATCAATCGCTCAATCGTTATATTATTAGGACATATTTTCCACCACAGAGAAAATCAGAGAATAATTGTTTAGTTTTCTCAATAATAACAAAACATAATTTTAAATAAATTATCTGTTTTATACCGATTTTAATCCGCCGTAAACATATTCTGAACATCATGACAACCTTTTTCGGGGGCAAAAAATAATTTCATATGATCATCATATAATAATAAACTCTAGGTGATTTAACAATATTGTACAACACATCAATTAAACTAGAGTAAATATATGTCCAATTTTAATTGGGTTTTATTTTCTTTAATAAAGCTGCTTTCCAATATGGACATGTGATGGTTTTATATATCATTCTCAAAGGTTGAAACATACATATTAACATGTTGTTTTGAGGACAGTCTACAATTAATTGTTGTGTATTACTTAACGCCTTTTTTTACTGTAAATTTTTTTTTAAAATAACATGTTTCAAAAAGAAAATTCCACCAGCATTGTTAAACTGAACATTAAAACGGCTCCCTCGCATCTTTTCAATAGAATTATTGTAAATACCTTGACTCTTTAAATAAATATTTGACATGGTTGGGTCTTCTGACCCATCTTTATAAAAAAAGATTTGAAACAGAATTCACTAAAATAGATTTATATGTGTCTTTTCGGTTTTTATCACCATCTCTCAGTTTACATCCCAAAACTGAATGAGAGGATACACATAGCATTTAAAACTATTGATGGTATTTTTATTGGAATTTTCCCTCAAAATACTATTATTTTTTCCTTCTGCCACACTTCTATCGGTTATCAAATTTTAATTATAGACATTTTTTTTAAATCCGGATTAGCAGAACTCACATCATTAATATCATAAACCATATCATCTGTTGATTTAGCATACTTTTCAGCACGACCATAAGCAAGTTCTTACAAACCAAGCGTAAATGTACATTTTGCATTTGATAGTTCAACAGCATAAACATGTCTTCCACTTTTAGTTGTGGCATCTCTGTGCATCGTAAGATTGTCATTTTCATTAAAAATTTCCGACATTTGTTCTCTGAACTAAATACATTTGTCAAGGAGAAGAGCCGATCTACAACTTATGAGGACACTATATTCAGTATTGAACGTGTCAAAAATTGAACCAATATGTTCCACTCCAACCCCTCGACTTTGCATAAAATAATAAATTTGTCATAAATTACTATAAAAAGGTCGCCCTTGAGAACTGTCTCGTTTTAAATTTCATTATATCAAGTATTTCATTATTGTTATTCCTCAAGGGTGACTGGGGAATAGAAATATGGTCACTTGGTCTTCTCCCGACCGGCAGTAAAACGCTTGCCGAAGTGGGGCGTCCGTTTGGCTGTGCGGGATGTATCAAGTTCGCAGTCACGTCCGGTCAGAAGGGGACGTTAAATTCGATGCCTCGTGTACAGAGAATGCCACGCTCTGTGCACGTTAAGAACCCTTGCAACAACTCTTTGAGGGGTCCGTAGGTGGCCTGTTGCAAGGCTAAATTTCTGTCTTTATCCAATATACCCTCATTTTCCAGTGGCAGTCCAAATTTCCCCGACCATCATCCCAGATGGCCTCTATTAAACCAACCTACATATTGCATTTATTGTGAACTTGTTCTCGTCCTGAATATGCATGAAATATTTGCCACTGGACGTTAAGCAACCATCAATCAATCATTATTGTTATAAATTTTATCGAATTGTTTTTCAATGTTAGCGTGTAAATCCTCGATCTCAATCCATGTCCAGTATATTATACCTCAGTATATTTTTTCTATATAAAAGTAATGAAATAGTTGTGCTATTTCATTCCAAAGAACCAGTTGCTAGTCAATAGTTTCAAAGACTATTGCCCCGGTTAATAGTTCCATAATCATCTTTCCTGTACTTTTTCATGCTTTTTTTTCATTGGACGATAATGCGGTCATTGACTACTCTGCTTGGTTACGTATGATTTGCAACGTCAAACTCACCTTTATATTGTAAACGTGGAATCTGCTTGTGTTGATTGTAATTTCACTTACAAGAAGCAATTATAAAAGAGAAAGAAAATCTTCAATGAAATGTTTTTAAAAGATCTAAAATATAGTAACTCATTCATAATACGGGTCCGTTCTCCGTATATTAAAAGTGAAATAAATTTGCGTTTGTCGTAATTTAGCTAGAATTTATTACTAGCACGGAAAGTTTAACAAAAGTATTTCTAGCATGTCTAGTATTGATTGAAATTAATAAAATATTTATAAATACAAAAAGAATTACAAAAAAAGGTTAAGTTCATCATGTGCATGCATACAAGTAATGTGACATTTTTCTTTTCTTTGAGATGATATATTAACACTTTAAAAAAAATAGTTAGTTGGTATATAAAACACTTAATGGCTGTTTTATTCAGTATAATAAAACACCTAATGACTGGTTGTACGGGTAATAGCAAGTATGTTGTCCCTTCGCATACCAACTATTGCTCTCGGCTTTGCCTCGAGCAATGTTGGTATCTCAACAAACTTGCTATTACCCTCACACCCAGCCAATAGGTATAATATAGAATTAATGTTAACTTTTTTCTACCAGCAGTTATTTTATTATTTGTTCGTTTAAATACATGGGATCTGAAAGGACGCAGCCACGTTCAAATTGGGGATGTTAAATCCAGTGTCCTGTGAAAAGAGATACCGAGCCTGTAAGAATTTCAGTTAAAAATGATATAAACATTTACTTCAGCAAAGTCATAAAGAAGTACGTCTATGTTATATCATCTCTTGGCGCAAACATCAAACTTCTTTTGTGAAGACTGAATATACACAAGAAATTTATTTGACATACAAATGTACCTGTATCTTAATACAAGAAAACTTATATGCAAATTTAGATTCAAGTCATTTTTTTTACATTATACATTATACATGTTATACAAAACTAAAAGTGAAATCCTAAGGCTCCTGTATTAAATAGTCTACCGAACTGAGAAAAGGTTGGCACCGATGTCATTTGCAGTATTATGTGTTTAAATAATTTTGTTTCTTTTGATGTCAATGACTTAATTTTATTGTTGTCAGTACATGTAATTGTTATGCCTTTGAACCTGTGTAATTTCTGCTTAATGAAGTTTTATTTATAATTACAACATGTTGCATGTCTGTATATTTCATCACAATTATACAGGTATATCTTGTATATTTGATATATTAAATTTTTTGTGTTTTTTTTGTTTGTTTCCTCGTTATTCATCATGCATGGATTCATAATGCATAATGAAATTGAGCGTGCTTCCGTGTATATGGTTTATTTTAATTTTAGAGGGACTATGCCAGGAAGCCACTGTTCTTTTTTGTTTGGAAAATACGAAATTTTTAATAAGATCACATGACACAAAAAAAATATTTCAATTCATCATTATAGCAATGAACTATTTGAATGTATTTCAACAACCGCAGGTAAAAAAAGAAGACTTTCTGTGGTAAATATGGTATTTAATTTTACTTTTAGAATTTAATGAAACCATAAAATGTTTGATTTATTTTGTTTTATAGCTAACCATCATGCTGATGGTATTGTTCGGGTTAAAATTTAAATTACTGTTGTAACCTGGCTCTATATTTAAAATATGTACTACTTATAATTCTTTGCTTATCGTTGTACATGTTGGAAGTCAATATAAGTACTATGGTGCTGCCATGTTTTATAAGATAAATTGCTTTCACTATCCGATGATCAATTCAAAGATCATTAAGAGACTTTGAGATTCTTATTCTATAAGCAAAATCCATGAGGAGAATATTCATGTAGTCAAAGGTTAGTTCATAGTCAAGGATTTATATATTCGCGACGTTTAAATTAAAGCGTTCACGATTCAGTTAAAATAGGAGTGCACTTTCACAAATTTTTGAAATTTCGTCTTCAAATAAATCTTTAAGTATAATTTGTTGTATATACAATAATTGAAAATGAAATGTTTTTTTCCCCCGACAAAGGTATATATTTCCTATCTACATGAATAATATAACACAAGGTTCTCAACTTAGTCAGTCAAAGCTGAACTGGTACCGTTGATTAAACGAAGTCGTACGTATTAAAAATCTGACCTGTTGTGGCAACTTTTGCTTAATTTACATATAGTAGTTTGTGGTTAGGTAAGCTTATTGGGAACCCCTAGTAGTAGGTCTATAATATTTGGAATGCAGTTTTTTAAGAATTGACATATCTCATTTTAATGTAGACTATTTGGCTCTGCCTCCTTAGTCATGGTCTATTGACTTTCAACATTTTGCCAAGTTTGTATGTATTAGCTAGTGAAGTTTGTTCTTTACTCTTTTTTAGAATAATATACCGCTGTCCGTCCGTCGTCAACATGTCGGACTTTAAATCTGTATATGGTATTACTTATTTATTCTGCGTGTATAGAGTTAGGGATAGGCCTATGAGTGGGGGTTACCGTGTACTACCATGCAGCGAGTGCCATGTCCAAGAGCGCACTTCTGTGGTGGTACTTCACGGTGATGCTACGCATAAGCTTATCGCTATCCCTGATAGGGCGGGCGGGCAGACTGGACCGGGGTATCTTTTGCTTGTATATATCTTGTACATTGTCGTTGCCTTGTGTATATATATCTGTATATAGTATTACTTATGTATTCTGCGTGTATAGAGTTAGGGATAGGCCTATGAGTGGGGGTTACCGTGTACTACCATGCAGCGAGTGCCATGTCCAAGAGCGCACTGCTGTGGTGGTACTTCACGGTGATGCTACGCATAAGCTTATCGCTATCCCTGTTAGAGGCGGGCAGGGTGGTCAGGGGTTTTGCTTGTATATATCTGTACCATGTTGTATTATACGTATATTTCAAATAAATAATATATAAATACCTGTATATAGAAATAAATAATATATACCTGTAACTCTTTTGTTTGTTATGTGTAACCCAAAAAATGGGAAAAAAAATGTTTTTTTATTTATAATAAAAACATATCATACATAAAATAAAACAACAATAAAAATGTAAATACATATAATAAACAAAGAAACCTACACTGGTAAAAAAATATAAACTTAAAAAGCAAACAAAATCACAGTAATTTGTAATAAAATCAACGGTACCAATTTTGTTGCACCAGATGCGCATTTCGACAATACATGTCTCTTCAGTGATGCTCGTGGCCAAAATATTTGAAATCCAAAGCTTATATAAAAGATGAAGATGTACGGTTCATGCTAAACAATGAAATGAGGTTCAGGCAGAGTCACGGCGATCTGTCCTGCCTCGGAGCCGCCTCTCTGCCTCCCTTCTCTTGCGGTGCAGCACAGCCTTCTCCCTTTGTACACTTTTCCTGAACTTATCCTCCTCCTCCCTCCGTTGAGTTTCTTCTTCAGGAGAGGGATAGGGGTCGGGATGAATGAGGAGGAACTCCACATCCATAGCCTCTATCACTGCCACCATCTCCTTTGTCCGCTCCAAAGTGGCGAACTTCAATTCATGCCTGTAGAAATCATATTCCTGTGGTGAGGGATTAGTAGTTTCCAAAAGCCTGTTCCACTCCTTTCTGCTCCCACGGAATTTTATAAGGTACATGATCATTGCTTTATATCTGAAAAAAAGAGGAAACATTAATATGGAAAAACCCCATGGTTAACCCTATGCGGTGTCAGGACCCAAGCCGACAGTTGTCCCATTGGCTATGAGATATCTTTACAAGTTGTATCAGTAGCAATTAATTGAAGGTAGCGTATTTCACAATACTTGCAGTGACCTGTTACTCTTTTGTTTGTTATGTGTAACCATTTCACAATGTTTACAGTGACATGTAATATGAGTAGCAATTAATTGAAGGTAGCACATTTCACAATACTTGCAGTGACCTGTTACTCTTTTGTTTGTTATGTGTAACCATTTCACAATATTTACAGTGACATGTAATATGAGTAGCAATTTATTAAAGGTAGCGTACTTCACACAATCACAGTATGTCACGCATAAGAGATGTTTCAGAGTAACATATTTCACAATGCAGGAGATATGTTAGAGTCAGAGGTAGCATCCTCTCTGCCTCCCATCTCTTCCGGTGAAGCTTGGCTCGCTCTCTGTGTGCCTGTCTTCTGTTCTTCTCTTCCTCCTCCCTCCTCTTCGCTTCTTCTTCAGGAGAGGGATAGGGGTCTGGATGAATTAAGAGGAATTCAACCCCCATCCCCTCTAGCACAGCCACCATCTCCTTTGTCTTCTGAAAAGATTGTACACGTAGTTCATGTTGATAATATTCATAATCTTTTGGAGCCGGGTTGACCGTCTCCAGAAACTTATTCCACTCACCACGGCTTCCTCTGACCTTTATTATGTACATCGTCATATCTGAAAAATAGAGGAAACATTAATATGGAAAAACCCCATGGTTAACCCTATGCGGTGTCAGGACCCAAGCCGACAGTTGTCCCATTGGCTATGAGATATCTTTACAAGTTGTATCAGTAGCAATTAATTGAAGGTAGCGTATTTCACAATACTTGCAGTGACCTGTTACTCTTTTGTTTGTTATGTGTAACCATTTCACAATGTTTACAGTGACATGTAATATGAGTAGCAATTAATTGAAGGTAGCACATTTCACAATACTTGCAGTGACCTGTTACTCTTTTGTTTGTTATGTGTAACCATTTCACAATATTTACAGTGACATGTTATATGAGTAGCAATTTATTAAAGGTAGCGTACTTCACACAATCACAGTATGTCACGCATAAGAGATGTTTCAGAGTAACATATTTCACAATGCAGGAGATATGTTAGAGTCAGAGGTAGCATCCTCTCTGCCTCCCATCTCTTCCGGTGAAGCTTGGCTCGCTCTCTGTGTGCCTGTCTTCTGTTCTTCTCTTCCTCCTCCCTCCTCTTCGCTTCTTCTTCAGGAGAGGGATAGGGGTCTGGATGAATTAAGAGGAATTCAACCCCCATCCCCTCTAGCACAGCCACCATCTCCTTTGTCTTCTGAAAAGATTGTACACGTAGTTCATGTTGATAATATTCATAATCTTTTGGAGCCGGGTTGACCGTCTCCAGAAACTTATTCCACTCACCACGGCTTCCTCTGACCTTTATTATGTACATCGTCATATCTGAAAAATAGAGGAAACATTAATATGGAAAAACCCCATGGTTAACCCTATGCGGTGTCAGGACCCAAGCCGACAGTTGTCCCATTGGCTATGAGATATCTTTACAAGTTGTATCAGTAGCAATTAATTGAAGGTAGCGTATTTCACAATACTTGCAGTGACCTGTTACTCTTTTGTTTGTTATGTGTAACCATTTCACAATGTTTACAGTGACATGTAATATGAGTAGCAATTAATTGAAGGTAGCACATTTCACAATACTTGCAGTGACCTGTTACTCTTTTGTTTGTTATGTGTAACCATTTCACAATATTTACAGTGACATGTAATATGAGTAGCAATTTATTAAAGGTAGCGTACTTCACACAATCACAGTATGTCACGCATAAGAGATGTTTCAGAGTAACATATTTCACAATGCAGGAGATATGTTAGAGTCAGAGGTAGCATCCTCTCTGCCTCCCATCTCTTCCGGTGAAGCTTGGCTCGCTCTCTGTGTGCCTGTCTTCTGTTCTTCTTCAGGAGAGGGATAGGGGTCTGGATGAATTAAGAGGAATTCAACCCCCATCCCCTCTAGCACAGCCACCATCTCCTTTGTCTTCTGAAAAGATTGTACACGTAGTTCATGTTGATAATATTCATAATCTTTTGGAGCCGGGTTGACCGTCTCCAGAAACTTATTCCACTCACAACGGCTTCCTCTGACCTTTATTATGTACATCGTCATATCTGAAAAATAGAGGAAACATTAATATGGAAAAACCCCATGGTTAACCCTATGCGGTGTCAGGACCCAAGCCGACAGTTGTCCCATTGGCTATGAGATATCTTTACAAGTTGTATCAGTAGCAATTAATTGAAGGTAGCGTATTTCACAATACTTGCAGTGACCTGTTACTCTTTTGTTTGTTATGTGTAACCATTTCACAATGTTTACAGTGACATGTAATATGAGTAGCAATTAATTGAAGGTAGCACATTTCACAATACTTGCAGTGACCTGTTACTCTTTTGTTTGTTATGTGTAACCATTTCACAATATTTACAGTGACATGTAATATGAGTAGCAATTTATTAAAGGTAGCGTACTTCACACAATCACAGTATGTCACGCATAAGAGATGTTTCAGAGTAACATATTTCACAATGCAGGAGATATGTTAGAGTCAGAGGTAGCATCCTCTCTGCCTCCCATCTCTTCCGGTGAAGCTTGGCTCGCTCTCTGTGTGCCTGTCTTCTGTTCTTCTCTTCCTCCTCCCTCCTCTTCGCTTCTTCTTCAGGAGAGGGATAGGGGTCTGGATGAATTAAGAGGAATTCAACCCCCATCCCCTCTAGCACAGCCACCATCTCCTTTGCCTTCTGAAAAGATTGTACACGTAGTTCATGTTGATAATGTTCATAATCTTTTGGAGCCGGGTTGACCGTCTCCAGAAACTTATTCCACTCACCACGGCTTCCTCTGACCTTTATTATGTACATCGTCATATCTGAAAAATAGAGGAAACATTAATATGGTAAAACCCCATGGTTAACCCTATGCGGTGTCAGGACCCAAGCCGACAGTTGTCCCATTGGCTTTAAGATAGCTTTACAAGTTATATCAGTAGCAATTAATTGAAGGTAGCGTATTTCACAATACTTGCAGTAACCTGGGACTCTTTTGTTTGTTATGTGTAACCATTTCACAATATTTACAGTGACATGTAATATGAGTAGCAATTTATTAAAGGTAGCGTACTTCACACAATCACAGTATGTCACGCATAAGAGATGTTTCAGAGTAACATATTTCACAATGCAGGAGATATGTTAGAGTCAGAGGTAGCATCCTCTCTGCCTCCCATCTCTTCCGGTGAAGCTTGGCTCGCTCTCTGTGTGCCTGTCTTCTGTTCTTCTCTTCCTCCTCCCTCCTCTTCGCTTCTTCTTCAGGAGAGGGATAGGGGTCTGGATGAATTAAGAGGAATTCAACCCCCATCCCCTCTAGCACAGCCACCATCTCCTTTGTCTTCTGAAAAGATTGTACACGTAGTTCATGTTGATAATATTCATAATCTTTTGGAGCCGGGTTGACCGTCTCCAGAAACTTATTCCACTCACCACGGCTTCCTCTGACCTTTATTATGTACATCGTCATATCTGAAAAATAGAGGAAACATTAATATGGTAAAACCCCATGGTTAACCCTATGCGGTGTCAGGACCCAAGCCGACAGTTGTCCCATTGGCTTTAAGATAGCTTTACAAGTTATATCAGTAGCAATTAATTGAAGGTAGCGTATTTCACAATACTTGCAGTAACCTGGGACTCTTTTGTTTGTTATGTGTAACCATTTCACAATGTTTACAGTGACATGTAATATGAGTAGCAATTAATTGAAGGTAGCGTACTTCACACAATCACAGTATGTCACGCATAAGAGATGTTTCAGAGTAACATATTTCACAAGGCAGGAGAAATATTAGAGTCCGAGGTAGCATTAATCACCTTCACATGACGTTACGGATAATACTTAAACATTTTTAAAACGGTCCTACATTTCAGGTAACATATTTCACAATCTGAGGTAGCTTCACAATGGAACTTCACAGTAAATGTTACACATTGGCTTATGTGTAACAGTTTTCATGGTGAAAATGTTACACATATGGGTCGGGACTTTTGCTATATATATACCTGTACATAGTAATAAATAATATATACATGTAACTCTTTTGTTTGTTATGTGTAACCCAAAAAAATGGATTTTTTTTTTTTTTATTTATAATAAAAATATATCATACATAAAATAAAACAACAATAAAAATGTAAATACATATAATAAACAAAGAAACCTACACTGGTAAAAAAATATAAACTTAAAAAACAAACAAAATCACAGTAATTTGGAATGTAATCAATGAAATAACAGTTTACAGTGACATGTAATATGGGTAGCAATTAATTGAAGGTAGCGTACTTCACACAATCACAGTATGTCACGCATAAGAGATGTTTCAGAGAAACATATTTCACAAGGCAGGAGAAATGTTAAGAGTCCGAGGTAGCATTAATCACCTTCACATGACGTTACGGATAATACTTAAACATTTTTAAAACGGTCCTACATTTCAGGTAACATATTTCACAATCTGAGGTAGCTTCACAATGGAACTTCACAGTAAATGTTACACATTGGCTTATGTGTAACATTTTTCATAGTGAAAATGTTACACATATGGGTCGGGACTTTGCCTCAAAGCCTATCCCTGATAGGGCTCAGGCTGGAACGGGGTATCTTTTGCTTGTATATATCTGTACCATGTTGTATTATACGTATATTTCAAATAAATAATATATATATACCTGTACATAGAAATAAATAATATATACCTGTAACTCTTTTGTTTGTTATGTGTAACCCAAAAAAATGGATTTTTTTATTTTTTTGATTTATAATAAAAACATATCATACATAAAATAAAACAACAATAAAAATGTAAATACATATAATAAACAAAGAAACCTACACTGGTAAAAAAATATAAACTTAAAAAGCAAACAAAATCACATTAATTTGTAATGTACTAAACAATGAAATGAGGTTCAGGCAGAGAGGTTCAGACAGAGTCTCGGCGATCTGTCTCTGCCTCCCTTCTCTTCCGGTGCAGCACAGCCTTCTCCCTTTGTTCTCTTTTTCTCATCTTATCTTCCTCCTCCCTCCTTTGTCTTTCTTCTTCAGGAGAGGGATAGACAAGAACTGTAATATTAACTTCACAATGTGTTTTTTTTTTATTTAATATTTATTTCCATTTCTTTTTATGAAATGTGATGTATTTACTTTTCAGTCAACATAAGTATGAACAAATGATTTGGTATCAAAACCACTGAGTCATATGACAATGGTAAAGTTACATTTTTCGGAGGCCATATTGTTATATACTGGTTTAATATTTGCCGTTATCTTCATTGCAATTTGTGCCTGGAAGAAACGATGTTGCTGCAAATGTAAAGGTACGTTTATTGCACAGCCTTTAAGGTGCTGTTGATCGTAGCGGTCTGTTATTTGTGATTTTTTTTTCTCTATCCTGTCTTTTTAATTGACTAGAACATACAATGTCATTATGTTTGCTGCATTGCATAAAATGAATCATTGAATGGTTTTACACTAGTAATTTTGGGGCCCTTTATAGCTTGTTGTTCGGTGTAAGCCAAGGCTCCGTGTTGAAGGCCGTAATTTAACCTATAATGGTTTACTTTTTAAATTGTTTTTTGGATGGAGAGTTGTCTCATTGGCACACACACCAAATCTTCCTATATCCATTAGAAACGATGATTAACCGATTTTCGTTTCGAAAGTTCATGTGCAGCCTTTTTAACTCTATCTTCATTAATTTTGTTAAGGGCTTTTATCTAGAGCAACAATGTGTTGATCGTTTTGTTTAGGGGATAACATATCACAGCGTCTTCGAGTATGATGGATAAACTACAAATGTATCGTCCATGGTATTTCGAAAGGATAAATACAGTTCAAACGAATTCGAATCCTTATCCGCATACTAAACATTTTCATTTCCCAAAAAAAATTGTACGAGTCAAGTAAATGCATTTGTATTTTATCATTATTTATAGCTAAACACAATGCAGACACAAAACACAGACATATTTCCCGATTTACCACGGGTAAGAGCACTTAACATTTGATTTTGTGAATTGCCTTTTCTAGAGAGAAAAGAGGAGATAACTTCGATCTGTTTAAACAAGATACAAAACGATTAAACTATATATTACATTGATATCTTAAAATGCAGATAGTCTTACAGTCTAGACAGATAGTCACGTTTTCATTTATGTAAAAAAATAGGTCTATTATTTACCCTTCCACCTATCATGGGTTGGCCGATAACAATACTTTTTACCTAAATGTTTGAAAAAAAAGCAATTTACTGTACTAGGTGTGCATTTCAAAAGTGTATGTTTCTTCTGTGATGCTCAAGGCCAAACAGGGGATAATTTTTGGTATCGTGTGGGATGATTCTTTAAAAGAAAGACCTGTCGTTCTGAAAGAAAATAACTTCACATAGGTTTATGAGTAAATATAATAAAAAGATGTGGTACGATTGCCAATGAGACAACCCTCCGTAAGAGACCAACATGACACAGAAAGTAACAACTATAGGTCACCGTACGGCCTTCCAACAATGAACAAAGCCCATACCGCATAGTCATGAATAAAAGGCCCCGAAATGAATCAATGTAATACAATTCACACGAGAACACTAACGACCTAATATATGTACAACAAAATGAACGAAAAAAAATATGTTACACATAACCAAACGACAACCACTGAAATACAGGATCTACACTTAGGACAGGCACACACATAAAGAATGTGGCGTGGTTAAACATGTTAACGGGATCCCAACCCTCCCCTCACCAGGGGCAGTGGTTTAACAGTAAAACATAAGAACGAACTAATAATATCAGTTGAAAAATGCTTAAAACATCACATGGATAAAATTATTAATACTACAAATAAGTTGACGTGAACAAAAAGACACGAAGTACAGATCTGAGAGTACTCGCAGTTACTGAAAGCAAGTGCAAAGCTACTGGCAACTGATAAAACAAGAGGCTCTCAAGAGCCTGAATCGCTCACCTTGATTTTTTTTGGTTAAATCTCTCATCCATGATTGTTTTGGCTTTTCAATTTATTTAAATTCTTTGAATCGTCCTATTTTCTTCAAAAGCAATAAAAAAAATCATTTTCTCCTATGTTCTATTTTAGCCATAGGAGCTATGTTTCTTGACCTACAATGTACAAGGAAATAAAATATAAAATGTATACTAGATTTTCTGAAACTCATTTAGCCTAAGTTTGGCTGAAATTGATACAGCAGTTTCAAAGGAGAATTTTTTTAAAGTAAGTCAACACAGGGGGTCAATTGACTAATTTGTAGATCTTACTTTTCTTCTTAACATTTTTGCTATTAACTGTTTATCTGTGTCTATAATAATATTCAAGATAATAACCAAAAACTGCAAAAAAATAACTTCTTGTCTTGTTTGCTCTAAATGCTGAAGTTTTTGAGATATAAGCCAAAATCTGCATTTTACCCTGTGTTCTTTTTTTTAGCCATGACGGCCATGTTTTTTGACAAAATAGAAAATAAAACACCGGTACGCCAGTTTGTTTATGGGACAATATGGTAGTAGTGTCCATCTCTGGTACAACGACCAGGTGTATTGTACGGACATTATAATGGAGAAGGGTATTACCGCCGTTGAGATGATATGTGGGGAGAAGGAGTATTTGGAGTTACCCTATAGCTACAGAACCATGCTGTACAACATGCCGGTACTCACTGTGCTTGGACGACATGCACAGGGCCTCAAGAGTGGAGGGCTGATACATCAGCGTGCCACTCGTCCCAATTAAAAGACGCAGCAAACTGCATTACTGGATTGATTCTTGGATATGCATTACCTACACGCCATTGCATTTTGAACTTTCAAAATTATATACATATATATTTTAAGACATACGTATCTTTTCCATTAATTTGGTCTACATTATTGTTAAATAGCGGTAAATTTCTATTCTGGGTGAGGAGTAATCGTAAATCCTCCATTAATATTTGATATCATATAAATCTGTATTTAATATATTGTTCTTTTTTTTACTTTGAAGGGGGGATCGTTTTATCGTGCTTTAGATTGAATGTCCAGACTCAGATATTTTAACCTCGTCTGCACATTTTATAAGATTTGGAAATGTTTCATTTATTGATTTTCAAAGTTCGGCTGACATTTTTATCCATTTTGATATATTTTTTAATTTTGAATTTTTTAAAATTAATTAACGTATCGTCCATTTAACATTTGATACATACTATCAACGTTTAGTGTTAAAATAAATAGGTTATAATTATGACGCTTTAATTCTGTTAATACCTACATAGAATTTGAAGAATTTGGGAGATAAAACTAGTACCATTCTTGTTTGTATCGACAGTCGAAAGTAGTTGAAAACACTCACTCTAGTCGTTACATTACAAACACTTTATAAGCTATGTTTTGAAGCGAGCTGTTGGGATACCCGCAATTACAGCTGTACTACCCATTGTCCAGACTGGCGAGTACTCATGAAATAGTGACGATAAAACAAACAATGAGAGGGAAGTTTTCGAGTGAAGAGAGAGTCAACACCAATAGGAAATTGACAGTCGGTCGGTTTGAGAAAGCTAGATTCCATCTTTATGTTTCACGAGGAGACTTAATGGTACCTGATCTTCCAGAACGAGACAAGAGTGAAATGTTTGAGACGGTTTCCTCAGATCCGGCGTTGACGAATTGAAAATTATATTTGATTTTATAGACACGTCTAATCTGTTGGAAGATGTATTCTTTTTTAATCAATTAGATAGCACTTTGCCCAATCGCTTCCTATGTATTGGTTAGCACTTTTCCCAAACGCTTCCTATGTATTGGTTGGCACTTTGCCCAAACGCTTCCTATGTATTGGTTAATTCTTTATGGGTAATTGACATTGAAAATGCACTGACCCGATTTTTCATAAAAGATTAGAATTGAAAATGTAACGATATTTAAAGATGAAATTTCATTTGGTGAAACCACAATATTTCGCAATTACTGTCTGTGTCCATTAAACATGAAACTGTATTACAAAAATGTATGAATCTTGGTTATTTGCTTAATGAGCAAAAACATTGCTTGCCACAGTATTCACCTTTGGTCATTTCTAGGTTTCTGACAGTCTGAAGTTTAGTTGATTGGTTTCATGGATTGTCAGTATGATATCCGACGTACGGGAGCGAACAACCCCGACTATAAGTAATGTGAACAGCTGAGCTAGCGCGGTATAACAATATGAGAAAAAAATATATGGACGGAAGATCCGTTAACAGAGATAAACTTGGTTTACGTAATAGTGATATGTAATGAAATGGTTTAATAAAAGGCAACAGTAGTATACCGCTGTTCAAATCTCATAAATCCATGGACAAAAAACAAAATCGGGGTAACAAACTAAAACCGAGGGAAACGCATTTCATATAAGAGAACAACGACACAACACTAAAATGTAACACACACGGAAACGGACCAAGCATTTGACAAAATCCCACAAGAATAACAATTATAACATCAAAACCAAATACATGAATTTGGGATAGACAAGTACCGAGACACGTCTAATCGCAATGTGAAATAACACTCAAAAATAAGAGAAAACAAATGATGCAAAAGATGATTAAAGTTATCCTTGTAAAGAATATTTATATTTGAAACAAAATTTATCAGAATTAAGATATTGTTGAGTGTCTACCAAAATGAAGTAAATTACTAAATTTTCAACGCAAAAAAAACGTAGTTAACCGAGACTTAAAAAATGTAGCTGAAATTTTACTTGCAAAATGGTGTATGTGAACATAATAATGATTTGTTTGAATGACTGTGAAACTAAAACTTATTCACAGAGATAATAAAAGAAGTGTACAAATTCTGTTTTATTCCCTAGTCCAAATATTAAACAACAGTTTTCAATGAAATTGAGAATGGAAATGGGGAATGTATTAAAGAGACAACAACCAGACCAAATGAAAAAAACAACAGCAGAAGGTCACCAACAGGTCTTCAATGTAGCGAGAAATTCCCGCACCCGGATGCGTCCTTCAGCTGGCCCCTAAACAAATATATACTAGTTCAGTGATAATGAACGCCATACTAATTTCCAAATTGTACACAAGAAACTAAAATCAAAATAATACAAGACTAGCAAAGGCAAGAGGCTCCTGACTTGGGACAGGCGCAAAACTGCGGCGTGGTTAAACATGTTTGTGAGATCTCAACCCTCCCCCTATACCTCTAACCAATGTAGAAAAGTAAACGCATAACAAAACGCACATTGAAATTCAGTTCAAGAGAAGTCCGAGTCTGATGTCAGAAGATGTAACCAAAGAAAATAAACAAAATGACAATAATACATAAATAACAACAGACTACTAGCAGTTAACTGACATGCCAGCTCCAGACTTCAATTAAACTGACTGAAAGATTATGATTTCATCGTATGAACATCAGGCACAATCCTTCCCGTTAGGGGTTTAGTATCATACCATCATAACATGAGAAGAACATAACCCGTGTCATGCCAACAACTGTTTTTAGAACAAATGTGTTAAGTTCCGACGCAAAGATCTTATCAGTGACTCAATATTAACGCCAAAATATGCAATCTTTAATGACTTGACAACAGTATCGTAATTATATCCCTTCTTAATAAGTCTATTCAAAGGTTTTGTAAGTTTATGAGGTGAATACTGACACCTTTGTGCTTTATAAAGAATATTTCCATAAAAAATTGGATGTGAAATACCTGAAAGTACAAGTTCAAGTTTACATTCAACCTTTTGGTAGCAAACAATTCAGGCGAACAGTTTTGTCACGTCATTGTCTTGAATTTCAAATGTTTTCACTGCCTTTGATGAATGATATTTTGAAATAGAGAATTCTTCCTGCCAAGAAATAATTTAATTGTGTGAAAAAATAGTCTTAGCATAAGAAGAATATTATTTGACTGTGATTAGAAAAGTTGCCTTTTCTTGAAATTATTTTTTTGGTATTTTCAATTTCATTCATCATGTTTACATGTACAGTTATGAACGTGTTACAGATGTGGATCAGGAAGATCAAAGAGAATTGGGTAAATAATATAATGTTAATTACAAAATAGAAGATTTGTCCTAAAAGATTGGCTTTTTGACCGTTTGTCTAGTCTATTGACCCCGTCAGTAATTGTCATCATGATCTGATCACTTGGCATCAGTAATATCATGGTAAACCTCTGTTCAATTCAGACAAAGCTGACCAGAACGGTGAAGATTTATAAGAGAAAGAGAGCGGTCAAAATAAAGATAAAGAACATGCGAAAGGTACGATACTTAGTTTACCTATTAATAAATAACACTTTACTATGGACTATGAATAGAATCCCCCCCTTTTTAGCTCACCTGGCCCGAAGGGCCAAGTGAGCTTTTCTCATCACTTGGCGTCCGGCGTCCGTCGTCCGTCGTCGGCGTCGTTAACTTTTACAAAAATCTTCTCCAAAACTACTAGGCCAAATTAAATCAAACTTGGACACAATCATCATTGGGGTATCTAGTTTAAAAAATGTGTGGCGTGACTCGTCAAACCAACCAAGATGGCCGCCATAGCTAAAAATAGAACACAGGGGTAAAATGCAGTTTTTGGCTTATAACTCAAAAAACAAAGCATTGAGAGCAAATCTGACAGAGGTTAAATTGTTAATCAGGTCAAGATCTATCTGCCCTGAAATTTTCAGATGAATCGGACAACCCGTTGTTGGGTTGCTGCCCCTGAATTGGTAATTTTAGGGAAATTTTGTCCATTTTCACTTATTATCTTGAATATTATTATAGATAGAGATAACCTGTAAACAGCAATAATGTTCAGCAAAGTAAGATCTACAAATAAGTCAACATAACCAAAATGGTCACTTGACCCCTTTAGGAGTTATTGCCCTTTATAGTCAATTTTTAACCATTTTTCGTTAATCTTAGTAATCTTTTACAAAAATCTTCTCTGAAACTACCTGGCCAAAATAATCCAAACTTGACCACAATCATCTTGGGGGTATTTAGTTTAAAAAATGTCTGGCGTGACCTGGTCAATCAACCAAGATGGCTGCCATGGCTAAAAATAGAACATAGGGGTAAAATGCAGTTTTTGGCTTATAACTCAAAACCAAAGCATTTAGACCAAATCTGACAAGTGGTAAAATTGATTATCTAGGTAAGATCTAACTGCCCTGAAATTTTCAGATGAATCCGACAACCCATTGTTGGGTTGCTGCCCCTGAATTGGTAATTATTATAGATAGAGATAAACTGTAAACAGCAATAATGTTCAGCAAAGTAAGATCTACAAATAAATCAACATAACCAAAATGGTCAGTTGACCCCTTAAGGAGTTATTGCCCTTTATAGTCAATTTTTAACAATTTTCATGAAATTTGTAAATGTTTACTAACATTTTCCACTGAAACTACTGGGCCAAGTTCAATATAGATAGAAATAATTGTAAGCAGCAAGAATGTTCAGTAAAATAAGATGTACAAACACTTCACCATCACAAAAACATAATTTTGTCATGAATCCATCTGCGTCCTTTGTTTAATAGTCACATAGACCAAGGTGAGCGACACAGGCTCTTTAGAGCCTCTAGTTTTGATTTGACTGCCGATATGCCCATGGACTTGTATCATAATTATTTTTAAATTGTCAAGGCATTTAACTATTACACTTGTTTTTACTATATGTGTCGTGTGTTGTGTTTTATAGCTTTATTCATTATACAGATTGTTTAGTGTATCATGTCTATAGAACGGTTTCAAACTTTTTACCTTACTGTAATTACCACTGATGCAAATATTCTCAATGTAGCTACTTGAAATGTAAATGGTTTGATCAATAAGTGAATGGGGAATCTGAATCTTATGATTCCGAGCCTGTGAGAGAAAATAAAGTAGAGGAAGAAAAAAAAAGTATATTACAACAGGCTATGTATTTATAGGTCGAGAGGATTAAAATCATTGTTTTGATCAAGTATTTTTAATATAGCTTTGTTCGAAAACGAAGTCTTTTTATAATGCTTTAAGAATCTGAAATAATAGATAAAACCACAATAAAAAAACTGAATATGTGAAGGTTTTTTTTCTTCGTTTAATGAGTAGAAAAATAGATATGCAAGAAATATATTATACGCCAGTTTTTGTCGCCCTCCGTTAAATACTTGGGATCTCATGTCATACGTCAGAGATAAAATTCAGTAGTTTACCGAAAAGACAGTAACTGACAAAAACGGGCGATATTTACTATACTCTTCAATAAGGAGGTATATAATTGTTAATAGACAGAAGAAGTTCAGACAGCATTTGAAAATTAGGAGACAGAGACATATTATATCATAGATACAAGTTAATACAGGTAATTAACACTTACCCCAAACCTACACAAAAAAGATGATAATAATAAACCTTACATTTGATATTCATAACAGAGAAAAACCGTTACAAAGTAAATTTAGATCTATCATCTGACACGTCTGAGACTACAGTACTAGTTTACACTAAAACGGGGAAATTATTATCATATGAAAAGGGCAAAGTGGGAAGTCATAGGTAATTCAAAACTTGAGTGAAGAATGTAAAAGCACTTAGGCATTAACAATAAATGGTTTATGACAACAAATTAAATTGTAAATCTTATGACATAATATTGAATGAAATAAAGTATATTAATATAAAGAAAAGAATTAAACCCGGAATATGTCAAAAGACATTTATTGCAAAAAGATTAAAGAGTATGAAACAGTTCAAGGACATCAATGGGCCTTATCAATGCAGCAACAAATTCCTCCACCAAAACAATCATGTATACCAGCTTAGTTCAGCAGACTGGAACCCACATTAAACACCAAAACTATACAAACTAATTAAAAATTTGAAGAAAAAAAACCTGACAACAAACATCTATATAGGCTAGAAGATCATGTCAGATCTCAACTCTCACCTTATACCCTAGATTATGTTGAATAAAAAAAAAAAAAAATCAGAAAATTTAACTATTTAAGGTTTTTACAAAAGCTTCAAAAGATAATAGTAAAAGCAGGTCAAAGTCCAGGGAATGATTATACTAAATCTTTGCAATTTTTTTTACCAAAAATTAAGATTCTTTATGTTCTGTAGACTCTGACACTGACCAATATTCCCAGTGATTGTCCAAAATAGAAAAAGTCTTATTTATGAATGCATACATGTATAACCTTTCAATGCCATACATTCTGTAGTTCATATATAAGCTGGTTTCAACAGCAGTTTACATAGCATATTATTACCTCCTTTCTTTTATATTGAAAGGATTTCTACATTCAATATGTGCATTTTATCATTGTATACTAGGTGAGATGAAAAAAAAAACAGAGAGAAGGATTCTGTGGAAGTATGGAGATGTGGACATAAATCAAGGCAGTTTTCTCTGTAAATAGGACTGTTATGTATACCTGCCAGTATGGAAAGCCAAGAAGGAAAAATAGCAATGAAAACAATTTATCCTCACTTAGCCTTAAAGGCCAGGTGAAATTTTCTCATCACTTGGTGTCCGACATCGCTGTCAGTTATCGTCGTTGTTGTACATCATTTTTAATTTAAAGGGGTATAAAATTTAGTTTGACAGCTTCAGACGTACTAAAACTTGACCTTTTTTAACTGGATCAAATCACTACTTTACATAAAGATTCAGTGCCCAAATATTTTTGTGATGTGAAAGCAAAAAGACTAAATTTAAATAATCAAGTTTTGAATTGTACTGTTTATCTATGTGCATATGATGCTAAGTTATATAAACAAGTGGATTAAAAGAAACATGTATGCAAACTAATATTTTATGTTCAGGTGGTAAACATAGCATATTTCACAAAACTTCTATATTTGGATATTAGCTAAAAGAATGAATATTTTCCATTAGTTGGAACAATGATTATATTTTCATTATTTTTATTACTGAAAACAATTTCACTTTTTCCCATCAATATTCTGAACAGGTGTGGAAGTACTAGAAGAAAAGTAATGAAGAAAATAGATATTCATTTATAAATTTATTTGAGGAAAAATGTAGAAGAAAACAAGGTATGTAAATGTCTTACAATATTGTGTAATTTTGTGCTGGCCTTAGAAAGTTAGCTTTTAATATAGTTAGATCGATAGTTTATTAACGTCTCACCATTAATATACACAATTCAATTTTTACATATAACATAAAAACACGATTATATATTAATGCCATTCGTAAAAGAATTATGAGTGACAAAAAAGTAAAATGTCATCAAACAATAAAGGACTTTATAAAACTATATACATGTACGTATTCAAATATCCTAAAACAAATAGTATAGCAACTCTTTTCACAAAATTATATGACTAAGGTTGAAAATAAGTTCTACTGAAATGTGTATGCATGACCTATAAGAATTTTTACTTATAAGATATGTTCTATAAGGATGTTCGCTACTCTGTTTCAAAATAACAAGCTTTTTAAATAGCTGAATAATAATTTGTCAGTATAGTGTAAGAAAGACACAAAAAAAACCTGAGAAAATGAAAGGGTTTTCAAGATATTGGCAAATGAAAATATGGAGGAAAATAATTCTCTCTGAATTGTCTATCCATTTAACAATGGTGTCTTTTTTCTTTTAAAAGTGATGAGAAAATTACAAGGATTTAATAAAATTATCAACTATTTAATTTAAACTATATATAATGAAAATACGAAAAGAAAAGAAGGGATAAATGGGCAATGCAACTACAGTGATATAACCTGAGGATTCTGAGTATATGACAAAAACTAATAAAACAAGAGGAGCAAACGTACATCCTGAAAGAGCCACAGATTTATCAAATCAAAATGTTAATCATCCACCCAAAAAAAAAGCTGACAGAAAATAAACACATTTTGGATTTTTTTGTCATTTCTAACTTTGATAAGATAAGTTTAATTTGAAATTGTTAGGATAATTCCTCTTAACTAACATAAAAGTTATTGTTTCTTATAACAGGTTATAGAAGATAAAGCAAAACTGTATGGCGTAATCTTACACAGAGGAAATACTCTGTCTTATGGCCATTACTATACCTTTATATTATTTGGTACACAGTGGTATCTTGTTAATGACATGCGGGTTAGTTTAATGAAGATATGTATACCAGATAAATAGAAAAAAGAGAATTGTCCTGTTATCATCATGATCTTGTCATAAATTTTTAATATTAGTGATGTGTTTCTGAGAACAATAAAATATATCAAACATTGTTTGTATGAATGATACTCAGTGATAGAAAATCCTGCCAATGTAGATATTTCTTGATGAGTCCAAAAGGTTTAAGAATATATAATCACTAGGTTAATGAACAGAAAGTCAGAGGGACATAAAGTCATGAATTTGATAGGACAAAATGTCACATGTATTTTTTTGAGAATCGTTTAGATGTATCTTGAAATATTCCGTTTTATAACATAATACATTTATTCATTTTTTTAAGTAAAGGAAATTGCTCATGATGATAAACCTTGATAAATGAAAATATGTTAAATTTTAATCATGAAAGGATATTATTAATAATTTGCAAAATGAACCCATTTAAATATTAGTACCTAGCCACTTTGACATTTTATTTTCGTAACAATTATTTGATTATTTTCATATTAATTGGATAATATTTTTTTTGATTGGATAAATTTATATAAACAAAATTGCTTCACATTTAAAACTTCAAGAAAAAATTTAAAAAAAAACTAACTAAGTTTTATTGGTTCTTAGAAAAATAATCTAAAAACTGAGACTCTTTGTCCTGTGACTTTTTGTCCAGTGACTTTCTGTCCTACATTCAATCACAATCATGAACTTAATATGACAATGCATGTGTTCGATGCTTGATAAGATTTGTTAATATGAAATATTACATCTATAGAATCCCAAATGAAGATTTCAAGGAGGTTAATAATTATTTTTAATATTACTTTGTTTATAATTAACTGCTTTGTTTATTTGATGGGATCAGATTGATTTGAATATGCTGCTGAATTTTAGACACAACTGCTATATTCATTTTGAAAGTATATATATACATATTTAAACAAAAATAATTGTAAGAAAATACGAGGGGTGGTATCAAATTCAATGAAAAAAGTGCACCAGAAACCACATGACATGGAGGGTAATTTTCACATTTTCATTTTTATTTCCCTTTGTAATAAAATTATATATTTTTTTTAGGTAAAACAAGTTACTATTCAAAGTGCAGAACATAGACGGACAGCCAATTTTACTTTTCTACAGAACAATGCCAAGGCCATATATATCCTAACAAGAATGTGTCCAAAGTACACGGATGCCCCATTTGCATTATCATTTTCCATGTTCAATGGACCGTGAAATTGGGTAAAAAATCTAATTTTGCCTTAAAAAAAGATCAACTAATAAGGAACATGTGTACTAAGTTTCAAGTTGATTGGACTTTAACTTCATCAACAACTACCTTGACCTAAAACTTTAAACTGAAACTCACTCTTTTTATTTCGATGTTCAGTGGACCATGAAAATGAGATCAAAAATCTAATTTGGTTTAAAAATATGAAAGATCATATCATAAGAAACATGTGTACTAAGTTTCAAGTTCATTGGACTTCAGCTTCATCAAAAACTACCTTGACCAAAAACTTTAACCTGAAAATCACACTTTTAATTTCTATTTTCAGTAGACCATGAAAATTGTGTCAAAAGTCTTAATTTTGTTTTAAACTAAGAAAGATCATATCATAAGGAACATGTGTACTAAGCTTCAAGTTGAATGGACTTCAGCTTCATCAAAACTACCTTGACCAAAAACTTAAACCTAAAGTGGGACGAACGAACGGAAGGACGCACAGACCAGAAAACATAATGCCCCTCTTCTATCGTAGGTGGGGGCATACAAATTGTTTTTAGGATTTTATTAGAAGGGTACTTACTTATCTTATTTTATGATAAAATAATTATTATTTTTTACAGAAGATGTTTATATGGACCTTATTTTTTGTAACCAAACAAGTTTGCTGTGATATTAATAATACAATAAAGGCAACAGTAGTATACCGCTGTTCAAAACTCATAAATCCGTGGACAAAAAACCTAAATCGGGGTAACAAACTAAAGCCGAGGGAAACGCATTAAATATAAGAGGAGAACAACGACACAACACCGAAACGCAACACACACAGAAACGGACCAAGCAACAGACAAAACACCACGAGAATAACAAATATAACCTCAAAACCAAATACGTGAATTTGGGATAGACAAGTACTGTGCCACGTCTTATCTCAATATCTCAAAAATAAGAGAAAACACAAACGACTCCACGTTAAAATACAACACACACAGAAACGAACAATGGCCATCTTCCTGAATTGGTACAGGACACTTTTAAAGGGGAATAAAAGTGGTGGGTTGAACCTGGTTTTATGGCATGCAAAACCTCGCACTTTAATGGCAAAGTTAAATATAACATTGAAATGACAACATAATATTACAGGACTACAATACAAATAAATAGGAGAACACATTCGACAAAGAAAAACATGATTAATAGATAACAACAGGCATCAGGTTTAAAATTCAATACGCCAAAAACGCCAAAAACGCGAGACTCACCAGTGACGCCTAGATATAAAAGATCGAAAGTAAAAAAAGTACAAAGTTGTACAGCACTGAAGATGAAAAGTTGAAAAGGTTTTGCCAAATACGGCATTGTTTGTATGCCCGGGACAAGAACATTCTTATTATATAGAACAATTCGTGCTATTGCAAACAGTAAATGTTATCAATTGAATATGAAAGAGATATACATAATGAAACTTAAGTATTAACTATTTACAGAAAACTAAACCCGAATACATAACGCCCAGATATAAAAGATCGAAAGTGAAAAAAGTACAAAGTTGTGCAGCACTGATTATTAAAAGTTGAAAAGGTTTAGTCAAATAAAGCATTGTTTTTATACCCGGGATAAGAACACCAGTATTATATAGAACCGATTCATGGAATTGCAAACAGTAAATTTTAACAAATGAATATGAAAGATATATACATAATGAAACTGAAGTATTAACTTATTACAGAAACTAAATCCGAATACATGATGACAAAACGGATTAATGTTTAAAATATTAAATTTTTACTCTGCATTTATTGTTTTCAAAATTCCAATAGGGAACCTACTTTATATAACCTTGTATCAATAAACAATGTTTTTAAGACATTTTGGCCATTGGCCTTCTTCAGTTCTTTATTTCTCCTCACAACTACATGACTGACATTGCATTTTCCAACTTGCTGTTTAAAAAATTCGGGTCTTTAAGGTGGTACCTAACACCTGAACTAAACCTAATTTGGCTCGTTCAATTTTCTTTAAATTTTGACAAAGTATTTTCTTTGACCCTTTGATTAAAATGAAAAAAATTAAAAAAAACTTTGAACCAATCGTTTAATTAGAAATGTACACTGGTTATATAGCAGTTTGACCAACAATTATTTTGATCATTTGGAACTTTATATTCCCTTAATAATACAATGTCATTAAAACGTTCTGCTGATTTTACAGAGTTATCACCCTGTAGTGTTAGGTACCACCGTAAGTCAGTTATTTTTATTGATGTTTTTGAAATTTCAAGAAAAAGATCATGTTCATATGTTTTATTTATTGGAGGAAGCTTATACTTGCAATTGAAATTGATTTATTTTCTATGAAAAGTATTAGAGAGTACACGTATGACATGTATATCATATTTTGCATTATACTCATCATGCTCATGTTGAAATACTTTTTATTATCAAATCATGTTTTTAATAATGTCATCTTCAAATTGAAGCGTTTCAACTGTATTTAAATTATATGATCATTTTCAAAATGTTCACAAAATTTAGATTTTTTTACATACTAAAGCTTTTCTACCTCAGACATAGACACCTACATATATACATATGACATCAGATTCCTGTATATAAACAAGGGATCTCATGTCATAAAGTTATATACATCTACATATAAACAAATGACATCAGATTCCTGTATATAAGCAAGGGATCTGATGTCATAGAGTTATATACATCTACATATAAACAAATGACATCAGATTCCTGTATATAAGCAAGGGATCTCATGTTATAAAGTTATATACATCTACATATAAACATATGACATGATATTCCTGTATATAAGCAAAGGATCTGATGTCATAGAGTTATATTACACCTACATATATACATATGACATCAGATTCCTGTATATAAGCAAGGGATCTCATGTTATAAAGTTATATACATCTACATATAAACATGTGACATGATATTCCTGTATATAAGCAAGGGATCTCACTTCATAGAGTTATTTACATCTATATATAAACATATGACATCAGATTGTTCTATATAAGCAAAGAATCTCATGTCATAGAGTTAAATACACCGACATTTATACATTTGACATCAGACTCCTGTAATTAAGCATGGAATCTGATGTTATAGAGTTTAAAGAATAACATTCATTATATATGACATCAAGTTCCGGTATATAATCAAGGAATCTGATGTCAAATCTGATTAAGTTATATTGATCTTCATATATACATATGCCATGATATTTCTGTATATACTAGTTATCAATGAAACTGAAATCATAGCTAGGGTCATACATCAGATTTTAAATGTATTCTGAATGCAGATTTTAAATGTCAAATTGTTCTTTACTTATGAAACCCAGGAGGAGGCCTAATTTCTAATTTGATGTTCGACACTGTGTCTAAGACAACAACAAATAAAAGCAAAAGGTAAACAAAGACTGAAAAAACAAAAGGACATTTACGTCAACAGTTAAAAATAATAAATAAGAAACAACATGAACTCCACTAAAACTGGGAGAAAAATCCAAGTGAATTACCATTTAACATTATAAAAAAAAGGGGGTACCTGATAATTTTTTTTATTCTGAATACAGATTGAACTTTAACTCGGGCAGGATTTGATTTGATTTAAAACAAAACATTGGGGAGAGGGGAGGGGGCTGCAAATATGTAAAAAAAATTAAGGCAGGACAGGAGTTTTTTTTTCACCAAGGTAGGATGAGGCATTTTATGCAAAATATAAATCAGAAAATACTATAAAAAAAGGCAGGACCGAAAAGGGAGACAAAATAAGAGCCCCCTCCCCCTCTTTACTCATAAGGTCACTATGGCAGAATTAAAAGATTTTCAGACCAGAAATAATTTGCTGTGAGAGTGGCTCTTTCACAATAGGTTATATATCGACGAGCTTAATTGTGATAATTAATTTGTATTATAAAAAGATAACACACCCTCCCCTTCCCTACACACACACAAGAAAAGCCTGTTATCAACGGTAATGAATTGGTTCGTGGTTTCATTATACAATATTGTAAAAATGTCAAAAATAGGGTACAGCGGTCAATATTATGTTATCATCTTATAACATTCATGAAATGTCTTAAAAAAATAATTCATTTACTTAGTTTCATTAAGTAGCCATATTTGAACATAAAAAGTGCCATTTTTAGAACTGTTTGGCTATATTAATGAAAATAACCCCACTATTTAAGCAGTACCCCTTTCTGAAAACAGCCAAATTTGGAAATCAGTCATGTCTTCTAAATGATCTGTAAATCTCATTGTAGTCTATCTTCATGAATGTTTTTTTCTATTATTTGGATACTGTGGAGCTAGAAAAGTATTCTAATCTATTATTTTTATTTTTTTCCTCCTGTTTAAATGAACCACATTCAATAGTTTACCCCTCCCCCTTTTTTCAATGAAATCTACCCAAGTGGGCCTCTTGTTTAAGTCAAAATTGAAAAACTACCCAAAACTTTTTCATATTGAAGAATTTGCTACAATACAACTATCTGGACACAAGAAAGACCATACCTTTCTCTTGTTTGACTATACTGGTCTTTATACATGCCTACTATATCATGGTTTTTAGACTGTACTTGACCCACCAATGCATATAAAATTTGAAATAAAATTCAAGAAAAAACAAAATGAATACTCATGTGAGTGTTTTTGGTTAGAATATTGATTACTTGTCACACCTAATCACAAAAATCCATGTCATGATGAATAGTTTTAGAAAAATTCTACTTTTTAAACAAATTTTTAACCCAAATATGGAAATTTCAATTAACCATGCAGTGCCGCAGACAGGAAAAGAAGTATAGACTCATGAAAAATGAACATTTTATGAAAATCTTTTCACCAAAAGTTCATTTTATACATATTCTACCTAAATGTCAACAATTGAGCCATGAAAATAATAACCCTAAAGAAAAAACAGTACTTTTGTATGTAGCTGTCTCTTCAACTTTGCTCTTATTTTGAATAAAACTGTGCTACTAAAAATTGCATCATAAGAAGAAGATTTCATTGAGAAAAAAATCTTTCTATGTTCTTTTTAATTGAAAATCATGTATGTAATACCATCAAAATCTCAATTTGCCTCAAACTGTTGTGCTTTATATCTATTAATACTTTTGAATGGTGTCTAGTATGAAAATGCATAATTATTACATAATTTCAGTTTTTTCAGTGTAACTCGATACCCCATAATTTTTTTCTCTTAAAAAGTTCTTAAATCATGATGTTTTATCATTCTGGGCACACATAAGTCCACATGAACTACTTCCTTGCAGTGAACATATGAAAAAATTACCCTATGCAGGTTGCAGTCTTGTAATTCTCAGATCCGCACATCCTGGCATTTACATTTGTCAGGAGGTGATGAAATCCGGAATCCTCTAGATTTTTCATCTATTTGAAGGGGATAACTGATTATTTATATTGCCGATTATTTTTTAACCAGAGGTTATAGTATGTTAAAAATCAAAATGGGGATAGTATATAGTGTCTTTAACAGTATTAAAAGAGTAAAATTACTATATTCAACTGGTTATGATATATATCAATTAAATTAATTTGCAATAAGTCTATGGAAAATCTAGAGGAATCTTATCCGCATCACCTATCAACATTGTTTACATAACAAAAATGCTAATCATTGATTGGTCAGTTACATGTTGTGATGTCACTGCAGATCTGAGAATTGACTGCTCCATAGGCTTACATGTTAAACAGCTGATCTTTGAAAATAAAAAAATAAAAAATGCTACATAGAAAAAAAATTTCATGTTCATATCATGCATGTACTAATGTGAAATTGTGATTTAATCGGAAAAAAAGAGGGTGTTGCCACGAAGAATAAAAAGTTACGCAATCCTGAAGTCAAAACATTTTTTTTCTACTTTCTGTTTGCTATTTTTACTAGGCCGCACCACTTCCAGTAAACATGATATCCTTCCACTTTCCTGGATTGTTATCCCCAAAAGATGCAAGATTTTTTTTAAAGTCTATATATATGTTTCAATTCAGCATAAACCTATAATCAAACAGAAAAAATTGAGTTCAGAAAAAAATTCAAAAAAAAATGCACTATTTTGTTTCCCTCCATGTTTTGACATGCACCGGAAATTGGAGTTGTAATACAAGACTGGTACCTTAATATCACTATAAAACAACAAATGTAACAAAGAATCACAAAAAGGCATACATCAAATTTAACATACTCATTTTGCTTTTCTTGTACCACTTAATTTATGTATATAAAGTCTACCCGTACAGGAAAAAAGGTTTTCACTGGTGTAAAAATGCGCGTTTGAAATTCGTACAGGTAGACATAAAAATAATTTTGTCATTAAAAGTATGAACAAAACAAACATACTTGCATCACTATAAAAACAACAAATGTATCGAAGAATCACAAAAAGGCATACATCAAATTTAACATACTAATTTTTGTTTTCTTGTACCACTTAATTTATGTATATAAAGTCTACCCGTAAAGGAAAGAAGGTTTTCATTGCTGGTGTAAAAATGCGCGTTTGAAGTAGACATAAAAATAATTTTGTCGTTAAAAGTATGAACAAAACAAACATACTTGCATCACTATAAAAACAACAAATGTAACGAAGAAGCACAAAAAGGCATACATCAAATTTAATATACTCATTTTGCTTTTCTTATACCACTTAATTTATCTATATAAAGTCTACCCGGAAAGAATAGAAGGTTTTCATTGCTGGTGTAAAATTGCGCGCTTGAAATTCGCACAGGTAGACATAAAAATAATTTTGTCGTTCAAAGTATGAAGGTATACATACATGCATAGTCACGTAAAGTTGATATAATAAACAACAGACTCAACAGTAAATGTAATAATAATAAATAAATAAGGTGTGGTTCAAAGTATGACGGGATACATACGTACAGTATCACGTCAAATATATAAAATAAAAAGTGGTAAGTGGTAATAAGCCATATGACATGAGAAACCAAACATCTAACCGACACCCATTTTGTCGATATAAAACTGAGGTTAACTACGTGATTTCAAATGTAGATATCTTTCAGAAAGAAATAAAAACGTCCCTTTTCAGAAGTTACTGGAGAAAGACTTCGCAATAAGGAAACCTTGCAAGAGTTGAGTAAAAAAGCTATTCAATATTTTACACCTACTCGAGGAACACCCCATATTAGCAACGTTTACGGAAAGATATATGTGCAATGATGACAGAATTAAAAGTCCCTAAATTTTTCTGTTCTCTTTTGTCTGCAGACTTCAGATAGTCAGAAAAAACAGCAGGGTGAAATGAGAAATACTAAAACGATGGCATCGGACAACAAATTAAAAGGTTCGGTGTAGCAATCATGTAACAGCAGCAAGAATGTTTGATCATATATTCCAAACATTTCTGAGTAATGTCATCATGTTAGAATTAAATTAACGGTACCAATTTTCTTGCACCAGATGCCCATTTCGACAATATATGTCTCTTCAGTGATGCTCGTGGCCAAAATATTTGAAATCCAAAGCTTATATAAAAGATGAAGAGCTGTAATCCAAAGGGTCCAAAAAGTATAGCCAAATCCGTGAAAGGAATCAGAGCTTTGCAAGAGGGAGATACATTCCTTAATTTAAAATAAATTCTATCATTTTGTAACAGCAAATTTTAATAACACAAAAATCCGTATTTTCATGCCAGTACCGAAGAAGTGGCTACTGGGGTAGTGATACCCTCGGGGACTAATAGTCCACCAGCAGAGGCATCGACCCAGTGGTAGTAATTAAATTAACGGTACCAATGTTCTTGCACCAGATGCGCATTTCGACAATATATGTCTCTTCCGTGATGCTCGTGGCCAAAATATTTGAAATCCAAAGCTTATATAAAAGATGAAGAGCTGTAATCCAAAAGGTCCAAAAAGTATAGCCAAATCCGTGAAAGGAATCAGAGCTTTGCAAGAGGGAGATACATTCCTTAATTTAAAATAAATTCTATCATTTTGTAACAGCAAATTTTAATAACACAAAAATCCGTATTTTCATGCCAGTACCGAAGCTTATCATGAACCAATAGGGAAAATAACTGACTACTTTTAGAGTTCAATTTCAAGAAAAAGGTTCTCCTCATGCTCATTGTTCATGTTGTTTGTTTTGATTAGAAAATGCTCTACATTTTGTCAAAAGTGGTATCCTTTTTTAATTTGTATAAGAGACCAGCATGCCAAACAGTGTCAAAAGCACGACGCAAATCAACAAAGCAAGAGTGAATTATCTCTTTTGTTTTGTAAAATATTTTATCATTAAAGTTTTTAGAATAAAAATACTATCTGCTGTCCTATGATTATTTCTAAATCCAAATTGATGAACTGAAAACTTGTCTTCATAGTAAGTTACAACTCTAGAATTGATAACAGCACTGAAAAGTTTAGCAATACAACTTTGAAGGGAAATTCCCCTATAGTTATTAATATCTAGCTTGTCTCCAGCTTTATGAATAAGTATGGTAAAAGATTTTCTCCAGTTTGATGGATATTTACCAGAATCAACAATTAAATTAAAAAGCTTAGTAATAGCTTTACAAGTAACAACACCACTATATTAAATAATTTCATTACAAATTTGGTCTGGACCATAGCTTTTCCCAGTTTTTAATTTTTGTATACATTTATTTACTTCATTGATAGTAAAAGGTTTATCAGTTACCTCATTGAATAAAAGTGCATCAGTTTCATTTAATATATCGGTTTCAATTTTAGTTTTAAATTCTTTATCATAGTTTACAGACTCTCCTTGATGCTTAAAATGATCAATAATTTCTGGAAAACCAGCTTGAAGCTCAATTTTATTATTAGTGTTCTCATATTTTAATGACTTTAATAATTTCCAATATTGTTTAGGGTCTGTATCTCTAAGGGTTGAAAGCTGACTAAATATTTCCTTTTTAAATTGATTTTTCTTTCTTTTTATTATTTTTTTACACAGTTTACAGTGACCTAGGAAATTATTTCTTAAATTGAGATTATAAGGATTTATTCGTAATCATTTGGCTAGATTTGATACAGTTTTCTTTACATCAGCTAGTTCTCTATCTTCCCATGGCTTTTTCTTTTATAATTTCTTTTTACGAAAGGATTTAATAATTTTACAAGAGCGCATGGTTAATGTTTTAAATATATTATTTAGTTGTTGTTCTGCCCTTTCAACCCCAGAACAATTTATTTCAAATGGTGTAATTTCATAACCAAGTATTTCATCTCTAGTGCTGCTTTCTTCTAAAACAGTATATAGTTTTTCCTTAGAAATAGTCTCCCATTTAAATGTCATATCTATCTCACTATATTTTCTGTCTATATTCATATTTTGCACGGATATACACCCTTTTAAAAAGACAACAATTTGAGCATGATCAGATAAATATGAAGGTTCTAATATTTGAAAAAAACTAACAGAGTTAATGAGGTCCACACTGGTCAAGGCATAGTCAACAGTACTACACCCACTGGGTTTAAAACATGTCATATTTCCCAGCATATCACCAATAAAACGTCCGTTCAAAACTCTTAGCTGAGAGGCAATACAGAGATCAATCAATTGCTGGCCTTGAGAATTAAAAAAATTATCTAAAGAATTTCTATCTATATTAAAATCTTGTACATAGTCCTCTGGAAGTATATCTTGTAGAGAGCTATGGATTTTATTTTCATCTGCAATAAAGTCATCATGATTTGCAATTCGAGCATTCAAATTCCCAATTACCAGAACATTACCTTTATCAGACACTTGGGTAATTTCTGCCTCCAATTTCATGGTCAAGAAGTCATCATCATAATGGGGAGAATTTAGTGGGGGTATGTAAGTGGCACACACAAATAAATCTTTATCAAGGCCAAAAAAGTTCTTATCTAATTTTATCCATAAACGGTTTTTTGATGACGTTAAATCTTTTATTTCAATTATCCCTTTATGGATATGGGTTTTATAAAGAATAATAATTCCACCACTAAATCGTCTAGAGCGTCTATTCTTTTTTCTACATTTTTGAAAAATTTTAAAATTAGGTATGTTTGAAGTATCATCAACACCTTTCCAAGTCTCTATTAGAATATTAATATCATACTTCAGACAAGACATAAATTGATCATCTCTGTACTTATCTCCCAAACCATTTACATTCCAAGATCCTATAGATAAGTTATTCATATTCATAAAAAATAGTAATGGTGCAAATTCAAATACAAGTAGGTATGGTTCTAAGAAAGACAACTATAAATCTATTGCTTTACCCATCTAAAGCTAACAATTCTTTGGATTATTTCCAGATTTAATATATAAAAAAAGAAAACAATAAACTTGAAGTTATAAATTGCCTGCATTAAAGTTTATATCAATTGAATTATACTGGAATGTGCGTTCTTTAAAAAAAATATTCATCTTTCTTTGGATAGGAAAATAGTCAAGTAAACATCATGTTTGACTCATATTATTTATCAATAAAGCAATGTTTTTGATTTTAAGAATGTGATTAACTGGCAGGCAATATAAATCAATTTCCAGAATATGTATACACATATATTTTTAAAAAGGAGGTCTAAATGAAATGTTAGGTTATTTAAAAAAGAGTTATAGATATATTTGAATGTATCAAAGGTACAATACTTTATATTTCTCATACAACTTTTGTATGATTATATTTAAAAAAACATTTGTGGAACTTTTGATAATATTTGAAATTATATCAATATAAGATTTATGTATAAGGGTCACAATTCAATTAACAAGGAATAGACATACATGCAGTTTATATTCTGTAGTACTATAAAAAAAAAAAAAGAGTCTATTTATGACACATATAGGACAAAAATATATAAATGTGTAATCTCTAACACAAATAGTAATTATAACACTCATTGTAATTATAACATAAAAACAATCTATAGTCATTTATAATGCATATATATATGTCAACATTAATGAATTCATGGCATTTTAATTTATTGAATGAAATAAATGGATGTGACAAATTATTTTCATAGCTACCTTTACCAGGATGTTTTCTATCGTTATTTATTTCAAAGTTTGTACATTTTTTCTCAATAGATTCTAGTTTCTCGGTAACTAAATTTTCCAGTTGTGTTAACTTACAAAATGTATCAGCATGGATTTGACGAGTTTTGTCAGTGTCAATATTTTCGTCTTCATCTTTTTTTGACTGGTCAGTCACTTCCTTAGTCTGGACATAGGATTTTATTTGTTCCAATTTTGTGTTCATATTTGACAGTTCAGTCTGTAATTTATTCTCAAGTTCTTGTTTACTCTTTTCTAAAGAATAACACTTTTCTTCCCATTGTTTGACGACATTGCTCATATTATCTATTTTCTTATTAAATTCTGTGTGACATTCTACAAATTTGTTCTCAGATGAATGGAAGGCAGCTATTAGCTTTAGATTAATACTAAATTGATCTTCTACTTGATTGTTATTGTTGTCTTCTCCCTTTTTTTGACAGTCAGGCATGTTTTGATCATGTGTTTTGCTTATATTGATAACTGATTCTGTGGTATCATTAATTTCCTCTGTACTTTCATCAATTGTTTTTGGTATTGTTTAACTACTGTTTAAGACTTCACTTTCATTAATGTGAGGGAGATGAACACCATTCATTTTTCTTATGTAATTGTCAATCAACTGTTTTGGGTTATTTCCCCTGAGACAGATATCAACACATCTTTCTACCCAATTCTGACATGAATTGCCTTGAACCAAACATTTTCTAGTTGTGTAATACATTGTTATAGTTATAATTTTCCTTGACTGGTGTGTTATTTGAATCATAGACCTTTGTAATGCAGATGATGGACTTTTTTCAACAAATGGGCCATCTTCGTCCTTGAGCAGAAGCTCTTTGTTAGTTTTATCTAAATCAGACCAAGTGACTTGTACATCAGTATTTTTCCCTAAGTCACAATAGTATCTTAGTAGCAGTACTCTCCTCCAGTACCAAACTGTGCAATCCAATTGGTCACATTTTTCTGGTTTCTGGTAACTAGTATAAATAAACAGGTAACCAGATGAATTGGACCAATCAGATTGCTGTGTTATATTAACTTCGTAAGTAAACAGGACGTTAAGTCCTTCCAAATTCAATGGTCTGGAAAAAGGTCAATAATTCTCATCTCAAGTGTGTTATACTGTTTGAGGGGTATTCTCAAGGTGCGTGAGAGTTGTTTCATTGTAAAGATAAATCAATTACCGAGAGACTGGTGTACTTTTATTCGTGAAAGGGGCAAGGGAAAGTAATAAAATATTGATTGAAGCGAACACATTGAAAATTCCCGTTAGCTACCTTGTGTTTTTTTTGTACTGGTATGGATAGTAAACCCCATATTGACAGAAACAAGTGCCTGTGCAACAGGTATCATCACAACTATAGGTGAGTTAAAGAGTTTATCTGAGTCAGTGAGTGCACAGTATCAAAGTAATTCAGGTGGGCTTTTTTATTTTACACCTTCTGCAGAAAGAAAAAAAAAATGCTGATCAAAAACCAAAAAAATATCTTAAACCCAAAATGCATATAACTTTTATATATCTAGTGGATGCTAGGCATACAAATTTCCAAACAGCACAGGTAAGTCGGTACACATTAGTTTTTGAGTTGAAAATACAGCCATATTTGTCCATTTGTTATGATGAACCTTAAATGGAGAAAACAGTTTTATTGGTCAATCACGACGCCCATCCATGACGAGCAGAATAATGAATATACATTATGTTTTTAACATTATGATTGACATTGATTTTATTGATCACACTGCCCCTTTGATATCTTTCGCCCCACTTTTGCATCTCATTCCCTACGGATGCAATGACAAAATTGGTGGTGTAGGTATTTTGTCTAGTCCCGTTTGTAGCACTGTCAATACATTCAATTATTTAATATTTCTGCTCGACGAAATAGAAGTCATGGTGAGAGAAAATGTATACCACCTGCTGTGCACACCGTGACAATTGATAGTCGGTTAACGTCTGTTAAAAAACCTTTCATCATATCAGAACTTAAGTTATACTCCCTTCCATTGTCAAAACTTTTTTTTCTCTTTCATTGTATTTCAAGAGGTCCAAAATACTTCCGAGATTCCGACTTACAAGAGGGACGAAAGATACCAGAGGGACAGTCAAACTCATAATCGTAAATGAACTGACAACGGCATGGCTATAAATGAAAAAGACAAGCAGACAAGCAATAGTAAACATGATACAACATAGAAAACTAAAGAATAAGGAAAGAATAAGGAAAGCGAACCCCAACAAAAACTAGGGGTGATCTCATGTGCTCCGAAATGGTAAGCAGATCTACGAATGTGGCACCCGTCGTTGTGCTTATGTGAGAACACATCCGGTAAATAGTCAAATTCTGTAGGTCACATTCATGAAAGGGAATGACTAAAATTAGATGAACTAAAATTCTGTCCTCAATGAAAGAGGATCTTCTAGTTATTTTTTGGTCTTTTTCTAAAATTAGTTCTTTCAAATCTTTTGATATTTCAACACTATATAACACCCTTCCCCATGCGAAATTAAAAAAATCACCTCTAAGAAATGTTCCACAATGCCTTTCAACATAAAAATGGTAGCACACGTTATAAATTTATCCCTTTGGGATATAAGGCATGCTACACAGAAGCACAAGTGATCAATATGCTGGAGCAAATTTATTTAGTTTGGAGGTATACTTTTTCAACAAATGGTCGGCAATCCTATTGAAACAAACTGAGCCGTTTCTTACCGATCTCTTCTTATTCTCATATGTTTCGGAGTTTCTTCAGACACCTGTGAAAAACAAAAAGATTAAAGAAGTCAGATTATTTAATTTCACATTCAGATATATCGATGTTCTTTCCATACACAATCCGATTGGTTTCCATTAAAATTTAAAATATTCCCCAGAACTAGAAATGAAAGAAACAGACACAGTTTCCTCCGCCTGATTTTTAGATTTGTATCTCGAATTTTGAATACACAGTCATCATCTAAAAAAAATCTATGACAAACGAGACGATTGTAATTTTGAAATTATAAGTATGTAGCAATATACCAACTTCGCCTGCATATGGGATATACATTTCTCAAGTTATTCGATATTCAACAGCTTGCAGCTCCTACTCAGACTCTGTTAAATATCACCAGTGTCTGAGGAGAGGGTTGATGAATCAGGGGTTTGTCAAAGAACGTCTCGTCCTGAGTTCATCAGAAGGTACCAAGCCCTTGTTGACAAATATTCCGTATCAACTTCACACATACTACATGGTGGTCTATATGTATAGACTCTGCGTACTGACGTTGTTTATCATTTTCACAACGTGGTATATTACAATACATGATGGTCTTGATGTATACAGTATGCGTACTGACGCTGTTTATCATCTGAACAACGTGTTTATGAGCCATGTTTCTATTGATAAATATTTGAACTAGCGATGAACTTTCTCCAGCTGTTTAAGATTTAAATGTGTAACGGTACGGATTAGATCTGTCATAGACTTAGAACGACTGATGAAGTATAGAAAATTGCCACCTAAGTTAAAGTTACCAAATCAATAAAGAATGATTAATATTTATTGTATTTAATTACACAGGCTTGTATTCAAGACATATTTTTATAAAAAGAAATAAAAAACATAATATAATAAAAAAAAAATATAAAAAATAAAATTAAAAAATAAAATTGGCGTTACGGGCAACATGCTAGCAATTGATATGTATTTATAAAATAAAAAATAAAATACATATCTCAATCAAATTCACAGTATTCGAGCATCTATCGCGGCACTTGCACTTGACGACAGAGTGTAGATGTGGGACCGTGACTTCAAATAACTTTGACCATATACTTTAAGGAGAAAGTCACGAGCCACTTTAGTATACATCCAACAGAAACATAACTCGTAGAGTTTTGAACGAAACCTCAAACAATGTGAACCTAATAGCAAAGCGGGCCTTTTAAAAGAGTATTTACAAGAGCTCGAAGCATAATTCAAAGAACAATATGTGTGTTACTTCAAAATTCCTCTCTACAAGTGACATGTTGAGCGCTGGCCCATCCCATGTCAAACATTGGTAACTCAACTCAAGTATACCCACTCTTTTAGTTTATTAAATTAATTTTAACACCTGCGTGTTGAGCGCTGACCCAGCCCATGCTTAAGAGGGTATGGGCTCACTTTGTCACTTTCGTTCACCCGACGAGAGGGCTGCCTAGTTATCCATTTTATTCAGGGCTGACTGAGAACTCGAGTAATAATTGTGTGACAAGTGCAGAATGGATGTCTTAACAACGTGTTATATTTTTCTTTCATTTGTCCTTGGTTCTATTAAATAATTTTACTTTTACTGTTTGAATTGTTTTCTGTGATATCCATTTGACGTGGCTCGGTACTTATACATCCCGTCAATGTGTTTGTATTATCTTTCATTTTTGCTGGTGTAAATTGTATATGCGACTTGTTTTGTTTTTTTGGTTCTCATAACGTGACTGTACTTGAAAATACGTTGAACCATAAACGTCAAAATTATTTAAGAGTTAAATGGAATTATCCAGTTGTGGATTCTATAAAACTTTTGGACTATTTTAAATCCCGGTCTATTTCTGAATTAAATTCTAATTTACTTTAATTTATTTAACCCTGTATGCAAAATTTATTCATTTTTATAAAATTGTTTAATATTAAAATTGAACGACAAAGTTTCTGCCTATGTGACGTATACCTTTTCTGACGCCAGACAGGCGAATTTGATAGATGCCTATTTGTTCTGTTAAATTGTTCCAAACCATAGCGCAGGTCTGTTTACAATGTAGTTTACGCATCGTTGTAAATATAACGGAATTTGACGAAACTACCGTACAAAGTGATAGGTTAAGCGCTATAAAACCAGGTTTAATCCACAATTTTCCACATAGGGAATACCTGTACCAAATCAGAAATAAGATAGTCGCTGTCCCTTCGGTTGATGTGTTTGGGCACTTGATAATGATGTATATCTATAAATTGACTATGAGGGTCGGTTGAAAACAAAACTTTACGACGAAAAAGATGACTTCGGCTCCCAAACAGTGACTTTTGAGAATCTGAAATCCTCACTTCGTAAATTGTACGGACACCATCACGAGTTGGTTCACCGTTATGAAATATCTGTATTATAGACGATATCGGATATTTTTCTTATGTCGTAAATGTAATCCCGATCCCTTTTCACGAATAAGACTTGTTTACCTTTATTTGTGACATTTCTACCGATTGTGTATGTTTGTTTTGTTAACGCATCATTATCAATATTATTAAATTTGGCGCAACCGTACTACAAGTGAGTTTAGCGCTGTAAAACCAGGTACAATACACCATGTTTTACATTTGCAAATGCCTGTACCAAGTCAGGAATAGGACAGTTGTTCATTTGTTTTTGATGTTTGATTTTCCTCCGAGTTCAGTATTTTTGTGATTTTTTACTTTTTCGGTATGCTGTCCGTTGTCCGTCCTTCCATCTTTCAAATAGATGCTGCTGCTTGCATAAATAAAAGGTTGAACAGAACCTTGGGTATTCAATATGTAGTACATAATCTCACAAGTGAAGTGGTCAATGAAGTTTATTTTTTATTTTTAATTTTCAACTTATTATCCTCACTGTTTACATCCTGATTACTAGCATGACCAGAAATTGTATTGTTAATAGCAGTGCTATCAGAGATAACAATATTGTGCAGTTGTGACCATATTTCATAACTGTTGGTTCACGACTACCACCACAGCATGAACGTTACTGAGAAAACCATGATTCAGCAATATCTTAATAAAGCTTTTTGGGTATAATGAAGGGTTCTGATGGGTACATGGTTCGGATAAGTTCAGAAGATATATATTTTATCAAATCAATAAATGCACATCTTGCCTTGTTTGCCAAGAAATGTGGTGTATTTGAATCTCACTTGGCATGATCAATTTATTATCAAGGTAATTTTCTCATTTTAGAACCAATCTCTTATATCAATAAGTTGATTAATACGTGGATCCCTATCATTATTTATAGGTGTCTCGCTATCAAAAATATTGATTAACAAGCAACTTGTCCTGATAAATGTTTGTGTGGATTTTGTTGCCACCTTTTCATTTTTTTCATTCAATTTACAATTTCTTCACTTAGGAAATGTTCAGCAAGATTAACTCTCATTTTCAAGAAAAAACCTTTTTACAAAGATTCTCGTTACAACTGTAGACTTTATGAATTGCAGCTTTTACTCTTTAATTTCCTTCCATTAAATGTAAATGTGTTTTAACAAGTCCATATACGGCCAAAAGTCTTAGCACGGCATTTACTTCAACGACATATTGGGTTCTTCACTTTTTTCATTCAGTGCTGATAACCTTTCTTGTTCATTCAGTGCTGATATGATAACCTATCTTGTAAATTATGAAACATTCCTCTCAGATCTTTGTCCACTTACCCTGTTTAAGTTTGCTCAAATTTACTTTTAAGCTTTGGACATTTCTTTTTTAAGTCCTTATACTTTGAAGAAGTTGTAGCAAAGTCCTTCGCTAATTCGACCTTGGATTTAAATTTATAGTTTATTTAAATGGGATGGGTTCTGTTTAATTTATTTTTGTAAACCCTTTCTTGTGTAAATGATTTCTTAATTATCCCAAGTGACACAAACGTTAGTGGTCATCTGAGAAGTAAAATCCCTTTCAAATTTATAATGAATCGGTGAAGCTTAAGATTTCTGAACTACAATTTATTTTCTAGGCATATCAGTCCAGTCCAGATCAATATTCGAACCATATATCAATACTATGAAGGTCATATCTGCATATATTTCAATACATTTTTCATTATCATTTGAGCAACTCCTCAAAAGAACTGACTGTTTAGTTTTCAGAATTCGATGGTGCCACAGTGGAAACATATGATTGATTAATGGCAATGAATAGAGAAAAGTTCACAAACCATTATCATTTTCATAAGTAAGATTACATAACTGCTTACTTATTAATAAATTATCACAAACAATCTGAGCATCAAGGAAAATACTTTCATCAAAATCTTCTTTTATCTTTTTTAATCTGATGTGCATGTACATTGACAAAATATTTTTTAATATAAGAAAAAGGTTTTTTTTTTCATCCGCATGTCTTCTGAATGCATAAATAAAACCCTACGGTCATCTTCAATTATGGTATTATTTTCAACTTAATTTACAACATGATCACCATAAGCAAATGCAGCACTCTTATGATATGATTATTTGTATGGTGATATTCTCATTAATGAAAAGAAGCAGTTCATTCAACGTAAGAGGTAACTGCTCAGAAAAAATGTGAATCAAAATCTGTTGTCGTTTGACCATCATCATTTTAATTGCTCTGCTCAAATTGTGTAATACTCTGTAAAAGGGTATTTCTTCCGTTACTTTCAGGTTCATTAAAAAATCCCTTATTCTTTCTACCTTTACTTTAGAAATGTCAGCTTCTGGTGGAAGACAAGTAAAAAACTCTTCAGCAATCCATTCTGTTACACTGTTATATTCAGTGCCATCTGCATCATAAACATAATTTTAAATAGTGTCACCAAAAGCTCTATACTGAGGACACCGGTGGGAACTCCAGGATACTGATAAGTAAATTCTTTCTTGGTATGTTCCTGCTAAAAAGGAAAAAAAGTTTTATAGTTTCTTTAGAAGGTTAATAATTAGACATTACAATCATGTGTGCCTGTAATTTGGTGGTTGTTCTTGGGATGCTGTTTGTCAAATCTGCTTTTATAGTGGATTTATAATAAAATGGGCTTGTTTTCTCATTTTAAGTATTCCACAGTTTGTCATGTCAGGGCATTTATCTTTGACCATACTTGAGTTAGGGTAATTGTTGTGAGCTAAAGAAATGTCCTTTAGTTGCCTACATCGACCTCAAATCAATTCTGGTGGTTAGTTCTGTCATTTGCAATCCCACTACATCTTTTTATATTCACGATAGAAATAAACATGTTGTAACAACTCCATCACAAGACATGATTTCTACAGACACAAAAATCTGATATTCTCTCACAGTGAGCATGGATTAAGGTTTATCTGGTTGTGACTATTTGACCAGGAATAATTGTTTTCTCTTTTTTGAAGTATCTGTACTTGCTTATTAATGATAGATTCATGACGTTTGGAAGAATCGACCTTACCATCATTATTCATTTTGAATGTGCCTTCAACCGAAGTATACAATTTTCTACTATACAGTATGCCAGCCTATTAATGATCCATACAAATATATTACTTAAATCACCAAAAGTTCTCTCTTCAGCTTCTACATGTTCTAGTATCAAAGAACGTAGACAAAATTTTCTTTACATTTCTAGGAAATGAACCACAATGCTATGGAAATATTAACTGTAAATTTTGTTTGATATATCTTACCAGTAAACAAATAAGGACTAGTTATACAAGCAAAGTACCAGTCTTGGAGATCTTTAATAAGCAGAACTGTAACATATACTGATGATCACAACTTGTTTGTCACAAATTGCAACAAGGTCAGCAATCAGTCCTTTTTGTATATACTCTGTCTATGTACAATGAGTTAATTTAATGGGATGCAATCTGGCATCATTTCTCTTAATTTGATTTTTTGTCACCTATTGTTACTTTAAAAGATTTCTAGTAAGTACTCTTTTTGGACTAAGGTTTGGGAGGGAAGTTTTGTAAGTACATTTTGTAACAACATTAGTAATATCATGTAATGATTCACAGATGGATATTTCATATTTTGCCACAAGTTTGTAAGAGTTTCAATGATTAGAACAATATATTAGATTTATATTTTTCACGTAATGGAGAGGTTAAAATCAATCTGCACTGTAACCGAACCCACACCAGAGTTGATACTAACTGTTCCCTCCATTGGCACAGCAACATTCCTGTTAATTTATTGGTGGAATAATGCTGTGTTGGCATGAAAATACTTTTGTAATATTGCAAACCATTTTTCTTTAGATTTTTTCCAGAGGCATGCACTACATCATCAAACTAGTTGTCGAAAAAAAATGTGTTTTCCATGTTTTACACAATTATGTGTGGAGTGCATACCGCTATGTCATTCCCTTTAATAGGAAATGTATTAATCTCCTGAACACATTGATGCATGTAAATCTGCATCTCTGCTTAGTTTGTTGTATATAACAAATGACTGGTTCTATTTTGGAACAACCTTGTGTTGTTCCAGTCTTTGATACCCATGCCTGGAACAGTCGCAGACCACATCATTTTTCTATGGTGGATTCAAAATTGTATTTTTGTCAGTAAAAAAACCTCTGCATAATTAACCTCTTTTAAATATGAAGTCATATTTATAATTCAAAACAAAATAAACCACCACCTCCCCTGGTTTATCATAACGATCAGCATTACATATGCCTGCTGACCTAATTTTTTTAATTGTGGCACCACGGAAAACTTATATAGTAGCGGTCTCCAAATGCAAAACAGATCCTCTGCTCCTTGCATAAATAACAAGTGAAACTGTGAGCTACTCAAGTGTATAATATTAATAGTGTAAAAGTATGCAAGTGTTCGGTTAACAGGAAGTTGTCGAGTGATGAATCTGAAAACGCATCACACGGTATAGCTGACTTATATAAATCCTGAAACTAAATTTCAGAAATCCTTGTATTGTAGTTCCTGAGAAAAATGTGACGAAAATTTTCAACTTGGCTATCATGTGTAAAATCATACAAGTGTTTGGTAAACAGGAAGTTTTCAAGTGATCAATCTGAAAACGCATCACACGGTATAGCTGACTTAGATAAACCATGAAACCAAATTTCAGAAATCCTTGTATTGTAGTTCCTGAGAAAAATGCGACGAAAAAATAAATAGTGTAAAAATATGCAAGTGTTTGGTAAACAGGAAGTTGTCGAGTGATGAATCTGAAAACTCATCACACGGTATAGCTGACTTATATAAATCCTGAAACCAAATTTCAGAAATCCTTGTATTGTAGTTCCTGAGAAAAGTGTGACGAAAATTTTCAACTTGGCTATCATGTGTAAAATCATACAAGTGTTTGGTAAACAGGAGTTTGGTAAACAGGAAGTTTTCAAGTGATCAATCTGAAAACGCATCACACGGTATAGCTGACTTAGATAAACCCTGAAACCAAATTTCAGAAATCCTTGTATTGTAGTTCCTGAGAAAAATGCGACGAAAAAATAAATAGTGTAAAAATATGCAAGTGTTTGGTAAACAGGAAGTTGTCGAGTGATGAATCTGAAAACTCATCACACGGTATAGCTGACTTATATAAATCCTGAAACCAAATTTCAGAAATCCTTGTATTGTAGTTCCTGAGAAAAGTGTGACGAAAATTTTCAACTTGGCTATCATGTGTAAAATCATAAAGTGTTTGGTAAACAGGAAGTTTTCAAGTGATCAATCTGAAAACGCATCATACGGTATAGCTGACTTAGATAAACCCTGAAACCAAATTTCAGAAATCCTTGTATTGTAGTTCCTGAGAAAAATGCGACGAAAGATATTCATGGGACGGACTGACTGACGGAGGGACAGACAGAGGTAAAACAGTATACCCCCTTTTTTAAAACAGGGGTTTAAAAATTCTGCTCTTGTTGCCCTATACAAGTAATATTTAAGAAAAAGGAGGCATCATAAAATTAACTCCATTATCTTTCACAAACACATGATAAAACAAGTGAAACTGTGAGCTACTGCTCACTGATGATACCCCCGCCGCAAGTGGATAATATTAATAGTGTAAAAATATGCAAGTTTTCGGTTAACAGGAAGTTGTCGAGTGATGAATCTGAAAACGCATCACACAGTATAGCTGACTTATATAAATCCTGAAACTAAATTTCAAATATGCAAGTTTTCGGTTAACAGGAAGTTGTCGAGTGATGAATCTGAAAACGCATCACACAGTATAGCTGACTTATATAAATCCTGAAACTAAATTTCAGAAATCCTTGTATTGTAGTTCTTGAGAAAAATGTAACGAAAATTTTCAACTTGGCTATCATGTGTAAAATCATACAAGTGTTCGGTAAACAGGAAGTTGTCAAGTGATCAATCTGAAAACACATCACACGGTATAGCTGACTTAGATAAACCCTGAAACCAAATTTAAGAAATCCTTGTATTGTATTTCCTGAGAAAAATGTGACGAAAATTTGCAACTTGGCTATCAAGTGTAAAATCATACAAGTGTTCGGTAAACAGGAAGTTGTCAAGTGATCAATCTGAAAACGCATCACACGGTATAGCTGACTTAGATAAACCCTGAAACCAAATTTAAGAAATCCTTGTATTGTATTTCCTGAGAAAAATGTGACGAAAATTTTTAACTTGGCTATCATGTGAAAAATCATACAACTGTTCGGTAAACAGGAAGTCGATGAATGATGAATCTGAAAACGCATCACACGGTATGGCTGACATATATAAATGTTGATACCAAATTACAGAAAGGGTGGATGTGTAGTTCCTGAGAAAAATGTGACGAAAGTTTCATGGGACGGACTGACAGACAGAGGTAAAACAATATACCCCCCCCCCCCTTTTTTTAAAGCGGGGGTATAAAATATTAAAACAAAACTGGGGTATTCAATATGTAGTTCATAATGAACTTTTTGTTGTCTCTTTAATTTTCAACTTATTATCCTCACTGTTTACATCCTGATTACTAGCAGGACCAGAAATTGTATTGTTAATAGCAGTGCTAGCTCTAATCAGAGATAACAGTATTGTGCAGTTGTAACCATATTTCATAACTGTTGGTTCACGACTACCACCACAGCATGAACGTGGCTGAGAAAACCATGATTCAACAATATCTTGATAAAGCTTTTTGGGTACTATGTAGGGTTTTGAAGGGGTTTTAGATCCACTGAAGTCCCAAGAAGCCATAGAACAAATGATGCAAAGTCATGCTTTCTGGGTATTCCGAAGACCCATTCTTAATCTGAAAATGCAAGTTTTGTTTGAATAACTTTTTGACAATATTTTTGTCTCAAAGCAAAATGTATAAATTCAGTTCAAGACTTTAGTTTCTAGGGACAATATAAAAAGACCAATGTGCATGAAAAAGACCAATGTGCATGATAAAGCAAAAATGGAATTCACATAGTTATGGCTGTGGCTGCTGTTGTTTTTTAAACTCATGATTAAGATCATAACAAAATTACTCGATTACAAAAAGAATGCAAAACTAACAGAATACAGAAGGGCAATCAATGACCAAAAGACAAATAAATAAAAAACATTGATCCCGAAAAATCAGGACTAAGTCTGAGGGAAAACAGAACTTGCTTCTTCCCACTCGACTTGAACACATTTTGTTATGGAGACAAGTGGTTGGTTTTGAAATTTCCTACAACGGAATTTGATGAGACTGTCATCAAAGTGATAGGATTGGCGCTATAAAACCAAGTTTAATCCACCATTTTCTACATTTGTGAATGCCTATACCAAGCCAGGAATACGCCATTTCTTGTCCATTCGTTTTTGTCCTCAATGTTATTACAGCCCTGTTTAAATCAAAGTGAGGTAATATTTCTTAAAACAATATACCTCAAGTTAAATGAAACCAATTTTCAGACATTTTAAGTATATTTAAAATATATTTATACTTTTATTCTTAAAAAAGTGGTAGTGTTTCCCGATTTTTTTAGAGGAAAAGAAGATTCTTGTGCCATCTCATACTTTCGAGTAGACCTGCTGAGTTATTTATTTTCAATACATTGCAAGTCAGGTAATTTATATTTTCAAACTACCACAGAAAAAAAAACATTTATTTTTGTAATTATCAAGGCAGAGTTATTTATTTTCAAAATAATCCTTTTTTACCCTCGATAGGAAAAACAAAGTTGACACATACATGCTTCTTGCAATCTATATCGCGATAGCTTGTGTCTCTATATTCAAGTTCTAATCTTGATAATGTGAAGATTTGATGCAGTTTCATTGTTCTTGGAATTTTTTCATTTTTTTTTAAATGTCTTGTACCAAGTCAGGAATATAGTCATTGTTATATTATAGATCGTTTTTGTGTATGTTACATTTTAACATTGTGTTTCTTTTGTGTCGTTTGTTTCCTCTTATATTGTAGTGTGAATTCAAATTATTATAAAACGTGTCACGGTACTTTTCTATCCAAATTTTATGTATTAAGTTTTGATGTTATATTTGTTATTCTCATCTGATTTTCTCTTATTGTGAGTTCTTTTCTGTATGTGTTACATTATAATGTTGTGTCGTCATTATCTTTTATTCAATGTTTTTCCCTCGGTTTTGGCTGATGACCCGGATATGTTTTGTTTTTTTATCGCTTTGTGAGTGTTAATATCTCATAAACATGTTTATCCCCGCCGCATGTTTGTGCTTGTCCCAATTTAGGAGCCTCTAGCCTTTGTTAGTCTTGTATTTTTTTTAATTTTAGTTTCCTGTGTTCAATTTGCAGTTTAGTATGGCGTTCATCATAAGTGAGCTAGTATATATATTTGTTTAGGGGTCGGCTGAAGGAGATTCTCGCTGCATTTGAAGACCTGTTGGTGACCTCCTGCTGTTGTCTATTCTATGGTCGGGTTGTTGTCTCTTTGACACATTCCCCATTTCCATTCTCAATTGTATTGAAGGACCTATGTAGTGAGATGCACTTAGATTGTAACAACATTACCAGCTATCTACTCGGGAACGGCGAGTTAATGCCACGTATCCTAAAAAAATATCATCCACCATTTTCTACATATTAAATGCCTGTACCAAGTTAGAATTTTGACAGTTCACTAGGGTAAATCTGATCTGTATTACTGCAGTTACGAATATCCAGATATGGCGGACGACTTTCTGGTATTTTTTTCATTTGTCGATTTTGTAATAAGTATGTTCTATTCTTCGGTATTTCGTGTCTTTTAAACTTATTTACTAAATTTTAACCTGAAAAAATATGGTTATTTTTAATAGTTTAACCGCTAAATGGAGAAATTGGTCGTTCAAAAAAAAAGCGATGGTACGGGTAACTATAAAGACTGATATCCATAGCTATATAAATTTCAGAAAAGAGTATCCGTCACTGTTGCATTTTGTAGTTTCAGCGTCATTCAGTATCCTCGATTTAATAGATCGGACGAACAATTTGTCATAAATTGGTCAAAAGATGAGCAATTATCACAACATTACAAAAAAAATCTATTAAAGAACGTCCAAGTGACCCAACCAACAAATCAAATGCTATCAAAAGGAATACCATGAAACCTGATTTATGTTCTACATATTTACATGCCTTTTTTTGTCTTAACAAACATTGATGCAACATGTTCATTTGGGACTTTGCCAAAATGTGTCCATATGTGTCAAAACCATCAGGTATCTGATTAAACGTCGAATTTATAAGTTAAAATAACTGCGTGAATGATTGGCCAAGTATAGTAGAGAAAATGTAGTATAATTGCAAATGAGACAACTCTCCACAAGAGGCCAAATGACTCAGAAATTAACAACTATAGGTCACCGTACGGCCTTCAACAATGACCAAAGCCCATGCCTCATAGCCAGCTATATAGGCCCCGAACTATCAAAGTTAAAACAAATTACTCAACGAAACTAACGTTCATTAACGAAAACTAAATATTTAACACATCAACAAACGACAACCACTGAATAACAAGCTACAGACTTAAAACAAGCACAAACAGAATGTGACACGATTTTCCCTAACCCTAACCTGGGACAATAATGTAATAGTAGAACATAAAAACAGACCAAAAAGGAAATGAAAAAGGCATCAGATGTGTACAAATTAAAATACATCTAACAAAAATCAAAGTGGACGTGGGAGGGTTCATCCCAACAACAAAATGAACACTAAAAACTTATACAAGAATACTTACTGCATGTTTAAGGCATTTAACAGCTACTAAATAATATTATGTGTCGTAAGACCAAACTATCTATCATTACACATCAAACGAATTGTGTAAAAACGTCTTAAACAGCATACATGTATCATAGTCTTGCTTCATAGATTATAGATGCCGCCTTTGTTTTTCATTTAAATGACGTGTGATGCGTTCCTTTAAGCTTTCTGTATACTGTGGATTCATTTATTTTCGTGGGTATCAATTTTCGTGATTTGATGAAAACCTGTATATTCGTGGATATCTAATTTCGTGGTTTTGACAAAGTCTGCATGCATTCTTTTAGAATATTTGTAAATCATTGAACATTTAAATTCGTGGTTCTGTTGAACCCACGAAATCCACGAAAATTGGTATCCAACGAATATTAATGAATCCACAGTATATGTATAGCATTTTTAGTATAATATATCTTTAAGGATATTCTTCTGTCGTGGCTCAGTACTTATTCATCCCGCAATTGTGTTATCGTGCTGCAGTTAATTTTTGCTCATCTGTTTTATTACCGATTGAAAATAGGTATGTTGACTGCTAATCCCCGCTATATCTGTTTCTTTTGCTCACACACTATTGTCAATGACATGTATTGTTAAGCGAATGAAAGGCTCAGCAAGTTATAGATCTAGGTTCAATTGACTATATTTGAAAAATTGAATCGTATGTACGAAGTCTGGTTTATAATTTCAAGACAGTTGTTAGCAATTAGTTTGATTTGTTTGAGCTTATAATTACATTTTGCCATTAATGATGTCGATAATCGGAGACACTGATTTCATCCCAAACGAGAAGAATAAATGTATATAATTCTTACGAATATCAACAGCAATTTATTTTGTTCACGTACCCCTGTCATCGTGTTATTCGTACGACCGATTTCCCCTTAACATGTTTAAAGCGATTTATCTATGGAAAACCCCATAGTATTTCATTTTCAAAATTAGGAATGTCATCTTACAAAACACGACATACAGAGAAATAGTTCATATAAAAAGATGTGGTATGATTGCAAATGAGACAACTGTCCAAAAGAGACCAACATGACACAGACATTTTCAACTAAAGGTCACCGTACGACCTTCAATAATGAGCAAAGTCAGCTATAAAAGGGCCCAATATGACACTGTAAAACAATTCAAACCAGAAAACAAACGGCCTTATTTGTATACAAAAAATGAAAGAAAAGCAAATATGTAACCCATAAACAATTAACGACAACCACTGAATCACAGGCGGGGTTAAGTTCATTAATATTACATAAACGACAAAAAAAAAGTCGTTCGACATCTTTGGATACAGTAACGGAGATCACATTTATACTAGTGACAAGTTTTTTTAAATAATTTTGCCCTTTGATTCCGTATTGTGTCCAATCTTGAAATTCATCAACATAAACGCTGCTTGACACTGGTTGCAATCAACAGTGTTATTTATATGACGTCATCTTTTGAGGGATCATGCATCAGTGACCCGTAGTGGTGAACTGATTAATAAAGATACGTGTATACAACTATATCACAGAACTCAGAATGTTCCCTAGTTTATAATGAAATAAACATATATTAAAATAATTCCGTCCAAAGAACATGGAGGGGGAGGGAATGCCTAATTTGAACATAAAAAACCTGAAATCTGTTAATCAGTTCATGTGCATGCACATTTTACATCATCAAAACTGTATGAAATGTATATAGGTTCATACCTTGAAAAATAAATCTTGTTTCCTGGACGCTCTCCTGCTCCGAAAATAGCTACAGTGGCTGCAAATAAGTTTTCAATTTTCACTGCCAAAATACCAGGGAGTTTACAGTGTTTTTTTCCCTCAACAAATGTATATAACTTTTAGAATTATTTCAATCCTTCAACCTATTTTAATTGAAAGCTAATTAACTAATTTTTACAATCAAATACTAAAACATGATACTTTTTTCACCAATTTTAAGTAAATAAACAGGGGTTTCCCTACATAGTTATTTTACGTCGGGGAATAACACCTAGTTTTGTTTTTTTTTTTTTTATTCACAACTGTTTTTAGCACCCTCCTATCTTTTTATATTGATGAATTCGTATATTCATTTTAATAAGGAGAGTACGACCAATAGCAGCTGGTTTGTTAGAAGGAAATACTGTAAATTCAAAATTTACACCAAGGCTAGCGAAGATGAATCTACACAAACTAGTCGTACTATAGTACAGATAATAAGTATAAAATAAATTACCTGTTTACAAAATTAAACTTTTGAAATACTAAGGCTTTTCTACCTCAGGCATAGATTACCTTAATAGCTGTATTTGGCAAAACTTTTAGTAATTTTGGTGTGCTCTTCAACTTCGTACTTTATTTTGCCTTTTTAACTTTTTCGGATTCGATCGTCACTGATGAGTCTTTTGTAGACGAAACGCGCGTCTGGCGTATAAACAATATTGAGTCCTGGTATCTATGATGAGTTTATTTACTAGACTGAAATTACCGTACAATGTAAAATAGAAGGCATCCAAATTCTGTTCGTATCGTAACAGTACATGTATGTAAATTTCAAGGTTTTTTTTTAAAACAGACGGCGTCGAGGATAGTCGATAGTAAAATTGCAACATATTTAAAACTTTTGAGCAGTTTTGTTTGGACGTAGCGAGCGTCTGGCATATACAACTATTTTTTAACCTGTTACCTTTTGATGACTATTATTCGTTTGTTTCTTTGTCCTATATTTTCTCCCATTCATCTGTTTATTTATTGTAACCCTGTTGTGTAACGTTGTCATTTAAATATAATAATTGACACTGTCATTAAACCCGGAGGTTTGGCATGCCACAAAACCAGGATCAACCCACCAGTTTTCCTTTAAAAAGTTAGAAATATGGCCATTGTTATATTATAGTTCGTTTCTCTGTGTGTTACATTTTAACGTTGTGTCGTTTTTTTTTTCTCTTATTTTGAGTGTGAATTCACATTACTATAAGACGTGTCATGGTACTAATCTATCCCAAATTCATGTATTTGGTTTTGATGATATATTGGTTATTCTCATGGCATTTTGTTTAATGCTTAGTATGTTTCGGTGTGTTTTACATTTTAATGTTGTGTCTTTGTTCTCCTCTTCTATTTAATGCGTTTCTCTCGCTTTTTGATTTGTGATTATTGCTTTCCCTGTACTGTTTTTAAGTTGATGGTTTTTTTTACAGCAGAGTTCAATTTCATTACAGTATTTAACTGCTTCCCTTGTTGAACAAGAATTTGAATTTTCGAAAATCTAAGGATTTTCTTATTCCAGGCATAGATTACCTTAGCCGTATTTGGCACAACTTTTTGGAATTTTGAATCCTAAATGCTCTTCAACTTTGTACTTGTTTGGCTTTATAAATATTTCAAAATGAGCGTCACTGAAGAGTCCTGTGTAGACGAAACGCGTGTCTGGCGTACTAAATTATAATCTTGGTACTTTTGACAACTATTTTTCTTTCATTTGTTATATTTATTTTTTTTTAAATCTTCTGGAATGTTTTTATTATTTTCAACAAGTTTGTTCATAATATTTTTTCTGATATAGTGCTCAAATAATTATCAAGGTCAAAACTTGGTATGAAAATCAACATCTGTGTTTTGTGGTATATATTGCTGTGTTGCATGCGCTGTTCCAGCCCTGTCGATATCATGTTTTGTATTTCAATTTGATATGAGGTTTGTTCAACTGGTTTGAAATTGTAGTAAATAATCGATGATGCATATTCGAATATGGGATTTTAAAGTCATCTTCCGAGTGAGATGCGTACAGACGTTGTTTATCATGTTAATAACGTGTTTTTTTTTTAAATCTGTCTTTATGAATATTAATCGTTACTGTTTAGTCTGGTTTTTTTGGTGAAATCCAATTGACGTGACTCTACTTGTACATGTACATCCGGTCATTGTTTATGTTTATTTAATTTTTGCCGGAAAACAATATGATTTGGTTATTTGCCTATTAATGTTTCTTTTCTAGGAATTTATTAAGGCTATGTATTTAAACATCCCTTAAGTGTGTCTTCATGTTAGCTGGTGTGGTTTGTCTATATGCCATAACCTGTTTCTTATTTTAATATGACGTGGCTCTGTACTTATACATCCCGTACTTGTGCTGTCATAAACATTTGTTTCTCAATTTTTGCTTATGTTTTGAGTATATACCTTATTTGTATTTATTTGTTTACATATTTCTTTAGTAGTAAAACGTTGCTTCTGCAGGAAAAGGCAAGATAATGGTGCCGCAGTCAGAAATATGAATAATTTGTTTCGTCAAAAACTAAAATGTTGATTAATTAATGCTAGCAAAGTATTAATTACTTGTGTCCGTTGTACCATTATACAATTAAAAAAACTCATATATCAAAAAGGGAAATTTATGGGAGAAGAGATGTGTCATTAAACTTTTTAAATTCGCTCGCAATACTACAACTTTTAAGTGTACACTTCGTTCCCGTAATTTCATTCTTCTATACACCAACATGTTAAAATTATGATTCATAAAATACAATGCGAATTTACCAACTATGTTTGAAGCTAATAACTTATCATTTATGCCTCGAATTCCGTCTGTATGTAGTAACTAACAAAATATCGACGATTTTACCCTCTTAAAACACTCTAATATCATATACACATGGAAAAAAGTATTGCAACACCTTGATTGTTTAAAACTCAGCCTCTTATCTTGGATGGAATATGATAAAATTCAATCTTTGGGGTTTAATATAATACAGTAAAATTAAAGTACGCTCCTCCCTTAAAAGCGTTTACTTCTTTATGAAAACCTAGAATTTTGTTGAATTTTCATCGAACTTGATCGTGAGAGACCAGCCAATGCATTATTTTGATCGTGAAAGATAATGCATGACCACACTTGAAAAACTAGTAAATTAAATCACAAATTAAAATTTCTTTCACCATTTGATAAACCTGCAACTGGTTGAAGCCTGTAACTATTTTGATAAGAATGAACATGAAAGCTATTTAAATTCAACACTTTACCTCGAAAGTTAAAAAAAAATGAAAAACGTGTCTTAATCAGTGTGAAAAATTCTGAGAAGTAGAATTCAGGTAGACCGCGACTATAAAGCCAATGATATGGGTATGCAACGTTTAAACCAAAATATTGACCATCAACCAAAATCATAGCAAAAACAGCATCTTTCTGAACAATTCCAAATTGGACGATAACCAACAATTTGTGCTACAGCACTTTCTTAAGTTCTGTTTCTGTGTGTATTTATATACAACGAAGCAGATGCGGATTGATTTCAAATGAACTGACTAAGAATACCAGAACGCAAATGCTGAAATGTCTCGGCTGCTTTACTTATGATTTATACTTGTTGAACATCTGTAATATTACGGGTTTTACTAGAAGCGCAAATACCCTTTAAATTGTGAACGGTTCATATAAAGAGGTCAAAGTCGGATGAACCATTTCATACAGATCTCTACAAACATCCGGCACACACAATATAGGTGTTCCGATCCTTACAGTACCTTAGAAACTGACAAATGTAAAAGTTATGTTTGGCCAATTAATTCGGAACATAAGGTCGAAAAAATATATTCATTAATGAGTTCTTACCGCTCGGATACTTCTTTGCAAAGTTCTTTCATTTCTTTGGTTCTCACTGACAAATGGGACGATGCACCTTTGTTATCCCGAAATACACATCCATAGTTTCATTCAATATTAGTACAATAAGTATTTGCTTTATTCGAACTTTTAACACAATACTGCTTTCTTCAGACCAACAAACAAAAAGGCACTATTTACAACCTAATACTCCCGTTTTCAACATAATTTTGTAAATATATCTTTCGAGAATCTGATAGTAAACAGGAGTGTTGTATATGTATACTGAAATTGGACATTTAACTTCTACGGCAAATGAAGATATTTTCTGAAGTTATCACATTTTTTTCTGTGATGCTCGTATACTTCTGTCGGGGGATACACCCATGATATCACGGCTTCCATTTTTAACAATTTTTATACCTTGTTCCTAGTAACTCATATTTGGAAAATATGATGGCAAACACTTTGGAATGAATGGTACGTAGCTAGTGCATTTTCTGTTCGACGTTTCATTACTTTTTCTGTATATCATATGGTTCTGGTCATCTTTGCTTCAAATAGTAACTATCATATAATTGAAGAATAATTTAAATGTTTTCGTATCATCAGATCGTTCATGATCTTCAAAAAGCGGTGCGTGATCTTTCTTAATCCGAAAAAATTAATGTTGTGTAAATATTTCTTAATTTACAAAGTCAAATTATGTTTATACAAAACAACTTTGTGAAACAATTGAATCATTCAAAAAGAATGCCCTTATTCGGATAAAAGTAGTTTATTTTATGTGTGAAAAATCATGTTTGTTTACATTTTTTATGTCATTGAAATGTCGAGAGGAAATCTGCCTTTTGTAGTTATGTAAAAAATATGTACTTTTAAAACTTGATTGTCTCACATACTGATCATAATGTTGAACTGTTTTGACAGACAGTTTTATTTTGTTGTAAATTAGTCTGTGAAATTAACTAAATTAAAAAAAAAGATTACTTTACCTTTCATATGTCTCCTCGTTTAAATTTCTTTCACGATCCGTTACCAGAGCTTTCACTTGACCACCGTTATATATTCTTTCACGATCATTTCTCTCGTTAAACGGAATGACAACCTTGAAAATACAAAATATTTTAAACTCCAAATAAAAACAAATGTTCGTTTCATATTCAAACTCGTCTTTTAACATTCTATTTCTAATTTCATATAGAATATTTGGGAACTTATTATGTATTCAATGAGTGTAAACGTACGTATATGACATTCGACATGTTTGTAAGAATAACGTTTTATGAGATGTCACTGGTAAATGACTAGTTGCTAATTAAAAAAATTAAAACACCTCTATCGATAATCTGTACGATTTGTTTGAAGATCCCTTAGAACATTGGACCTATAAAACAATTCTGAATTCATCATCATGTGTAGTCTCCACAACTTTTTTTATTAGTGTCTTCACGATTTGCATCTTCAATTTTTATCGTTAAAGGCTTTAGGGACCTTTACATCTTTAGCCTGACCATCTTCATTTAAAACAAATAGTTTCCTCTTTGATTGAACTATGTTTTTTCTGTAATACAATGATATACCAGATATAAGAAGGTGTGATGGAGTGCCAATGAGACAACTCTCTATCCAAGTAACAACTTATAAAAGTAAATTTTAATAGGTCAAAGTACGGCCTACAACACAGAGCCTTGGCTCACACCTTACAGTTTGCTGTGGTTTAGCACCAGCAACATGCATATGGTAACTGCTGCCAGTTGGGTACGGGTGAGTGGCTGGTAAAGCTGTCAACCTTACTGGAGCCTTGGTCTGGACATAGTGAGTGGATGGTAGAGCTACTGCTCTCACTGGAGCCTTGGTCAGATTAAGGGTGGGTGGCTTGACGAGCCGCTGTCCCTACTCGAGTGGCCTTTCCCGGACCTTGAATGTCCAATGCCTCTGAATCCAAAGCTGGCAAGACCTCATAGTCAGGAAAGTCTTGTAGAGCATTGAAAACATGTGGTTGAGAACTTGCGAGCAAGTATTCAGACTCTCCTCTGAATCTGTGTTCTGTGATGCATCAGTTTCTTTGATTTAAGTGGGGTATGAATGAGTCCACATGTTTGTGAAGTGTTTTCGGAAATTTACATCTGTACATACAGAGCGTACATAAAAATGGAGCCAACTCTAGGGCCAGGTGCCCGTGAAGATATAGGCCTTCATACGGGTCTTCTCAGCCATGTGGGCTTCCTCTTTGGTGGGACATCTCAAACATCAGTAGGCTTTTTGTTCACTTGTGGAGCACTAGCGTATCATATATGCGCAATGCGCATGAATATATCAGAGTGAAATAGACGCACAGGGAAGCTAATGTAGGTCATCGCACATTCTCGTAAAAGAAAAGTAAGAATTAACAAGATAGTCTGCTAAATAAAAGAATGTTGTTTAAAACACTTAATGAAACCATTAATTATAAAGGACAGCAACAATGTTCACTTTTAATAACTGAATATTTACAGTCAAGAGTCAAATAAACTGGAAGCCATCTACCAGCTTAAAAGTGCTACATGTAAATTGAAATTGAAACTACATTTGTGAAATACAGAATTTGCTACACATTCAAACATAGTGTGGGTCTGACTGTTCATTAAAACGTTCTGATTTGGGCATATCAAAAGAGCGGAGTGGGGTTCTTTCGGTAAAAACAGATTGTCCAGTTTCTGTGCCTGTGAGATACTAGTAGTTTAGAATTGGAGAAATGGCGGTTAAAGTAAAAGGGGCAACTGGTACAATTGCTGCTGATGACAAACAAGTACCCGTTGCTGCATTGTATAACACCAAACTTATCGTATGCTTCTGAACTGTTCTTGGTCTTCTGCAATAGGATTTAAGACTTTGTTCACATTTATGGTCCGACATAAATATGATGCTCTTATCTGTTAAACCAGCATCACTTATTACTCTGATATCTGTACACCTGAATTAGTGTCCTGTGTACGCCATACGTTCTCTTATTGTTGCGTTTCGTCTGTTGCATCATCTAGTTCCTCTTGGTGATTTTTTTCTTGATGTGTCTCGTGTAAAATTGACAGGAATTCAGATCCCCTTCCGTCACATATAACCTATGATGGAATTCTACTCTACGTCTGACGAAATGAATGCCGTAAAGGTACCATACTCTGAGGCGGAGTGTAACAGGGTCTTCTTATATTCATAAGGTAGCTGTTAATGTTCATCAATTCAGGAGCTGATAGAGTAAAGTGGCGGTGTGTTGGTCTTAATAAACCATTGCGCAAATTAAATTTGAGCTTCATCTGGTACTCAGCATAGAATTTGCTGATTTAAATTCTGCGTCACGGACAATGTCTTTGAGATGTCTGTCTACGTACATTTTTCAATGAATTTTTGTGATGTCTGTCTACGTACATTTTTCAATGAATTTTTGTGATACTCCTTTGCCTGCTTTTCTGGCATAATTTTTAGAGCCCTTTTGTTTATGTTATGAGGTTTTGTCTCAAACTGCTGTTCAGACTGTCTACAAACACGATTTGAAAGTCCGCAGTACTTTCAAGTCTAGCTGAACTGTAATATATACTACTATATCTAAATATCGTTGTTACGATCACCTAATAATAGTTATCAAAGGTACCAGGATTATAATTTAGTACGCCAGACGCGCGTTTCGTCTACATAAGACTCATCAGTGACGCTCGTATCAAAATAGTTATCAACCAAACAAATACAAAGTTGAAGAGCATTGAGGATCCAAAATTCCAAAAAATTGTGCGAAATACGGCTAAGGTAATCTATGCCTGGGATAAGAAAATCCTTAGTTTTTCAAAAAATTCAAAGTTTTGTAAACAGGAAATTTATAAAAATGACCACATAATTGATATTCATGTCAACACCGAAGTGCTGACTACTGGGCTACTTCAACTTCTTGGTGCATAATTCCGAAAAATTCAACAACTTTATCATCATATTCTGGCAGTTGTTAATCAAAAGTTATTGGAATATCTGGCATCGTAGATGTGTCAAACTCAACATCAAGCTCCATGTTTACAGATTTTTATAGCAGACGATTTTTTAAGATGAATGGAATGTCATGTGATTTCCATACTTTTTTACCAATTAAATAAAAGATTTACAGCTGCAATTATGAATTCCATTTCATTTAAATTTTAATACCACCAAACAATATAAATTAATACAAGCCCTGTTACATGTACACGATTAGCCTTCGCCATTTTGTTTACATTAGTTACAAAATAAGTTCCGGCAACCCAAGCTATCGAAGTGTAACCCAAGAAAAGAAAGCGAATTGACCAATCACAGTTAACTATACGTAGAAAGGCAAATCATATAAGAATTAGGGGAGATTGGGGTAAGTGGTCATCGCGTTAGTTATTTCCGGTGGCTGTCTTAATGCGAGTTGTCTCCCGTAGGACACGTAAATGATAAACACAACGGACAAAGTCAAAGAAGGTCAATGTACCGTAGCATTAAATATTCATGCACATTTTTTTTGTTTGCTAGTTAGTGATAATGGATGTGAGAGATAATTTGTAGTTCTAATGAATCATACGATTGTTTTATTGACATAAAACACAGAAATCTATCTCGTTCGGCGACTTACGATCGTGAATGCATACTTGAGATCTCAAAATGACAAATATGTCCTATAATGAGACTTCCAATGATGCATTAATAGTAAAATGACATAAAAAATACACAACTAGCTGAATGAAAACATCATACTTCTGTTAAATGGCGGCGTGCATGTCGTATATCCGCCGAATATGTACGTTCTAAATATTGTCTTTTACAATACATATTTGTGGGATTCCGTTGAAAATAACCTGACTTGATCTAACTTGCATATCAAGAATTACGATTCAAACACAAAGACGTATTTATCTGTACAGAAAATTGCTGCTTTGAGTGAAATAGAAAAAGCCGTGCCGTGTTGCAAGTAGCTTGCAATATGCATCATAGCATTCCTTTAAAAAGACAGAAATTTACATAAAACATATCCTTAAACAGATCAGTGCACACACACACACCCTTTAAGTTTAGTTATAGTTCAATAGACACAAATAATGCATCATTAAAAAAATGTTTCACATTAAATGGCCTACAAGGAATACATTTGTTTTCGTTTCTTGAAAAACACGGTAACAATCGAGTTGTCCACTTACCCCATTACATGAGGAAAGTGGACAACTCGTATTATGAAAATGTAAACATACTTGGTATGTATCTTTACTTTTCCATTGTTTTGTGTTGTGCATCAAAATTTATGAAAACTTACAAAAAGGCTATTAAAGGTTTTCCGGATAATGTTAGGTACATAGATATGAACAAATCCAAAAGGAAAAAGGGTGGATCGCAGTCAATAACATTTTGGATTGAATACATTCCAAAGAGCTGGATAATCTCATAAAAAGTTACAAATACGAGCAAATGTCTGTAAGCAATATGTGTTTCCCGCAATTTACTTGGTTTTAAGTCTGTATATCGACGCTAGTCTCAGTTCTTAAATATATAGTTTATAAAACACTCATATAATACAATAAATACAATCTATATCTTTATTATTTCAGAAAAAAATGATAGACATCAAAGCAAGGAAAGTGGTCAAAAGTGGATCTGAAAGAAGCGGATCGCCATGCATGTAAGGAGTGGTGGCATTTCTCAATTAAAAGCATCAAAGATGTAATATACCAAGAACAACACTACTATGGAGACTGAAAACTATGTACCTGGATTCACCAACCACAGAACCAACAGCACTTACTTCTTGTAAAGGATGGAAGAAGCTCTGGTCGGGCATATACAAAGAATGGAGGAAAGAGGGTTTTGTTTAACAATCACAGATGATTGAAAGCTAGCCTACGCGATAACCATGAAGTCTGGGAGAAAACAGTTTTCACAATGATAAGAAAAGTGCCAGTTTTGATTGGTTTCAAGGGTTTAGAGATCGACATCCATGTTTATCTGTACGCATACCAGAGGGTCTTAGCGCAGCACGAAGTTCAATGATGAATCCAAATGTCAATTCAGCTTACTTTCAAAAGCTTGGAAGTTTCATGGATGAATTGAAAATTAATTATAAGCCCCAGTAAATTTTAATTGCGGACGAGACTGGCTTGAGTACCGTACATGATCCATCAAAGATTGTCGGTAAAAGAGGCAAAATTAGTGTGCATTCCCAAACAAGCTGAGAACGAGTTAAATGTAACCAATTTATTATGTGTGAACGCAGAGGCAAGAGTTCTACCACCAATACTCATCTTTAAGGAACAAAGAGAAAGCCAAGCATTGATGGGCAATGCACCAGCAAACACATTATCTGCATCCAGTAAGTGTTCATTTATTGATTCAGATTTTTTCAATAAGTGGTTTCAAAGCTGTTTATACCTAATCTTCCTCAATAGTGACCTGTTCTGCGTATACAGGATGGACATTCTTCCACAAAACAAAAGATCTGTTGTAAACAGTAGTATCTAATCAGATAGAAATGTTCTGTCTTCATACAACACACTGGACACAGCCACCCAATAGAAGCGTATATATTTGGACCGCTGAAAAGGTTGTACACTCTATTCTGCAAAGCATTTCTTATGCAGAATAAAGGGAGATTAGTCGAGCGCTACGATTTGTGTTGCCCATTCAAGCAAGCCTTTATAGAAAAAATGAATCTCTTCAATATATTTAGTGGCTTCAGAGCTACTGGGATATTTCAATTTAAAAGACACAAAATCTTTTACAAAAAACAAAAGTAACACACTTCAAACCAAGCTCTGTATGCCGGCGATTTCGCGAGCGTGTTCTAGTGATCATTAAATATTTTATTTCCACTTAAATCTTTGACTGTTAATTACGAGATCTATCAAATCAAACATTCAAAAAAAGAAGTGTTACATCCGAAGCACTATCAAAAGAAAAATGGCAATCCATGGATAACAGAAAAACCCCGGAACATATAAGACAAGACACACAAGGAAAAACAATAACATATAACATCGAAAACTAAAAGTAAATGAGAAGCGGACCCGGAAAAAAAACTTAGGCGACTTCAGGCGCTCCAGAAGGGTAAGCAGTCAGATCATACCCCAAACCAAAAAATAGGCTTTAAATTCCCCCTTGTAACTATACATACATGCATTTGCAAGATTGATTGATTGACATCTAGTAACAAACGTGTCGTGCTTAATCAGGACGTGAACACACGTTCAACAGAACAGAATGTCATACCATTAAACGTATGGAAGAGTTTGGGTCGATTTAAGAACGCAATCATCATTACTGGAATCATAATTTGTTCCCATCAGGATATATTAAGAAGTCACAAAACAACATATATAAGCATGTCTTAAATGTCTATCCAAAACAAACAAAAAATTTACAAAACCAATCAAAATTTACAATATTCGAAAATCCTTCCACACATACATTTTGTACCCTTCCAACAATGACTAAAATATGAATGCAAAATTTCTGATTCATAATTGCTAAATCTGAATACGATTTCTCAAACGGAGATATAGACGCTGAATTCATTAGAGGTAACGTGCTGTATTAAAAGCTAATACTTTGGTCAATATAAGAACCATGCAGTCGGCAGTTGGGCGCAAATACTTTTTTTTTATTGATCAACCAATCTGACATAGATCGGAGGTAGGAATAAAAGGTGGAATCGAGGCGATTACCACAAGAAAATGGATTGAGAACACTTCTTTTACACTTACTCACAGTTACACCATTGCATGGGTTAAGTGCATGGTAATTTTTCGCTGTTTGATCTAGTCCTTCATCTCCAACAAGCCCGTGATAGAAAATGAAAACAAATGCCTACAAACATGAAGAAATGTCTACACAGAATTAATTGGAACGCAGGTGGAAATTATCAGCTATGTCCCAGAAAACTGAAACGTGTGTATGCGCTTAATGTGTCCACTTACCCCATTCTCCCCTATTACAAACTGAACTCAACTATACAATATGGCTTATTTTAAAAATATATATATAAACCCGAATTAAACAAATTATCAACCACTTTTACGGCTAAAACATTTTATATTCTAAATCTGAAGTTTAAGCAGAAGTTTTGGAGAAGACGTTACTAAGTTGGAAAACTTGTGTCTAATCTATTTGTCTCTTTTTGGAACAATATCTTTTTGGAACAATAAAATATGTTTAAAGTAAGCAGAAGTTGGTGACTTTTTAAAGCAATATTTAGAACTGCAAAAGTAAGGTCCGTGTTCATTACATCTGTAAATGTTATATTACCATTTATAGTTATACTTTTTTAGCTCACCTGGCCCAAAGGGCCAAGTGAGCTTTTCTCATCACTTGGCGTCCGGCGTCCGTCGTCCGTCGTCCGGCGTTAGCTTTTACAAAAATCTTCTCCTCTGAAACTACTGGGCCAAATCAAACCAAACTTGGCCACAATCATCATTGGGGTATCTAGTTTAAAAAATGTGTGGCGTGACCCGGTCAACCAACCAAGATGGCCGCCACGGCTAAAAATAGAACATAGGGGTAAAATGCAGTTTTTGGCTTATAACTCAAAAACCAAAGCATTTAGAGCAAATCTGACAGGGGTAAAAATGTTTATCAGGTCAAGATCTATCTGCCCTAAAATTTTCAGATGAATCGGTCAATCGGTTGTTGGGTTGCTGCCCCTGAATTGGTAATTTTGAAGAAATTTTGCTGTTTTTGGTTATTATCTTGAATATTATTATAGTTAGAGATAAACTGTAAACAGCAATAATGTTAAGCAAAGTAAGATCTACAAATAAGTCAACATGTCCAAAATGGTCAGTTGACCCGTTTAGGAGTTATTGCCCTTTATAGTCAATTTTTAACCATTTTTCGTTAATTAAAGTAATCTTTTACAAAAATCTTCTCCTCTGAAACTACTAGGCCAAATTAATCCAAACTTGGCCACAATCATCTTTGGGGTATCTAGTTTAAAAAATGTGTGGCGTGACCTGGTCAACCAACCAAGATGGCCGCCACGGCTAAAAATAGAACAAAGGGGTAAAATGCAGTTTTTGGCTTATAACTCAAAAACCAAAGCATTTTGAGGAAATCTGACATGGAATAAAAATGTTTATCAGGTCAAGATCTATCTGCCCTAAAATTTTCAGATGAATCGGTCAATCGGTTGTTGGGTTGCTGCCCCTGAATTGGTAATTTTGAGGAAATTTTGCTGTTTTTGGTTATTATCTTGAATATTATTATAGATAGAGATAAACTGTAAACAGCAATAATGTTCAGCAAAGTAAGATCTACAAATAAGTCAACATGACCAAAATGGTCAGCTGACCCGTTTAGGAGTTATTGCCCTTTATAGTCAATTTTTAACCATTTTTCGTAAATTAAAGTAATCTTTTACAAAAATCTTCTCCTCTGAAACTACTTGGCCAAATTAATCCAAACTTGGCCACAATCATCTTTGGGGTATCTAGTTTAAAAAATGTGTGGCGTGACCTGGTCAACCAACCAAGATGGCCGCCACCGCTAAAAATAGAACATAGGGGTAAAATGCAGTTTTTGGCTTATAACTCAAAAACCAAAGCATTTTGAGGAAATCTGACATGGGATAAAAATGTTTATCAGGTCAAGAACTATCTGCCCTGAAATTTTCAGATGAATCGGTCAATCGGTTGTTGGGTTGCTGCCCCTGAATTGGTAATTTTGAGGAAATTTTGCTGTTTTTGGTTATTATCTTGAATATTATTATAGATAGAGATAAATTGTAAACAGCAATAATGTTCAGCAAAGTAAGATCTACAAATAAGTCAACATGACCAAAATGGTCAGTTGACCCCTTTAGGAGTTATTGCCCTTTATAGTCAATCTTTAACCATTTTTCATAAATCTAAGTTATCTTTTACAAAATCTCCACTGAAACTACTAGGCCACAATCATCTTTGGGGTATCTAGTTTGAAAAATGTGTCCGATGACCTGGCCATTCAACCAAGATGGCCGCCACGGCTAAAAATAGAACATAGGGGTAAAATGCAGTTTTTTGCTTATAACTATGAAACCAAAGCATCTAGAGCAAATCTGACAAGAGGTTAAATTGTTAATCAAGTCAATATCTATCTGCCCTGAAATTTTCAGATGAATTGGACAACTGGTTGTTGGGTTGCTGCCCTCCAATTGGTAATTTTAAAGAAATTTTGCCGTTTTTGGTTATCTTGAATACTATTATAGATATATATATATAGCGATAAACTGTAAACAGCAATAATGTTCAGCAAAGTAAGATCTACAAATAAGTCAACATGACCTAAATGGTCAATTGACCCCTTAAGGAGTTATTGCCCTTTATAGTCAATTTTTAACAATTTACATTAATTTGGTAAATTTATGTAAATTTTTACCAAATATAGTTCTCTGTTACTAATGGGCAAAGTTCATGATAGATATAATTGTAAGAAGCAAAATCGTTCAGTAAAGTAAGAACTTCAAACACATCACCATCACCAAAATACAATTTTGTCATGAATCCATTTGTGTCCTTTGTTTAATATGCACATAGACCAAGGTGAGCGACACAGGCTCTTTAGAGCCTCTAGTTTATTTTGTAATTCTTCCCTATCTGTATAATATATGTTTGAAATAGTGTTTGGTTGACCCATATGGTTGTATTCTGTATGCCAAATATAAACAATTTGATATTTGCTACTGGGCATTAAATAACAACGAATAAAAATGAGTTCACAGTACAATTTTTAAATTTCATGAAACTGATATTTAGACTGTAAATTTAATGCAAATTTCTAAATATAATATGTGTTTTTATCATTATTGAATAATGTGAATGTGTTCAACAGAGATAACACAGTCATTATATATTGTAGAGGTCAATAAGAGAAATCTGACTCAATACTTATTTGTGTTTCCCGCTTGGATACTATCTGTGCCAGAAAGTCTCCCAAGATTAGCATCGAAACACAATCTAGGAATATTGTTGGTAAATTAATTTAGTGAATACGATATATTTTACAAGATAGAAAGTCAGCTGGCAATTAAAGCTGTTTGTTTTAAATGAGATGTGTAATTTAAAGCATTGCGTTTTGTTTTTTAAAACTGTATCAGCCGCCCCACTTACATGTACATGTAGTTTTCATCTCAAATCAATATATGAAAAATATATCTCGTTTAAATACGTCATACAGAAATATTCCTAAAGGTTAAACAGTTTTGAAGATTGTGCCTATTCAAATGTCAAAACGTCCGATAGAAAGCAGAATCCAGAAGAACAATAGAAAATAACACCTGAAGAAAAAAATCTTTCCACTAATAATTTACGTCACAGGTGTATTTCATATCGGGTTCTAGTAATGTTGTGCAATTCGTGCAAAACTAGATTTAAAAAAAAAAAACTGTGACACTTTACTGTAAGTTCTTAACTGATTTTTGATTTTATTGGAAATAACTGCAAGAATTTATTGCGTGTCATAAGTTGATTTATTTGTGATTAAAAATCAATTAAATTAATTGAATATATGTGTTAGGGACATTGCACGTTTGTTATCATGTTTATAACACAAAAAAATAAGTTTCGCACCTTCTTCTTATAACAATTATTAACAAACTATTATTAATAAATGACAATAATTGACACTTATTAATAAGGTACATGAAACAAAAGTAGAACCACACACTGCTTTTCAAATAAAATTTTGATAAACTGCCGTTGAAGCATTTTAGTTTTTTTGATTCGGACAAAACGACATATTTTTCAACAATGATAAAAAGGGAAAATGTAGAACCCAAACTGCATTTCAAATAATATTGATTAAATTTCTGGGTTGTTTTTTTTTCTTATTTCTGAACAAAATCTACATGTTTTTCATAATCAAATTTTAAGAACAAAAACAAGGAGCTTGGAAGACACAAATTGTTTTCGCTAAATTGTCGTTTAGCTTGTTTCTTTCTTTATTTTAGACAGAAACGACTTTTTATCACAACATTTCACTTCCACATTAACACATTGTCATGAATATTCATTTGATATCTAATTATTGTAATATTGCCAAATCTTTTATCCAAATTTATTAAAATAATTATTTTAGACAAAAAACAAAGTGACAATATAGGCTTTTACATGTATACTTCATTTTCAAATAGCTTTTCATAAAACTGTTTTAGGATAACAAAACCGCGCGAAGAGCAAATGTTTGTATTACTGTTTATAGGCTAGCTTTAATTAAAATGAACCACTTTCGACGGCAAACATCGTGAATGTGTTTTGCGATTTTTTACTTTATTCTAATGACTGCGTATAATTTCAATTATCTATTATATACGATACATCGTCTTTTAATATCTACGACAAAATATAATGAAAACAAACAAATAATCAATTGAACATATCAAACGCATGCAATCGTTGTTTTACATGTACATTTTAAACTACATAGAATGACCGAGCGAGCATTTTGACAATTCCATATATTTCTATCAAATTTGTTTTATTATTTTTCAAACAAGAAATCAACGAAGTACGTATTAAATCATTTATTCTTATTTTTGAAACAACGATTCAAGAATTTTCGTATTTATCAAAACTTTTACTTTTGAAATACCTATCCACGAAATGACGTATATCACTTAACACGTAATGAAAAGTATTTTTGGTCTCTATCCAATTCTTCGTTATCAACGAAATTTGATCCAGATTTACACAGCAGATGGGGATTCACTCTGATAATAAATATACATTTTAACATCGTGTATCATGCCACAAGACGGCAAACGAAAAGGGAAGGAATAAACAACACAACAATCCACACTATTATAATTTAACTAATCTATACTATTAAACGAGAAGACCTCATTTTTGGTGTCGCTTCTCTTCTTTCCACAATAAATTAATCAACACGCCTCTGTGTCCTATAGGTACAGTGCATAGTCGAATTTGTCATCCACACATATGATTATTCAGATTTAGTTATTTTGGGAGAAAAACGAGGAAAAAGGCATCCGGATATTGTCCCGTCTTTGGACGAAATTTTAAGTCTGATAAGACTTCCGGTTTGCGTTTTTCTGTATACAGTATTTTAAGAATTCTATCTGCTATCATTTTCAAGATTACTATCCATGGCGATCACATAGTTTATTAAATAGAGAGGGTCTGTATACTATAGCAATGACCACCATGGATCGATTAGTAAACTTAAAATTGAAAGTAAATACACTATTTATATATAGTAATGAATGTTCATAATATACAGATAAGCGCTAAAATTATTCATGTGAAATTTTGATACCTTTTCTGAAATTCTCCAGTTATTAAATCTTTTTCAAAATTCATTGATTACAAAAAAAGAAGATGTGGTATGATAGCCATGTTGAGACAACTCTCCACAAGAGACAAAAATGACGCAGAAATTAACAACTACAGTTCGCCGTACGACCTTCAACAACGAGCAAAGCCAATACCGCATAATCAGCTTTAAAAGACCCCGAACTGACAAGGTAACACAATCCAAACCAGAAAACTAGCGGCCTTATTTATGTCATGTACAAAAAATGAACGAATAACAAATATTTAACACATAAACAAACGACAACCACTGAATTACAGGCTCCTTAGGGAGCTACCATTTAATTTTTATTGTGGGGCTAGGATGAAAAAAATTTTCCTGCATTTTTTAGCTGTAATCTCTATCCTGCCTTTTTATTTTTGACTCTATTCGGTCCTGCCTTTTTTTTTTTTAGATCATCCTGACTTTTTAGCTCACCTGGCCCGAAGGGCCAAATGAGCTTATGCCATCACTTGGCGTCCGTCGTCTGTCGTCGTCGTCGTAAACTGTTTCAAGAATCTTCTCCTCTGAAACTACTAAGCCAAATACTTCCAAACTTTAACTGAATGTTCCTTAGGGTATCTAGTTTATTAATTGTATCCGAAGTTTTGATCTATCAACAAACATGGTTGCCATTGCTAAGAATAGAACATAGGGGTCAAATGCAGTTTTTAGCTTATATCTCAAAAACGAAAGCATTTAGAGCAAATCTGACCAGTAGTAAAAATGTCCATTAGGTCAAGATCTATCAGCCTTAAAATTTACAGAGGAACCAAACAACCTATTGTTAGGTTGCTGCCACTTAATTGGTAATTTTAAGGAATTTTGGAGTTTTTGGTCATTATCTTGAATATTATTATAGATAAAGATAAACTGTAAACAGCAAAAATGATCAACAAAGTCAGATCTACAAATAAGTTGATATGATAAAAATTGTCAATTGACCCCTTAAGGAGTTATTGTCCTTTAATGACAATTTTTGACAATTTGTTCATCATATTTGCTAACTTTAAATAATCTTCTCCTCTAAAACTACTCAACCAAATTCAACCAAACTTCAACTTAATGATCAGTAGGGTGTATAAAATAAAGTTTGTGTTTTATTTTCTATTTCGTCAAAACATGGCTGTCATGGCTAAAAATAGAACACAGGGTAAAATGCAGTTTTTGGCTGATATCTCAAAAACTCTAGCATTTAGAACAAATAAGACAAGAAGTTAAAGTATTTATTGGGTCAAAATCTACCTGTCCTGAAATTTTCAGCCGAATTGGCTAACTAGTTTTTATGCCCCTGAATTGATGATTTTAAAGAAATTTTGCAGTTTTTGGTTATTATCTGGAATATTATTATAGATACAGATAAACTGTTCATAGCAAAAATGTTAAGCAAAGTAAGATCTACAAATAATTCAATTTGACCAAAATTGTTAATCGACCCCTTAAGGAGTTATTGCCCTTTAAAAAAAAAATCACAATTTGTTCATCATGTTGACTTACTTTAAAAAAATCTTCTCCTCTGAAACTGCTGTATCAATTTCAGCCAAACTTAAACTTAATGAGTTTCAGATAATCTAGTATAAATTTTATATTTTAATTCCTTGTATGTCAAGAAACATAGCTCCTATGGCTAAAATAGAACATAGGAGAAAATGTTTTTTTTTTGCTTTTGAAGAAAATAGGACGATTCAAAGAACATTTAAATAAATTGAAAAGCCAAAATAATCATTGATGAGAGATTTAAGCAAAAAAATTAAGGTGAGCGATTCAGGCTCTTGAGAGTCTCTGGTTTTTTACCTAAATTGTCGTCCTGACTTTTTTTTTGCAAGTGTGTCTCATCCTGCTTATTTTTTTTACTCAAAACTCCTGGCCTGCCTATTTTTTTCAAAATCAAATGGTAGCTCCCTTACTTAAATGTTCATAACATACTCAATGTATTATGTTCATATTGAAATTGATAGAAAACCAAAAATTGGGAATGTTGGAAATGAAGGAGGAGGGATATAAAAAAATCATTTTCCTGTCCCCAATAAACTATGACTTATGATACTTTTGCTGAAATTCCTCACTAAATGTATTATGTTCATATTGAAATTGATAGAAAACCAAAATTGGGAATTTTGGAAATAAAGGAGGAGGGATAAAGAAAAAACACATTTCCCTGTCCCCAACAACCTCTGACTTATGATACTTTTGCTGAAATTCGCCAGTCATTCAATATTTTACATAATTCTTCCAAAAACAATGCCCGCGATTTCGCGGGTGTTCTAGTGTATTTAATTAGAAGAGGGCTTACCAGAGGAACATTCAAACATATATTTCGAAAATGTAGTAATTAAGATAACTGTAAAAATTAATTGGATCGAGAATTGAGATCGAGTTCAATGCTAGCGTGATCGAATTAACGTCAACAGATATAGTCATACAATGAATAACAATAAGGAAGCGTGATAACAAAATATAATGAACTGACAACCTGGTTTGGCCAACATTCATTTATCACTAATGAGTTAACATTTCTAAACTATTGTACGATTCTTTTCAACATTGGTTCAATGACTATTTGTATAACAATCAAAGTATGACATCATAAAAAAATATGCACATGGATGAAAATAATTCTGTTTAACCGAATATCACGAACACAAATATTCTGTTCACACTATTATACTCACTTGTCGACTTTTGTATGATTCTTTTGAGAAATATTCAATGCACGTAGATCAATGCAGGACGGAATATTATAAAAAAAAACATGAATAGATGTAAGTAATTGTGAATAGAGCCGACAGTGTATAGAGATCTGACTATCAAGAACACGTCAAACATTTGTAAGTAAAACTTTTGTATATACAATGTGTGTTCTGATTTTTTTTTATTTCACATTATACTGAACAATTCATGGTCGCCGAGTAGACCCTATTTCTATATTAAAGCAAATTATCTGGATTAGACTAACATAGCTTTCCTACATTTTGACGAAAGGTACGAACGACCGTAAGATGATCAATGTTTTGAAAAAGAACTATGAAATTTTGCTATATTTAGGGCTGCAACTCTTTGAATTAAGGAAGTATCTTTTTTAATTATCTTGTTTGTTTTCCTGTGAGAGAAGGGGAATTTATTTGGTTTAGTATTTTCTAAGGTTGAATAATGTTATGATGTAATTATTTAGGAGAGGGTCGGGAGTTGAGAAGTAAACTTTTATTTTTAGGGGTATATATCCCGTATATATATATTCTTCTTCTGGCGAGCTTATGTTTATATATTTTGTAGAGTTTTTTCCTTTCCCTTTGGTGGTTTCATATTTGAACATCCTGAAATTCTTATATCGCACGAAAATGAAATTGCTACATGTCGTTGTGCATGCAGTATACGGTCCTTTATAGGCAAACATTGGGACACAACGCTATCGAAGTTTTTTTACGCTTCAATTACAATTATATAAAAATGTAAAAACAAAGGATCCCTAAAACGAGTCTTTGTATGATTTGTCAAGCGCACGTACTTTTTGTCAAAATGTAAGAAAAATCCGATATGAATTGTATTAAGTGTATAGTTTTATAATATTGTTGATTCATGGCGCTTACAGAAGTTTGTCAGCATTGCTCCCTTATGTTATTATTACTATATTTTGTTTATTTGATAAGATTAATTTTCCAAGGGAGCTCTAACCTACTGTGACTTTGCCTGAAATTGTTTCTATTGATATTTTAGCATTGCACACGTTTGGTTTATTCAAATCAATATCAGGAGGAAATATAATAATTGTCGCGTGATTCAGTATATAAGGAAATGTGTTGATAGCATTCCTACATTTATTTATATTCTAATTTTGATTTCTTCGAATTACGAATAGGTAATTTTTAGCATGAAATCGCGTGCATTTTTTTATTATTATTATTGATTTTAATATCCACCTGATTTTAAATAGAACTATGCACAATAGATAATGTAACAAAGGCGCAAAGAAAAAAGGTAATTTGACATTAAATGTCACAAAAAGTTTGTATTGTTGACAGTACGTATCGTATATAGTTTATTTACATGTAGTAGATAATACAAAAACAAGGGAAACCAAAACAGAACAAACACTGTAAAACACGCAACATCAGGAGTTGACACACTTGCACCAGGAATGCAAATAGTCAAAAAGTCAATTACCTTGTTGCGGGACGTGTAAATACCGAGTCACGTCAAAAGTCATACGGCCAAGAATTTTCACGAAGACAAATATTGGGTAATTAAAACCTTAATAAAATCATACCCTTATTTAGACCTATTAAAACACATAATCCATAACTTAAACGAAATATTTATTCCAGTGTACATGTATATTTAATACTAGTATTCAATACACAAAGAAAACATTGCTCCCTTATAACCGATGCCATCAATTCATTTTACTTTTAATAGCTGGAGAATCTTTATATTGCTAGAAACTGTCAACAAACCGGATCTACAAATAAATCAAATGTTCACAATTGTCATTTGACTCCTTATATGAATTATTGCCGCTTAATGACCAAATTTACAACTGCGTTTCTATTTTGTCTATATCTTCAAGAAACTTAGAAAATACAACCGTATACTAGTAAGACGATATTTCTGAATAACAAACATAGCCATCAACCTCAATCTTTTTACACCACTGAGTCGATGCCCCTTCTTGTGGACGTTTTGTCCCCGAGGGCATCACCCGCCCAGTAGTCAGCACTTCGGTGTTGCTATGTATATAATTATATGATCATTTTATAACTTTACTGTTTGCAAAAATATGAATTATTCTAAATAATAAGGATTTTCTTATCCCAAGACTAGATTATCTTTGGGTTATGTGGCAAATTTGTTTCGAGATTTTGGGTCATCAATGCTCTTCCAACTTGTACCAATTTCGGCTTACTTATAATTTTGATCTGAGCGTCACTGATGAGTCTTATGTAAATGTAAATGAAACACGCGTCTGGCGAAATAAATTATAAGCATGGTACCTTTGATAACTCTCATATAAATAGAAAAGAACGTTCCTTAAATGACGCTATTTCAATTTTTCCTTTTGCATATAATGACTTTTATTCAAAACTAAAGAATCCCCAAGGGTGACTGGGGTAAAGAAATATGGTCACTTGGTCTTCTCCCAGCCGGCACTAAAACGCTTGCCGAAGTGGGGCGTCCGTTTGGCTGTGCGGGATGTATCAAGTTTGCAGTCACGTCCGGTCAGAAGGGGACGTTAAATTCGATGCCTCGTGTAAAAAGAGTGCCACGCTCTGTGCACGTTAAGAACCCTTGCAACAACTCTTTGAGGGGTCCGTAGGTGGCCTGTTGCAAGGCAAAATGTCTGTCCCTATCCAATATATCCTCCTTTTCCGGTGGCAGACCAAATTTCTCCGACCATCATCCCAGATGGCCACTATTGTATCAACCTACCTAATGTATTTATTGTGAACTTGTTCTCGTCCTGAATATGCATGACATATTTGCCACTGAACGTTAAGCAACCAACAATCAATCAATCAAAACTAAAGGTAGAGAAAAACTTTACACAAAACAAATGATTCACCAGTAAAGAAAACAAATTTGCGATGATCCTGATGTGTCAGATAGGTCAGTTACTAGTAGTCTGACCTTGCAGTTTTTTAGTTTTTTAGACAAATTATAAGATATATCGATTGGTGACTTTTGAGATCTTTGATGTTAGAAATTGCTTTAATCAGCATTATATATCCATTTAACAGAAGCTAATATTTTGCTTTGACCTTGCAGATAAAGACAAATTTAAGATACATCGATGAATGACTTTGAATCTTTGATATTCGAACATTGAGATAATCTGTTAACTTATTTTTGCTTCCTTAATCCTTCTCATCATTTCTTTGGACAAATTAGCTACCCATTACATAGGTCACGCCTCCTCTGATATATAACCACACCACTTCGTATTCGTTTGTAGACATTTCAAAGAGTGGACATTTGAAGAATCGGAATAAGTTGATATTTACGCAGAAGGTAAGAAAATTAAATATGTAATAAACGTTTGTGTTTGTTTTTAAAGGAGGCTGGATAAAAAATACAATTTTATTATTTTGACGAAGGAGCTAATTAGATTTTCCATACATCTTTGTATACTAGTATTGAATCTGTTTCCCTACATTTTTTTACCATAACATATCAGAGAGATAATCATATTTTGTAGGGAATGTGCTTAAAAATTGAAAACAACACATTTATTAATTTCTTGCGTCCGAAGCTTTTTTTCTGGATTTACCTTCATCAGGAACGCTTAAAGCAAAACATTGGAAATCAGAAGATTAATAAGTACCGAAAATCGCCGAAGAGCTATATGTCGAAATACCTAAACTAAATAGCCAAATTCATCTAAAGCCAACTTTGCCCGAGAGAGTTGAAATCTTGGTTTCATAATAATTTCAAAATTAATTCACGGACAATTTTAGTAAAGTTTGTTAAATCATGTCAGTACCGAAGAAATGACTATTGAGCTGAAAATACAGATGATACCCTCGGGACTTGTGTCCACCAGCAGAGGTATTGTACCCAGTGATTTAAAAAATTGAAAGCAACACATTTATCAATTTCTTGCGTCCGAAGCGATTTTCTGAATTTACCTTCATCAGGAACGCTCAAAAATATAACGATCTACAGCTATGAAAAGAAAAGCTTCAACTTTTAAATATTTATTTGACCGTTTTTATGAAAACGCATTACATATGCTAATGTTAAAAGGACATCGGTGGGTATGTTAACAGCAACAAAATAACAGAGATTTACAAACAGAAAATACTCTGAATGTAACTTAAACTTCATTGCATATAACATAAATTCATGTAACATACATTTATGATGCAAATACAAGAATATTTCCAAATGTCTATAAACTATATACTAATACTTTATAAAAGCCGTGCTTTAATGGTTAGTGCATTGGACTTCCAACACAAAGGTTCCTGGTTCGATACCCGCTACAGGGGGAAACGTTCCGGGACTGAATTTCGGGTCTCCCTTGGCACTATATGCGAGTATGGTTTTGAGGAAACGATGATTATTCGTCAGAAAGGGACGATTACAGGCTGACTCGTGTTAAGAGAGAGCCATATCTCTTGCACGCGACAGACACCCTCGTAGATTTTGAAAAATAGCAGGCTAATGCCGCTTCAAGGTAGCACTCGCAACTGCACAGTAGAAAGGGAGTAATATAGGTTGCAATAATTTGTTTCCCAATCCACTATAAATACATATATGTTTAAACTTAGTCTAGTACTTGTAAATATTTTATAAATCACTGTCTCGTATTTTATTGATGACTGGACATTTTTTTCAGACAGAAGTTGTCCTTACATGATCTCTGATTTTTAGGAATTCAAACTTTTAAGTTTATCGTGATGACCATGATAATAGCATTTTATAATTGGTAAATTATTGGCAGAAAGAATGACTAACAATAGAAAAGATTAGATATAGAAAGATGAGGTGTGAGTGCCAATGAGGTTCACTTTTTACGTTCACCCTTTGTAATGTTTTATGACCGGGTGTTTTACTGTTCGGGCTTCAAGAACACGTGGGTCCTTTACTGAATAAAAATACCTACGACTTATTTTTTATCCTTCGTATTGCCACCTGATAGATAAAGTTATGCTGTTTGTAATGTGACTTATAACTCACATTTGTTCTATGACCTGCTTAATAATTGTTTAGGTTTAATTAAGAGCCAGGGTCCTCGTTGTTCAAGTGGTATAAATAGTTCTAACTCTGTCATCACTAGCTAGTCAACACCGATGTTGTTAGTTCGAACTCCACCGGTCGTGCATGTGCACTTGATGCTAATCTTAATTGTCTATGCTAGGATTGTCATTTTTTCTATTGAAGGTCAGTGGTTTTCATCGTGCACTCTGGCTTTCCCACTATGAAAACTGACCCTCTCGATATAGCCCAAAACTGACTCTTAGAAGCGGCGTTAAAACCTCAACATCCAATCAATAAAGATCCGATCTTTGTATAGATTGAAAAAGAGTTAATTGCTCCATCAAAAAGATTGAGAATCATTGCAGTAGAATAGGTTCTAGTGCAGATTTCGTTATCTTTAATACTAATATAACGGGGTCCAATTTGTTAGCCGTCATGAGGTGAAAACGACAAATCAAAGAATTCATCTTTATATATAGCTAATATAGGACAATGGTGTTAAGTACATCATTCCAGTCCCTTTTGTTTCCCACATAAATAATATTGGCAATCTGTATCTGTATTGTCTATCTTCTGCCAATTTAGGCACACCTCCACAAATAGGAGTAAGAAAACTATCCAGCAATATATATTAAAAAAACGTCACACTATTGAATTATTAACAGTTTTATCACAATCCTTCACCAATAAAACAAACTGTCAAGGTTTAGTTAAACACACACAAAAAAAAAGAAAGATTCATCTGCTTTTAAAGTCTAAATGTCATCTAAGCAGTGCCACACTGTATCTTATCTGCTATAAATTGAGAATCACAAGGATTTTAAAAAAGTAAAAATGTTTATACTATCTGAAAATAAATTATGCATAAGTATGACAAAAATTAAGGGAAACTGGGAAGTACCAAGATGCGATCAGTCCCCAACAAGGAATATTATTTAACAGTTTTTGACTTCTTTGTAATGTCCAGTAACTGATATCTTCTAGCATGTGATTTATAGCAAAAGCTTCTGCATAATGGTTCTTGTTGAGTATCAATGTCTGATATAAGAGCTTGAGAATTCAACCGTGTGCAATAAAAATGATTAACAAGTTCCGGGTCGAATCAGATACCGAAACCAATTATAGTATATTTACCTGTTACCTTATCTGTACTTTCCGCATCGGACAGGCGCACCACCAAACAGTGTATTTGGGATTTGCTATATACACGGGTCACAATCACACTTCTTTTTTCAATAATTGTCACATTGGTTTGTATTTTTTTTTTCAGCATGACTTTATAAGATGACAACACAAATACTAAATATTTAGACTGAAAATAAGGCGTATAATTATGTACATTTTGCGATTTGTTAGAAGGCATGACGTACGGTAAAAACGGTGAATCGAAGAATTCAACCTTATTTTAACTAATATAGGACAATGCTGTTGATGGAAAACCTTTTTACAGGCCCTTTGGTTTCCCAAAAAAATAATATTACCAATATTTGATAAGTTCCAGGTCGACTGGTTCAAACAAAAAAGATTTGGAAAGCAAAGAAAACTGTGCATCTTTTATTCAGCATGGCTTTATCAGATGAAAATACCAACACAAAAAAAAAACCAGGCTAAAATAAGACTTACATATCGTTTTATACATGAACTCAGTTATGGACCCGTGATACCGCAGGTGTGTTCTAGCTTTGCTTATGTAACAATGGATCAATTGACAGATTTTTTGTAAATGTTGCAGTTTTTTCTCTCATTGAGTGTTGAATTGTGACAATTATAACTGTTCAAAAAGTGTTCGTTTAAAGACATTAAATTTACCAAATACGTACTTATCGGGAAAATGTTGCAAAATCAACTTTTCGAAAAAATATTTCCTTTGGGTGATCAAAATGACATTTTATGTATTAGATTGATAAAGAGATAAGCTGTATATACTTTGCTTAATCTGTTTTGTACATGTATAAGTCCGCTTATATGTAAGACCTATAATGGTTTACTTTTATAATAGTTATCAAAGGTACCAGGATTATAATTTAGTACGCCAGACGCGCGTTTCGTCTACACAAGACTCATCAGTGACGCTCAACTCAAAATATTTATAAAACCAACCAAGTACAAAGTTGAAGAGCATTGAGGATCCAAAAATAATTTGTGACTTGGATGGAGAGTTGTTTCATTTGCACTCATACTACATATTAAAATATCTGTATATGTAATGATATAAAAATAAACAACCATGCATCATTAAAATATACCAATGTTTTTTATTGTTTTCTTTTAGCAGAAATATGATAAATTTCACCGATATTTCGAACTCGAGTTTAACAGAGAGAGGCGGGAATACAACCACAGGAAATCCCATGATGCAGCAGCCAGGTGTTTTACAATACTTCAATTATATTTTCTTACCAGTTGTTACAATTGTCGGAGTAACAGGAAACATATTCACTATCATAGTTATGCGGTCAAAAAGATTTTCAAATACAACTTCATCTTTATCATTGATAGCATTAGCCATATCTGATACCATCTTTTTAGTTATTCAACCCTTCCACAAGGCATTTGTCACACAGTTTTTTGGTGTGGACATCCGGGCATTCAGTGACGTACTCTGTAAATTGTACTTTATCATCCTAAAGTCTTCAAAGATGATGTCTTCTTGGTTTGTAGTTGGTCTATGTGTCGAGCGCTTCATAGCAGTTTGGTTTCCCTTGAAAGCAAAATTAATTGTGACAAAAAGAACAGTCATCGTCATGATTTCCGTCATTGTTATGGTTATCGCAACATTCAATGGATTCTGGAGTTACGCATACACAAGCACCAATGGAGTGTGTGTCCATGATGGTTATAATCACAATTCAACACAAGAAGTCCAGTTGTTTGGTGGAATGCTACTAGCTGGATTGGCATGGTATTCTCTGATACCGATCCCCGTTCTAGTGATCCTTACAACCCTTATCATCTGGAAGCTTACGATCCAAATACGGGCTAGAAAATCAATGACAACAAAAAGTAATGATGACGTACACATAAAAATAACAGTTATGTTGATAGGTATAAACATATCATTCATTCTCCTTGTTTGTCCGGTCTCTATTTTTCAATTTGTAGCTTTCCAAAAAAAAAGTCACGGCCACGGAAATCAACATGAATGGTTAAAGGTATTGAAGGAGTTTTCACAAGGATTAGAGCAGTTCAACTATGGAATTAATTTTTTCTTATATGTGTTAACCTCTCAGCAGTTCCGTGATGCTTTTGTGGGATTATTCAGAAAAAGTCTGCCTCGAGACACGTTCACATCCAGTAAAAATAAGACAAAGAAATCTACAATATCTAGGTAGTTTTTCTGGATCAAATATTTAAGAAGAGTGTTGTATTCTATCCGGTTTTAGTTATGTGTCCATTAATTGTTTTTGTTTTGTTTTGTTTAAGAATAAAAAAAAAGATCACGAAAAACTGTCTCAATTTATCGCTAGTATTTGCCAAAATTGATATACAAATGTATTCTATACCGTTATATATATATTGATGTAACTAATAGATTTTCATTTAAGAGAGAAGCCATACCTCGTAGCACAAATAGAGGTGTGATGACCTCACCATATAAACACGATTGAATTAACAAGTTAAGTTAAATAAAAAGTGTCTTAACTCTTAAGTTAGATACAAAGTGTGTTAACTCTTAAGTAAGATAAAACGTGTCTTAATTAAGTTAAATATAAAGTGTCTTAACACTTTACAACTTTTTTTGTCTTGATAGTAGGTTACAGAAGAATAACCTCTTTCAATGCAAGAAATAGTTAATAAATTATAAAAGGAGGAAATTTTGTACCGTTGATTGTCAATCTACCATTTATTAGGTTTCAAGATTGAATTAAAATGTGTGGATTTAGCAAATTTTAAAATTGACGCTTATTAATTAGTTTTTTGTTAGAAATTTGGATGAAATATAGAAAAAGATGTGTTATGATTGCCAACGAGACAACTATCCTCAAGATACCAAATGACACAGAAATTAACAGCAATATATCACCTAACGGCCTTCAACAATAACCAAAGCCCATGCCCAATAGTTAGCTATGAAAAGTTCCGAAACCACAAATGTAAAACATTTCAATTAAACGATAAAACTAACGGCCTAATTAATGTACAAACAAAAATGTGTCCCAAGTACACAGATGCCCCATCCGCACTATCATTTTCTGTGTGCACTGGACCGTGAAAATGGGATAAAATCTCTAATTTGGCATTAACATTAGAAATATTATATCACAGGGAACATGTTTACTAAGTTTCAAATTGATCGGACTTCAATTTCATCAAAAACTATATTGATCAAAAACTTTAACCAAAACTTTAACCTGAATCGGGACAGACGAACAGACGGACGCACAGACCAGAAACATAATGCCTATGAATGAGGCATAACAATGAACGAAAACAAATATGTAACAGTCAAAACTACTACCACTGGATGACTGGCTCCTGACAGAATATGGTGGGATTATTTGATATGATAAGATTTGACATTACTGCCAATGAGTCAACTCTCCATTCAAGTTACAATTTGCAAAAGTAAAACATTTTAAAAATGAAGTATGGTATTTTTCACGGAACATTGGCTCACACCGAATAGCAAGCTTTAAATGGTTCCAAAATTACTAGCGTAGAACCATACAAATGACTACACATCTACAATATAATGGATATAGTGTAAAGACGTCATAAATCGTCCCACAAACACATGACCGTGTACAATGCCAAGATACAGGAATCGAAAAGTTTGTTTGTCTATTATGTTGAATGTGATTCATTTGTTTCAAAAACTCTCCCTTGAATAACATCATTATAATGTTTAAACCATTCGAACTTAAAACATACAAAATGTATTGATGACAATTGATTATGTTGATATTTTTTCTGTAAAAAAATATTTCTTAGAATTTTACCTTACATTTGTTTCATTTCAGAGATAATGCTCACTTTGAATTAACTAATACTTCGCAAAAATAAAAGATATTGATAACAAATGATAATGTCTCGCTATTATATATTGTTAAACCTTTGAAAATTTGAGATAAGTAGCTACTTCATTAAATGATGAACTACATTTGTAATATTCAAGGACCTTTCTCATTAAGTTTTCAGACTTTCATCTTATGCTGAAACAAACTGTCTTTGATGGTTACTTTACTTGATGTTTCAGTGCTTATTTGTAGCACAACTGTAACAAAACTATTCCTTTGTAATTTTTGTAATGCATTCGGGGACACGAACGCTATATCTTTTAACCATATTATGAACAATGGCTTTTTTCAAAATGTTGTTTTCTTCTGTATATGTCTAGGATTTGAGGCCTTTAAAGAACATTCGAAGTTCAGTATTCTTGTGATTTTACTGTGAATTGTGTTTTCTGACATGATAAGGGTGATACAATTTTTATTCAGTAAAGCAATTTTATTGTCTCGCCTTGACGGAGTCAAAAAGCGAGACATAGGTATGCTGTTTCCGGCGTCGGCGACGGCGTCAACAATGTATTAGTTTGTGATTAGCTCAGTTTTATGTGGAACCACTAGTGGTATGTCAATGATAATTGGTATGCAGATGTATTACCATTTCCACATCTCATTGCCATGAAGATTATTTGGCTCCGCCCCCTCAGTCATGGTCTATTGATTTTGAATGGTTTGCTTACTTTACATGTATTACTTTGTGATTAGGTCAGTTTATGGAGATCCACTTGTGGTACATCAATGATAATTGGTATGCAGATGTATTAGCATTGTCACATCTCATTGCCATGGAGATTATTTGGCTCGGCCCCCTCAGTCATGGTCTATTGACTTTGATTTGTTTGCTTACATTACATGTATTAGTTTGTGATTAGGTCAATTTATGGAGATCCACTAGTGGTAGGTCATTGATATTTGGTTTGCAATTGTATTAGCATTAATTGGCACAATTCATTGCCAAAATTACAAAAAGGCGAGACATATCTCTGTGATAACAGTTTATTATTGATTAAGAAAGATGTATGGTAAGATTATGGGTGCTTTCATAAACATTATTATAATATGAAGATTTGCTTGCCATCTTAACAAAAGACATACGTATTATTACAAACCACAAACTCAATATAATTAGATTCAGGGTTATGTGTATCGAAAGTTCTTTTTGTTGGATGCAATAGGCTATTGGCCAATTCCCCGTAATTGACCCTGTAATTAGAGATCCCTCTTTCAGTTGTCTTCCTTATGAGGGACATTAATTTTTATTTATAGCAGAACGAGCAAACTTACCTGTGCGTAATGTTAGTAATCTTTAAGGTTTTCAAATCTATTAATTACATTAATTTGTTTTTAATTTAAATACTTTTGACACTGAATTATGTTTTATGAAAAATTGGTTAAACCACTGATACAACACTTTCAATTCATCATACTTTGCATTGGCAAAAGCCAATTTTGTCCGGTATGGAACCAGTCGACGATTGACAAAGGGAAGTAATTTGTTTAAAAAGTGTGTAATAACAGAATCAAATAGGTTATTGGCAAATGGACTATTGAACAATAAATAAAGGCAACAGTAGTAAACTGATGGATACGCATTAAATATAAGATAACTACGACACAGCAGAAGCACAACATTAATATGTAACACACACAGAAACGAAATGTAATATAACACTGTACTTTAATATAATACTGACCATCGTTTTTAAAAATAACCGTTACAAATGTGTCTACTCGGTTGTATAGTTTACCGCAGGCCATTTTGATTTTGTTTTTGTTTAGTAACATATGTCATGTATAATGTGATCGTCAATTTCAAGCGAAAGTATATTTTTCAGTTGTGTTCCAACAAGTTCTGCATATGAATAGATACTTTGGGAGGCAAAGTAAGTTGTTGGTACAGCTTAAATACGTTTTGAAATTATAGATAAACATGAGACTACTATAGCACATACAACGTAGTATTCACAGGATGAATGTATTTATATGTACGTTGCTAATAGATATCAATAAGTATGGGATATTTCCAAGGGGGAGTAAATAATGAGAAATATCGCATGACTTTTTAAAGTCAAACCAGTACACGAATACTTAAATTGTAATTGTAAACTTGACTCTGACTATACCCCTATCAGATCATGTGACCTCAGTTTATCACTGTTTCCAGGTTTCGATTTTAACTTAGGATTTTCTTATCCCAGGCATAGATTACCTTAGCCGTATTTAGCTTAACCTTTTTTTGATCCTTAATGCTCTTTAACTTTGTACTTGTTTGGCTTTATAAAATTTAGATATGAGCGTCACTGATGAGTCTTGTGTAGACGAAACGCGCGTCTGGCGTACTAAATTGTAATCCTGGTACCTTTGATAACTAATTAAACTAAAGTTCTGAAGTCTTTTAAAGAAATCATCTTATCTTTCTCAATGTTAGGGAAGTGATATGAAAATGAAAGGGTATTTTGTATACATATATTTGTAAAATTTGTTTCAAACAAATGGTAAAAGCTTAAGAATTTTCAACGACAAAAATAAACTTCTATTGATTAAATTTTATTTATCCTGCAATCAGCCAATTTTCGTCCATTTAAATACGTATTAACAAATAATTACATTAGATATATGTTTCATTATAATACTTTATTCTGATTGGCTACCCACTGCAATGAAGCGTTATTCCTAGAGCAATTGCATTAAACAATAAAACTTATCATTGATGATGACACGAGGTTCCACAATAAAGTGCACAGGTAAATTAAATAAAAACCTGATAAAAATCGTATTTTCATTAACCTAGATAAAAAAAGGTAATTATAAGTATTGAATACTTCTTTTTGTAACTTTATGGGGGTGTAAAAGTGTTGACCGTGTGCACATTTTTAGAATGAAAGCTTCCGCTCTTCATACAAAATGTACTTCGGTCAACGTTTTTACACTCCAATGAAGTTACAAAAAGAAGCATGCAATTCTTAATTAAGTAGTTGCCTTAACATAGTTAATAGTTAACAAATAAAGTGTTACGTTTCCCTTCTTTCATCTTAGATAAACCATAATAATATTTATTGTTTTTTTTATTATTTATGTTGACAATCACTTCGTTGTTGATTTCAGTAAGAAGTTGGAATTAATATGTTTGTTCTTGGTCAGGCTAGCTTTTCTTCCGTTTCTTAAACCTATGGATATTAAGTACCTACTTTCTGACAATGTCAATATGATAAATATAATCTATACATTCTATTTATTTATACAGATTAATTATAAAACTGTTAGAATAACATTGTCAACAAGCAACACGGAATAAATAAAAAAATCGTTAAAGGCGAGAAGATTATAAAAAATGTAAGGTAATTGAAATAGGGGCACCGTTAATATACAAATGTATATACTTAAAATTGCAATTACTGTAACATTAAAATATTTTTTTCTTTTTTATATAATTGCAATACCAATAACCTGAATAACTACTATTTTTTTTACATTTCGTTCGTTGAACAAACTTATGTATTTTTTCAAAGGAAGAGTTACACAAGTATTCTTATCATGACGAATGTTAAGAATGGAAAAACATGATTTTTGTCTCAATCCCACAAATAAAATACTAAAAAAAGAAAAAAATTAATGAACTCCAAATCAAATGGCCAAATCAAACACTCAAAACACATCAACCGAATGGTAAAAATTCATATTCCTAACGGTGCAGGCTTTTTGTTATGTAGAAATTGGTGGATTAAACTGGCTAGCTAAACCTTTCAGCTGTAAGATAAAGTTGCATACCACTCCACTAAATTAACACTGATGTGTAAACAAAACAAAACGACATAATAGTATAGGTAAAAATGTAAAACATAGGGGGCAAATAACATACTCCATCTACTATAATGCCAAACCTAGCTAAGAGCTTTTCCAAGTACCTTACTAATAGTTGTCATTAAACTCTAATGAACACCTGATGTAAAAGCACGTACAACGTGTAATATCCATATCATTATGATTGTCAAGGGATTTCAATATAAAGATAAACTATACAAATCACACACATGAATATAATTAATTTGGAATTATCAGTTTAACTTACAAAATCGACGTTCTAGATAATGCCTTCCGTCACTGTAGTTTTATATACCCACATTTATAAACCTTTATAAATATCGTATCAATCATAAACATTATCTCTATACAGAAGTTAACAAGTTATAATGGCGGATACACACGATCTTCCCCTAAAAGTACATAACGAAAGGTAACATTTATTAATAACTTCTTATTTGTTATTCTAATGAAAGGTTATCTGCTGTTCATTGTAAAATACATGTTTATCTGAGAAATATTTAAGCTTTTCAAACTTAATTGCTCGATCGCTGGCAGTTAATGTATATATAGGGAGCAGCAATTTAATTTAAATGGGAATTACGGTTTTTCGTATATAAATTTTGGGGAAATTGTTTTCTTTCTATAGGTATTGAATTTGTTACGGTTGACATCAGTTTAAAAGTGTATTTAGGCAACAATAGTTGGCTGGGGTCGAATTTTCGTCATTCCTTTGTTTACTTACGACCGTACGTAAAATCTCTTGTCTAGATAGGGATTGGGATGTATAAATGTAGCCTAGACTAGTCGGAATGTTTATATGAATTATGATGACTTCTCAGGTAGCACAAAAACATTTTATTGATATTTTTAAAATATATTGCAAAATGTCACCAAAATATCATTCAAAAACATGCTTTTGACGTGATATGTATGGCTGTACTCATGTGAATAGCATATTTTCTGGAAATATTTGTTCTGAATGTTTAAAGAGCATTTTTTTTTTAAATATCTTTAATTTTATATTGAAATAACATAATTTTTATATTATTCAGTGTCAATTGAAAATATCCAGACAACATCTTTTAAACATCTGGACAAAATATTCTTCTAATGTCTAGGATAATTATGTTTTATGAAAGATTATAAGTCAATTCATAAATTCTACTGGTACATATTATAATATATATATTCAGTAAATTCACAATTGTCATTTGGAGAGTAAGAACAATAAACTCGTGTCAATGATGTATTGATATAAATGAAAATGAAAATAATGAAAGTATATTCAAATTGTATTTTATTTTGTTGTTTTGGGCTGGTTTTAAATATTTTTTGTTTGTGCATTAAATCATTCAATCATTTAGGTAAATACATTTAAATGACTACACAGATTTGAAAATGTTAGATATGGAGAAGGAAGAGCACATTTTTTTGTTAGAACATTGCAATAATATAATTTTTAAGTATGTGGTATAAAGGGGGAGATAAGTACCTAAATACGTTGGCATATAGTTGGCACAATGTTGGCTTATATTTCTTTATTGGCATGAAATATCAATGATATTTTTTTATAAACACTGTTTAAAAATCTTTGAAATAGGCAAAATACAAAGCATTTTCTAGTTCTAGGTACAGATTATCGTAGTCCTATTTGGTATGACTTTATTATTTTGATTTTAACTGAGTCCTCAATGCTCTTCAAACACAATCGTTATTCGCTAGATAGTTTTTCTTTTGACTTGATTTGAATTTTTCCTCCAAGCTAGATTAGAATTGTTAAGACTTTTGTATCAAAAAGGAGGAGACATTCATGTTAATCTGGTTAAAAAATTATACAATGTATAAAAAAATATTTCCTGTTTCATATCAAACATCATGGGCTTCACACAAATATCACTAACAAACATTAGAAAAACATTGGTCGTACATCTTACAAATATCAATTAAAAATATTATGTAAAAATGTTTATAAATATTTCTTTTTTCATATCAAACATGTGTTTCACTCAAATATCACTAACAAACATTTGGAAAACATTTCTATCATACATCTTACAAATATCTATTAAACATATTATCTTAAAACGTTTATGAAACAGTCTTTAACTAATATTTTCTAAATAATATCGAAAAAATATATTGTTATGATGTTATTGAAATATTCATTAGATATTACCATTTTTATATTTTTAATTAGGATAAGAAAATTATATTGATGTTACATCAACAAGATATTTTATTATACATCAAACCTATACTTTACATAGATGTAAATCAAAATGTTTTATAAATATTTCTTTTACACATCTAAAAAATATATATATTAAATGTTATAAAAAAATGTCCATCGGATATTGATTGAATATTGGAAAGAAATATCACATCGATATACAATTGTTCTAATTTATATAACTGTCTATTTAACGTTTTAAAAACATCAGAAAAGAATATTTATTATAAAAAAATATTTACAAAAAAATGTTTTTATATTAGCAATCAAACATTGGGATGAAATATTATTGTTAAAATATCATTAACAAATCTTTGAAGGGTATACTAGGGACCTAGCTGTTACAAGGCTAAATCTATAGTCTTATCCATTAATAATTGTTGTTACGTCTTGTATACTATTATTTGTCTGTCTACAATTTCACTGTATGTAAAGTGAGGATCCTAAAATACCATTTTCACTGTATATGCCATGCATTTCTGATGTAGAATGGTAAATAAACAGACGAAAACAATATGATTTTTGAAGAAAATGAAAAAAATTGGTCACATCTATTATGTTTAGTAATAAACAATACAAGTTATACAAAGTAAGAAATGGGAACGGGTTTTTATCGCGCCGAGAGCCATCCATACGTGAACCATATACCAAAATAGGTGAATATTTAGGACGTTTAACGAACAAATCGTGCAGGTGATTAAAAACAAGCAGAAAAGATGTAGTTGCAAAAAAATATTCATTACAACACATTTATTATTGTTGTATTACATGTATTACGTAGAATAGCTTTGTTATTCAGTTTGTCCATATTGTATTGAATTCCACTATGATGCTATCTTTATGCGAGTCATGTTTACTGTTGAATAATGATACTTTACTTTCATTTTCACTGTAGAGCGATTCATTAGTATTGTATATGCGGTGCATTTTCTCTGTATGAATTTTATTAATTTTTATGCATTAAATTCCAAATTCAGCCGACTTGCTCAAACAATAACTAAAGTAAGAAAAGGATTTGATAGTGCTGACTTTGAGATGAAAAGTTTGATTAACCACTCCAATATATTCAATAGAACTAATAATTATTTAAAATAAAACACATAGTTGTCATAATATAACAATATGTGGATCATTTCAGAGTTGAAAGTGTTTTATAGATTAATGCAAAATATTTTCAAATGCAGACCAATTTGATAAAATTCATGTTTCTGCAGTAGTAATTATACGCATGTGAAAACAAATTTTATCCTTTGATTTAGAGTATGGGTCTATTTACCAATCAGAAGAAGAATGTCATAGAATTTTTTAGAATTCATCAGAATCTTTATTTAAAGTGTAGTTATTTATATTTATCTAATGCATTGAAACTTCATCACTGAACACGCACATCTCTCATGTGTATCGAAATAGAATTGGATAAAAAGGGATAAAAACAACAGTACTTTCTAATTTTGTTTATAAATCACTCCTTGAGCAATTTCAATGAGGTTTTGAAGTAAGATGTTTGATTTAGGGTCCTGTTTTAAATTGGTCCACAGGGTCGAAAATAAAAATTTGAGGTTCTTTGGTAGGCTGAATCCATACATTGTGTTTATTATTTTATTTTTTGTAAATTTTTGGCCCATTTAACACGTTTGGGGATCCAAACTGTCAAAAAATAAATTCTTTTGGATTTCAACAACAGTTGAATATTTGGGGTACTTAGGAATGCTGAATCTTACCGTGTTTTTAAATTTGGTATTTTGGTATTTTGGGCCAAGTTATAGAAATGGTCCATAACTCTAAAAGGCCAAAAGTGTCCGAAATTCAACATTTTTTTTTATTTCATAAAAAATGAAGTCTAACTTGAATGTTGTGTACATACTTACCAAAAACTGTTCAGGGTTTGTCATCTGTGGTAGTATCAAGGGTGTTCTACAACACGTACACGCACATCATGTTCCAATGCAACTTAATCAGGATACGTTTTTGATAGATAAAGTTTGCCCTGCACAATTTGACTTGCATCTCACGCTTTAATGACTTTGGATAATTATATGTCACATTGTCGTTTCAATTTATACAGTAAAGAACATGCAAGCAACAATCGAGGTAAAAACTATCTTTCCTTCGGAATATGGATACTGAAACATTTGGGGCTCAACAATAGGGGAGGCAAGTGAAGATGCATCACAGTAAAAATAACTAAAGGTAAAGAGGGGTCTTCATATTGTCCTTTCACGACCAAAATGGGAAGCTACATGTAGTTCTCCCAGGCATAAGAAGATCTACACTAATTGGTTAAACAAATGTGACCAGTGTGAATTAAAATTTTAAGACTTCTCAATAACCATAACAACTGATAGCATGTACTCATTGTTCCAAACACTTTAAAAGCAGAACTGGGCATTGGCAGATCCAGAACCTTTTGTAAGGCGGGTCCGATGGCTGACGTAAAAAGAGGGGGGGGGCTTCAAGTCACACTTCAGTGATTCCCTATATAATCAACCTAATTTTACAAGGCCCCCTGGTTACGCCTATACTGGCATAGCTTACCATATGAAGAAAGCAACAGAAATTTTTAATCACATCTGCTCGTTTTATAGTAAAACATTAAAAATGCTTGGCTGACCGCAGAGATCGAACCACAGTTGGACACAATATTAAAGCTTGATACTATCTGAATTTGGATTGTGATAAAATTTATGACGTTATATAGGTTTCTGACACAAGGTAAATGGGGTCGAAGATCTTAAATCGTATACGCAATACTGTGCAACTGACGATTTCTTTCCGCCCATTACATTTTGTTTTCCTTCTAGGATAAATAACCATCCAACCAAATTCCAGTCTTTTCTTTCTGGTAATGAACCTTGTAGTATAATTTTAGGGAAGCCCATACACTTGAACACCAGATATTGTCTAGAATCTAGAAACATGTTTGTTTTGCCATTTGTTTTGTCACTTCTTTTGCCCCTAATTTCTGCATGATTGGGGCAATTATCCCCGAACCAAATACCAATCTGCCCTTTGTGATATTGTTTCTTGCCGTACAACGCAAACAAGATCCAAAAACGTACACACAAGTAATCATCCGGAAACTACAAACATGATTGTTTTTTGTCCATTTTTGTTCCTTCATTCAAAAACTGTTAGTACCATAACCCCAAAATGCATCTACTTGTGGTAATGAACACTGTGGTACAATTTCAGAACAATCAAAATTATTCTACACAAGTAATTATCCTGAAACTAAAAACATGCTTCTTTTATGCCCCTTTTTCATTAACGGTTGAAACCATCATCCCTAACAGTATCCCAACCTTTCTTTTGTGGTATTGAACCTTCTTAAAAAAATTATATAGATCCATTCATTTAAATTAAAGTTGTCCGGAAACCAAATAGGTCTTCGGACGACGCAGACGATAATGACATCAGAGCAATATTCGAGCCGAAAAAAAACATTGCGGGGAAACATGGCAATACAGTTCACACATGTCAATACTGTGGGAAAACATATAAATGGCCAGAGTTTCTATAGACATATACAAGTTATTAATAGATATAAATATTAAAGTAATGAAATAAGTTTTTCATTTGTTGCAAGTCTAAATACTACATCAATCTGCAATAAAAATTCATCGCATTTTCGAAAATTCTACATCAGAAATAAATGCCATACAGTGATAATTTATCGCATCTATAGTGAAAATAGATCGCATTTAAAAACTAAATTCCATGTTATGTTGCTTTTATAACACATATTTGAATTTTAATACTGTTATTTTACATTAAAAAGACACATCATAATGAAACTATGTTAAAATTTAGTTTCAAATCATTTATTTTGGTATTTTTAAATCATAAACAAATAATGTTTTCCCATGATCCTTTATTCTACAAATAAGTTTTCAATTTATCCAGTATATAGTTAAGCAGAACAATTAGATATCAAGTCAACGACATGGGTATCTTTCAAGTTGGATGACTAAAATGCATAACCTCCGATTTAAGAAAAATACCACGGACGGAAAATATATCAATCTATCAGTTCAATAATTTTCGTGTCTGCCCTTTCATTATGTGACTCAAGAGAAAATTCCATAAAATAAGTCATAATAGTATCGAAAGGAGAGAATCGAGTGCAACTTTTTATGTTAGGGCATGTTTGAGTTGAATATTTTGTCTTGATATCGTACATTGTCTCGCTTCAGATTCTATTATTTTTATATATCAAAGCTACAGATTGATTTATAGCATAAAAAATCACAGTACTAAGAGATGCACTATATGGGTCAAGTGAAATACCTTTCTAATGAATCACAAAAAAACAGAGTAGGTGGGTTCGAATAGCTATTTTTTTTACTAAAGTACTTGACGACAGTCTTTCAAGTTGGATGATGAAAATGAATATCTTCGAAAAATTACAATTGTTTGTGTGCGATAACTAGGGTTTATAGTCTCCAACCACTTAAAACATCTATTCTGCCCTTCCACGAAATATTTAATTAGAATCTTTTTAAATGTTTATGAATTTTCTAAAATTCCAGCTGACAATCGATCAGAAAAAAGTTTTAAGTTGAATCAATGCAGACTAGATCATTAACTGATCTTCATTAGCTAGTTGATACATTTGTCTTTGAAAATACAACTGACATATAAGAATCGTAATGGTGCAATGTGGATAAATTTATCGGTTTCAAAGAGCAAAATTGGTAGCGCGTCATCCCTACAATGGCTTCCATTTCTACGATTGTGAAAATAAACTGGCGTAATGGGGAGATAATTTTGACGAAGTAGAATCTAGACTGTTTTAGCCATGTCGAGCTATGAGTTTGAATATCCCTAGAGTATTGTTCGCCCCGTCTTTCATTCTTATTTCAACGGCATTCCAGATCGTCTGATCTCTGTTTGGTCAACAACTATTTAAGAACATGTACCAACCTATTTGTATATATGTGTGTTTGTTTCCGTCTTGTTTATTTACGAGGTGTTTGCAACACAACGGTTTTAAAAAACACACAAAAACATAATTATCAATACAATGAATGAATTCAGCTTTGTCAATGATAGAAATTACTTTTGCCACAGAACTGTTTTTATGTCGCTTCACAAAAAATTGTTAAAAATACATATCTTTGTTAAATAAATGTATAGATTATCTATAACAAATTTTGTAGAATAAGCAGTGCGAGTATCTTAGATTTTCCGTGACGATCTAAAATTTGAAGTTAAATTTCCCAAGATGTTGCTAGCAAACTGCAGCCGTGTGTGTTATTATAAAAATTCTTTATACGAGTTTCGAATGAGTGTAGATAAAATGCTGAGGATTATGGTAAGTTAATTATCAATTGAAGCAGCTTTGAAATCTTTATATCAAAATATATCCAAACTCATGTATTTCAGACCATTTGTATACATCTACGACAACACACTGAAAAAAAGGCTATGCATTCTTTTAACGATGTTAACAAATTTAGTAAGAACCAAGGGAGACAAACGATGATTATGGTCTTATAATATTGGAAAAGAAAATATACTTCATTTGTCCGAACAAAAATACTGCTAATTTAATTTATTTAAAAAAAAAATTATTATTGAATTCAAGTGTATAAATGCATGGTACCATAACACAAATGACATTACATAATCAAACAATACGTATGAGGAAACTGATTTTACCATTTGTTGAACAAGTAATTTTCATTTTTAGCCATGGCGTTGTCAGTTTGTTTTAGATTTACGAGTTTGACTGTCCCTTTGGTATCTTTCGTCCCTCTTTTAATAAATATCCACCAGATCATACAAATTTGTTTTTTGCTAGTAAATTTTTAAGGAGGGGGTTTCTTATTTGTTTTTTTGTTGTTATTTTACATTTTATAGTTTTTTGTTCGACTTTATTTTCGGAATCATTGTAGTTTTTCTCTCTTAGCAAAGTGTGGTATATTTGTTTTAATTTTTCGACCAGAAACATGTCAGTTTTTACGTGAAACTGATATTCTACATTGACGTCTTTTAGAAACCCCAGAGACATCATACTATTGTTTTTTCTTAGCATGTTCTTATTTTTTTCAGCGTTACTGATTCCAATTTGGTGATTTATCCGTTTACCCGACTAGGAAACGAAACATTTATTTCGGGTCCCGCTATCAAGGAACATGGTATAGAGAAGAACTTTAAAACCATTCGGACCCTTAAAACAAAAGACACAGATATACTACTGTGTACTGCTATGAAATCAGGTTTTTATTTTTGTCTTGTGCATTTTCTTTATGTATAATTTAAATTTTCACAAATTTTGATGTATTCTAATTGGGGTTGTCTCTCAAATTGGTAGCATTTACTTTACTTGTCCGCTCTATTTACAAAAAAGAAACCACCTGATTTAAAAAGTTGAAATGGTTGTATAATCAAGATACTTAACAAAATTTTACCACAATCCATTGAGGTATCTAGTTTGAAAAAAAAGTCTGCTGAATCGGCCAACCAACCAAGATGACCGCCATGGCTTAAAACTCTGAAAACAAAGCATTTAGAGCAAATCTGACAGGGGTTTAAATTGTTTATCAAGTTATTATCTATCTGATCTGAAATTGTCACATGAATTAGACAACTGGTTGTTGGTTTGCTACCCCCCCCCCCCCTCTTCCCTTCATTTTTTTTTTTTTTAAATTGGTATCTTTTAAAGAAATTTTGCCGTTATTATTGATAATTATTGGTTATTATCTTGAATACTATTATAGATAGAGATTAACTGTTAACAGCAATAATATTCAGCAAAGTAAGATCTACAAATAAGTCAACATGACCAAATTGTAAGCTGAGCCCTTAAAGAGTTATTTTCCCTTTATAGTCAATTTCAAATAATTTTCATTAATTTGCTAAACATTTTATTTAATATTTTTTTTAAATATTTTCCTCTGTAACTAAACATCTTAAGGGCCAAGTTTATGATAGATAGAGAAAATTGTAAGCAGCAATAATTTCAGTAATGTAAGATCTACAAACACATCACCATCACCAAAGCACAATTCTGTCATAAATCAATCTGTGTCCTTCCGTTCTTCGGTGTTTATGGATGTTTACAGATAATATTAGACGGAAAGTGTAAAATCCCATATCATAATACGTTTATCAATTAGTTCCAATCTTCATTAACCATTTGTTTTCATTGATGTACGTCGATGTCTAAATGGCCTTATTTTAATTCTAATTTTTACTTTTATCTCGCCAACACTCAAAGATAAGGGATTACAAAATAATTAAATAATTGTCTTTTATAAACAGGAACACACTGGTGCCATGAGATATTATCCATGTTACTCTCTCATACTACAGAATATAACACAAAAGGTGTTTTACATCACATGTTGTTAGACTTAGCAGCACACTTCTTCGATAAACTAGACGAGATGGAGGACCCTAGACTATTCACAACGCATTTACCATTCCATCATCTACCAATTCATCACGTTAAAAATGGATACAAAATTATATACCTCAATAGAAATCCGAAAGATAGATGGGTTTCTAATTACACATTTCTTCATGGGAAGCTTGGAATACCAGACTGGACATGGAATGAATTTTTTGATAAGATGATCCTTAAAGGTACATTTATCACACTTAATATTGTCATCTAATTAAGTAATACAGTAACATTGAACTTAAAATCATCGGTATTGGACATGAGGCTCTAGACAAAATATCGAATAAACAGTGCCTCTTACCATATTGCACAATTTATTGACAATCAGGAAATGTGTCTTGATTATATAATAGACAACTCCTACCCCTCCGAGTTTAAATAACGAAAACTAAAACTACGGTCTTTAACAATGTTAAAACCAACATGTATAGTCAACTATAATAGACTGCCTTGATATGAACATTATGAAACAATTGAAACGAGAAAACTAACGGTCTAATTTATATTCTACGGAACCAAAAACTGACAGACATGAACAAAATACTTCCCAGTCATCTATTTTAAACTGTTCAGTTAATAATTTGGAAATTGTTTACATTCTACAACTTGCGTTGGGATTCATGAATAAGTGGACATATTACTTGGTTGTTTGCTTCAGTTGCTAATAGCTTATATTTAAAATCAATATTCCAGTAAGACGATTTCAGCTATTGCAACATTTTTAAAAATGTTCGTTGATGTTTAGATATCGTAATTCAAAACACTTAATTTGTGATTTTCTTACCATTATTATCTACGAACTTTCTTAATAGACATTTTATGTTACTTTTGCCAATTTATAATTATTTCTGAAAGTCATGTTTGGTTAGGCTATGTAAAGGACTACATCCAGTGACTGTTGTTTAAGATTGGTTGATGGCTAATGTCTAATGGAGCATACTTTGTTCATGTTCAGGACGACAGTTGTATAAAAAAAAACTTACAATTCTCTTTTGACATGGTTGACCCTGTTTTGATTTTTACGTGATCCTTTGATTCGTCTATCATTTTTGCATTTCATGATAAGCCTAAGAATATTAAAATATTTAAGTAGCTCTCTTAAAATAATATCGAGTTGTTAATTTGAAACCCGAATATAAAAAAGAATATTCCGTGAACAAATGGTATCTCTAAACACTTTTTACAAAATGAGACACAAATCATACAGCTATACGTTCGAATATTTTTAAGTCATTTAGATTCCGAATTTGTTGCCTTTCAGATGACTTACAAGGAGGCTGGTTTAACTTTACAAAGGGATTTGAAAAGGCGGCACAAGTTGAGACATCAAATATATTACCAGTTAAATATGAAGATTTGAAACTAGTAAGTGTGAACAACATTATTTGAATGCGTTAATATAGATTACTAGATCATTCTTCATATTAAAATGCAAAGTTCTTCAGTTATTAAAACGCTGCCCAATACTTAAAAGTGCCTTTATTAACAATTCGTTTTCTCAAAAACATAGAATCTTTCGAAGTATAGTGATATGTCTTCCAGCGTTAGAAATCCAGTTCAATTTGTAGATTTATTTGCAATTTACATGTTCTCAGCATCGTTTTGCATTTAATGATAACCAATGCATGTTACTTACCCAGTCAGTCTTTCATCCATAATAATTCAGTGATTGCAGGTAAAGGAAAATGTATGAAAAACTTTGAATTTTTCGAAAAACTAAGGATTTTCTTACCCCAGGAGTAGATTACCTTAGCCGTATTTGGCACAACTTTTTGGAATTTTGGATCCTCAATGCTCTTCAACTTTGTATTTATTTGGCTTTTTAACTATTTCGATCTGAGCGTCACTGATGAGTCTTATGTAGACGAAACGCGCGTCTGGTGTATAAAATTATAATCCTGGTAATTTTGATAACTATTTACACCACTGGGTCGATGCCACTGCTAGTGGACGTTTAGTCCCCGAGGGTATCACCAGCTCAGAAGTCAGCACTTCGGTGTTGACATGAATATCAATTATATGGTCATTTTTATAAATTTTCTGTTTACAAAACTTTGAATTTTTCGAAAAACTAAGGATTTTCTTACCCCAGGAGTAGATTACCTTAGCCGTATTTGGCACAACTTTTTGGAATTTTGGATCCTCAATGCTCTTCAACTTTGTATTTATTTGGCTTTTTAACTATTTCGATCTGAGCGTCACTGATGAGTCTTATGTAGACGAAACGCGCGTCTGGCGTATAAAATTATAATCCTGGTACTTTTGATAACTATTTACACCACTGGGTCGATGCCACTGCTGGTGGACGTTTCGTCCCCGAGGGTATCACCAGCTCAGTAGTCAGCACTTCGGTGTTGACATGAATATCAATTATATGGTCATTTTTATAAATTTTCTGTTTACAAAACTTTGAATTTTTCGAAAAACTAAGGATTTTGTTACCCCAGGAGAAGATTACCTTAGCCGTATTTGGCACAACTTTTTGGAATTTTGGATCCTCAATGCTCTTCAACTTTGTATTTATTTGGATTTTTAACTATTTCGATCTGAGCGTCACTGATGAGTCTTATGTAGACGAAACGCGCGTCTGGCGTATAAAATTATAATCCTGGTACTTTTGATAACTATTTACACCACTGGGTCGATGCCACTGCTGGTGGACGTTTCGTCCCCGAGGGTATCACCAGCTCAGTAGTCAGCACTTCGGTGTTGACATGAATATCAATTATATGGTCATTTTTATAACTTTTATGTTTACAAAACTTTGAATTATTCGAAAAACTAAGGATTTTCTTACCCCAGGAGTAGATTACCTTAGCCGTATTTGGCACAACTTTTTGGAATTTTGGATCCTCAATGCTCTTCAACTTTGTATTTATTTGGCTTTTTAACTATTTCGATCTGAGCGTCACTGATGAGTCTTATGTAGACGAAACGCGCGTCTGGCGTATAAAATTATAATCCTGGTACTTTTGATAACTATTTACACCACTGGGTCGATGCCACTGCTGGTGGACGTTTCGTCCCCGAGGGTATCACCAGCTCAGTAGTCAGCACTTCGGTGTTGACATGAATATCAATTATATGGTCATTTTTATAAATTTTCTGTTTACAAAACTTTGAATTTTTCGAAAAACTAAGGATTTTGTTACCCCAGGAGAAGATTACCTTAGCCGTATTTGGCACAACTTTTTGGAATTTTGGATCCTCAATGCTCTTCAACTTTGTATTTATTTGGCTTTTTAACTATTTCGATCTGAGCGTCACTGATGAGTCTTATGTAGACGAAACGCGCGTCTGGCGTATAAAATTATAATCCTGGTACTTTTGATAACTATTTACACCACTGGGTCGATGCCACTGCTGGTGGACGTTTCGTCCCCGAGGGTATCACCAGCTCAGTAGTCAGCACTTCGGTGTTGACATGAATATCAATTATATGGTCATTTTTATAAATTTTCTGTTTACAAAACTTTGAATTTTTCGAAAAACTAAGGATTTTCTTACCCCAGGAGAAGATTACCTTAGCCGTATTTGGCACAACTTTTTGGAATTTTGGATCCTCAATGCTCTTCAACTTTGTATTTATTTGGCTTTTTAACTATTTCGATCTGAGCGTCACTGATGAGTCTTATGTAGACGAAACGCGCGTCTGGCGTATAAAATTATAATCCTGGTACTTTTGATAACTATGTAAGGAAGATTTACAGGTCTTCGATAAGACCTCCATAGAGTCAGCATAACTTTGTCATTTCATATTCAAGCTCCCTCTATGTTGTCAACAATTAAGCATGCAATTCTTAATGTGTCTTTCAATTTAGGTAAAAATCAATGAATGTATATAGCAACACTAATAAGATGTGGTATGATTGCCAATGAGACATCTGTCAAGGCCCATTGAAGAGGTTGAATCAAGCAATAATGGACAACCGTAGGGCTTTCACCTATGAAACAAATTATAAATCTACATTTATGTCAAAACTAATTACCAACAAAATATGACGGACATGAACTGACGACAACCACTGACCTACATAATTTTAATTTAAAACAGGCACATCAAAATGATGCTGGGCTACACATATTTCCAGTGAATTCGTTCTAAAGAGTGGCTAGCAACAATTGAATTGATGTTGTATGTGTCATATTAACTATTGTGATCGCCCTCTTTACTGCATTCACAAATAGAAATAATCAATGCATGTAAATAAACCTTTTCATTAATTTGATTATTTCGTATTGCCTTACTCTTTTTGTTTGTTTTTCGGTTTGTATAACAATTTTTAATATACCTCCGTTATCATTTTCTATATCAATAGGTATTTTTACTATTTTCCAAATTGCAAGCGATGACCTATATGACCGGTCAATGATTTTTGCTACTGTGCCTCGATGGAACTATTTGATTGGAAACTTCATTATATTTAGAAGAATTTTAAATGCAGCTAGGGAATTGAAGCATTTTTAAAAACCCTCGGAAGTTACGACGACGATTTTTCCTACTATTCAATTGTATTAAGGGTTGAAGTCAGTGCAGGACATAGCCTTAATATTTCGAAACATTGAGGAAGAAAACGTTAAACAATATGGTTGGATTTGGCTCTAAACTATATCGATTGTACGTCTTTTTTTTGTCTGTTGTCTTTTCGATATAAAAAACACTAACGAACTGGATATTCGTGGAATAGTAAGTTAGTTGTCCCCTCAATTACGCATTAGTGCAATAGTTGCACCTTTGGGGACAATAAACGCACTATTCCATTTATCTCTAGTCAATAAGTATACTATTTAACCATTTTGTTTTAAAAGTATTATTTCATTGAAGTTAATTCCCTTTCAACTGATTTGTACATTATGCTTATGTTGTGCTGTAAAACCACTATTTAGAATAAATGGAGGCTTGAGCACTCATAAACCTATTTAACCCTGCCAAATTATATGTGTGCCTGTCCAAGCTTAAGAGCATTCAGATCAGTGGTTGTCGTTGGTTTATGTCTGTAATATTTGGTTTTCGTTAATTGATTCGTTATAAATAATCCCATTACTTTTTTTCTCAATTGAATTGTCTATGTTTTTCATGTAGGGGCCTTTATAGCCGACTATGTGCTATAAGATGTTTTACGTTATTAAAGACCGTATATTTGCTTATACATATTTGCATCCACTTCATTTTTTTACTTTGATGGATTGTTTTCTCATTACCAACCAGACCAGGCTTCACGGTCATAAAACTTTCGAGCATGATTTTTGTACTCAGACTCGAAAATCAACCAATCAAATTGCTGGATTTCGTGTTTCGAGCATGATTTTTGTGCTCCGAGCACTGAGCAAAGTTTTATGCCTTCAAGGCCAGATCTCCTTTTTAACAAAATAAAATAATTTCAAACCACGAAATACTGTCAATTATAACCCCATGCAAAGCACAACTTACACAATTACAGATATAACCTATTTCAGATGCATATTGGGGTATAATGGACACAAAAGAAATATGATTCATATATAACAGCGTTTGACAAGTTATTGAACTCGCCCGACGGTGCAAGGGCTGTATAGCCAGTCAAGGTCGTTAAAAACTTCCATTTGTTTATTGAACTCGCGTTACCAGTTATACAACATTTATTGTTTCAAATAAGGTATTTTGTACTCTTTGAGAATTCTAGAACGCCATGGAAATTTTTAAGAGTGTACTTGCAAGTACACACATTCAAAACGATACCTTTATACTCCAACTATAAGAGCTTATTTGACCTAGCTTCAATTTTTATATCTGATGAACCTGTCATGGAAAGTTACCTGCTCATGTATTAAAAGTTTAATTTACAAAACCATACAACTGATACCTATATAACCCATGTGTTGACATTTACACCAATGCCTCTTCTGGTTACTGTGACTGAACATTAAACTTACAACCTAGTTGCTAATGACACCTTATTCATCTGAATTGTATGTTATTCATCTTTGTAAAATTATATTAAGGTGTATATTTTTTTCTTATTTGTATAGTATGAGTTGTTTTGTTAATATTGTCAATTCCGTAATTTCGACAAATCAGAGAAAAAAAATGAAATCATGCGTACCTTTACCATAGTAAAGCGTCTTTCAGGTAAAATTTAACAAACATTAACAAAAGGAGTGATGTGCTCTTGATTTGTTTTGAAAACAATTTAAATACGTTTTAAACAAGTTCTACGTTATGCTCTAATTTTGAGCTGCCACAATGACTTACATGGCTTAAATGAAGAGGGTTGAGCGCATATAAACTTGTTTCTTGTCCCATCACATAATGTTTGCGCGTTTCACAAAGGTGTGGGTTTCGTTAAAAAAAGATTGCAATAGCTTAAGCTTGGTCCACCCTTGATTTTCCTTTATCAGAAAGTCCAGAAATGTATAAATACAGGGAAACATTATGAGCTTTGTTACAAAAGGTGGCATACACTGATGCTCAAATTCAACTGAAGGGAACTTTATTTGAAGAGATAGGACCAATTGTCTGTTAACAATTGCTATATTTATGAACAAGGAGGAAAACTCATCATATATACCAGGATTACAATTTAGTATTGCTCCATTTGCTGTTTCGTCAACAAAAGACTCACCAGTGACGCTGGAATCAAAATAAGTTTAATAGGCCAAAAAAGTACGACTTTGAAGAGCATTGAGGACCACAAATTCCTAAAAGTTTTACAGCTAGGTGAAAAAGAGACGAAAGATACCAAAGGACAGTCAAATTCATCAATTGAAAATAAACTGACAACGCCTATTTTTGAGGTACACAAGCCTTAGTATTTCAAAACTCAGAGAGTTATTTACAGCTTAACATTTGTAATCAGAAACATTCTTGTATCACCTTCAGAAAATGATACACTTCATCAGATGTATTTATCTCTGTATTTCAGCATCCGTTCTCAACGATTAAAACAATGGCTGAGTTTATAAATATCTCTTATACTGACGACTTCATCAGAGAGATAATAGAAAAGTGCAGTTTCTTGAATATTAAACAACACAAGTACGACTCCTCAAGAATGATCGACCCAAATCATGAATCGACATTATTCCGAAAAGGTAATCTAATTATCAAAAGATAAAAGTGATATCTTAGATGTCTACTGGGTTACTTTCATTTAAATTTCTGCTACGTTCTGTGTCACTCAAAATGATATCGTTCTGTGTACTCATAATGGATTGAGTCCGTGCATTTTTCTAGGGAAACAAATACGAAAACTTAACAATGTCATCTATAGTTAAAACGAAAATGAAAACTGAATATAGTCGCCGTCAGGTAATATTGCTAGAGGTTATGTGTTCAATATGTTAAAACTAAATCCATGTGGTACTTATTGCTTTAAACACATCTATAAAAGTTAGATAAAATGGAGATTTGAGAACCAATGGTAAAGCAGATTACCAAAAACTGAGCAAAACAGATATTGTACTGTTCAATAATTCTTTTTTGAAACGTTTCAACAAAGGAACAATGATCGTTCTTTAAAGGTTGTTTATAACATATCCCAATAGCTGTGTACAATTATAATTATATCAAATATTTAGAATAACTATGTACAATTGTACGGAAAATACATATTTTCAAGAAAAGAAAAAAAGGTAGCACACAGTATACTCTAGTACATCAGTCGACACGAACACAGTATTATGAAATATTGTGTGATGTACTGCTTTTTTTTAGTATTCTAGCTCATTTTATTAAACCGAACCATGAAATAATGAACTATTTCAGAAAGTAAATGTTGTCATGTTTGTGTTTAATCGTCACAGACATGTTTTTTAAAAGTATTACTAAACAAGTTTCAAGATTTAAGGAGGCTCGAGGGTACACAAATTTCAGCAGTTTTTCTTAAAAAAAATATTTATTATACTGTCATTTGTTTCTTTATGGTATGGAGACCCCATTTAAACCAAAACATTCTATCAAGTTTATTTTTAGAAAAACAAAGCGAAATCCTATATTAAAAAAAAACCGGATGTATACCCGCAAGCCCACTTAACTAATCTAACTCACGTTTAATCAATAATTTTAATAAAACATTCTTTCAAACTATAGCTATTTAAAAAAATGTTGTATTATCAGATTTTTATTCAATTATCCAACAGGTATTATAGGCGACTGGAAGAACTGGTTTACTGTAGCACAGAATGAGAAATTTGATGAAATGTACAGAGATGAAATGAAGGACTATGATGTTAACTTTATATATGAACAATAATAAAAATAATAAATTTTGTTTTAATAATAATGGAATCGATTATCGCTATTTCTTTTCATTTCATAGTTCTGTTAATGTTACTTGCCGGGCTGTAAAAAACAGAAATAATTTCGTCTAGGCCAATAGCACGGGTATATATCATCTACCCTTCATCAATAAAATCCAATGGCTTTGTTTGGATAAAAACATACAGCCTCCATGGATCGTCGTCCGTTCTAGCAGTATAACCCTTGTTAAATAGTTATTCTATTTGCTCTCAGGGATGTAAAATTGTTAAATACGAGTTCTATCAATTAAATTGACAAGAATAACAATGCATATATGTCTTACTTATTTACGCATCACTTGAGTTTTACGAAGTTTGAATTGAACTCTTATATGTTCAATAGTAAATTAAGGAAGGGTACTATGTTCACCTAGACTGTTCATGTAGTTGTCGTTTATTTATGTAATATATACCTGTTTCTCGTTTCTCGTTTTGTTTATATAGATTAGACCGTTGGTTTTCCCGTTTGAATGGTTTTACACTAGTAATTTTGGGGCCTTTTATAGCTTGTTGTTCGGTGTGAGCCAAGGCTCCGTGGTGAAGGCCGTACATTAACCTATAATGGTTTACTTTTTAACTTGTTATTTGAATGGAGAGTTGTCTCATTGGCACTCACACCACATCTTCCTGTATCTATATATGCATAAAATACTTATGTTCAGGGCTTCTTTTTTGCTGACCAAAAGATTACCATGGAACCTATTGCGGGAATACATGTCTACGTTGATGAAAGTTTGAGGAGGACCATGACTGCTTAACTTTTAGGATATCGTGTTGTCAGTTGTATGTATACATAGGTTAATTGTAGTAGTACACTGTTTCGTTTTAGAACAAATTTAATACAGGTTCAGAGCTGTTTAACTTTAAAATCTATCAGTATGTTGTCAAACACAACAATAGGGGTTCAAAACGTAAAGAAACATGTATTAGCATCTACAAACTATTAAACTGTAAAAACGTTATCTTCTGCGTAATATGATGTTTCTATCATATCATGTCAACCAATAACATAAATAAACAAATTACATTTATAGTTCGTCCTTTATCCTGAAAATACACTTTACTGTTTTAACAGTTGAGTTGTTAGATTTGGAATGATGTACTGTGGATTCATTATAATTCGTTGGATACCAATTTTGGTGGCTTTCGTGGGTACAGGTGAACCACGAAATTAAATGTTCAACGAATTACAAAAATTCTATAGGATTATATGCAGACTCAGAAGTTTTCGGTAATCCACGAAAATTGGTACCCACGAAAATAAATTAATCCACAGTATTATGTAACTTGTCTTAAATCGTTTATAACTAAAAATGAACGTTTCAACATATTATGTCTTGGTTGGATTTTCACATCTTCGCATCAGCTTTTTAATTTGGGCCAAAATTATTTGTAACTGAAACAATTCCTTTCAAAATAAAACTTGATCAGTATTCCATTATATAAGATGATTTTATCAAAATTAGTAATTTCAACATGAAAAAGTAAAATCACAAAAATACTGGACACCAGGAAAATCTAAAGCTCAAACTAATCAAACGAATGGATAATGGATAATTAACAACTCTCACATTCCTTACTTGGTACAGCAATTTTCTTACATGTATGTACATGTATTAAACAGTGGGTAAAACCTGGTTTTCTAGCGAGCTAAACCTCTCACTTGTATGAAAGTCGCTTAAATTTCCGCGTCATACTTAACAAAGCAACACCAAAAGGCAGATACCTGTATTTAAGAGGTTGCCGTTTCTTGATGTATTGTATATTTGTTTCTGTCTTTTTTGTACATTATTAGGCCGTACGTGTCTCGTTTGAATTGTTTTACAATTTTGTCATTTCGCGGCCTTTTATGTCTAACTATGCGGAATGGGTTTTGCTCACTGTTGAAAACTATACGGTTACTTAAAGCTGTTAATTTCTGTCTCATTTGGTCTCTCGTTGAGAGGTGTCTCATTGGCAGTCATACGTCTTCTTTTTTATTTAATATATCAGCAAAGCACATTAATTTAGCGAAAAATGAAAGAAAAGAATACAACATATTACCATAGATCAATTACACAACGACGAGATGTATAAGTTCAGAACAAGAATGTGGGAGACGAGTATCGATGAACATTTTTCGTCCATTACTAGGGAAAGCCAAATAGTATGTTATTATAATTAGAAAAATTGTATCATAACTTACAATTCTTTCATTTGGTATGTTGAACATAAGTTATATTCAATCTTTCTTCTATAGTGGATATAAGGGAAAGAATTTGAAAACATAACTGTATCCATCTCCCCCCAACTAAATACTTCATCCATTCTGAATTTCGTACATACACACATTTATATTTTTATTTGTAATTATGAATTTAACATATTCCGCGTTCTACCTATTGTCTTTGTTAACAGTTATTTTACCCTGTACCTTTATATAGCTATATGTATTAACCTAAATAAACATACACTCACATGTAAATGATACCTGTACACAAGTAAGCAACTTAGAATGGCGGAGGCACATGATGTTCCAAAAGAAGTACATATCGAAAGGTAAAATGTATTGTTTAATACTTATATAATTATAATTCGTATGAAGGGCTTTCTGCTGTTCATAGCAAAAAAATGTTAATCTGACGTAAAAGAAATTCTGACATCTATACAATAAGAAAAGTTTAAGGTTTTAGATGCACAATATTTTATATACTGAAGAAAGATTAAGGTTCATCATAACAAACCGACAAATATGGCTGTATTTACATGCCAAAAAAATACTCTGAGTACAGACTTACCTGTGAAAGTTTTAATGCCTGACATCCACTAGATATAATAAAGTTAAATGCATTTTGTGATTCAGAAAGATAAAATCGGTTTTTGAATTTGATTGGCATTTTTTTTCTTTATGCAAAAGGTGTAAAAAATAACTAAGTTGTGGTACAACTATGAGATTCACCCTCAGGTAAAAAAACTGGTTTGTATTGTTTTGATTGTCCTTAATTGACATGGACAAGAGGTATCTTCACAACTATAGGTGAGTTAAAGAATTTATCTGAGTCAGCTGAGTACACAGTACCAAAGTAATTCAGGTGTTTGTTTGTTTTTGCACCTTCTCCAGAAAGAAAAAAAAAATGCCCATCAAAAACCAAGAAGATTTTATCTTTCTCAAACACAAAATGCATTTAATTTTTATATATCTAGTGGATGCTAGGTATTAAAACTTTCCTAACAGCACAGGTAAGTCTGTACACAGAGCGGTTTTTGTGGTGAAAATACGGCCATATTTGTCCATTTGTTATGATGAACCTTAAAGAAAATGAAGATTTCAAATGGAAAATGCCACATTTGTCAAAATGAAAGTAATATAGAAACCCTGTGTTTCAACACCTATTTTTTAGTTGTAGTACATCACAGTTAATTATAAAAAATCTCCAAGAAATACATGTGTAATTATCAAATCAAACATAGGAATAAATTATTATTTTGTTGAAAAGGACATTATGTTAGGTAAAAACAAGGGAGAACTAAAATATGAAAATTTTTTAAACATAATTATCATATATTTTAAATGGACACTATGGAAAATTATAAATTCAATAAAATTTAACAAAACGCCTATAGCACCGCAAGACATTTATAATATCTGTTAACAAAACTTGAAAAATAATCTAAAATGTGTTCTTCTTTTGAAAGGCGTTGACATCATTGATAAGACAAAATTGGAGTCGGCAATAATGAAAAGTTAGACAGTAATGATAGTATAAGCTTGAGTCAAAGTGCATTTTTTCATGGTTTATCGTATAAAAATATCGATGTTAACAATTTATACAAATAACAAAAAATTAAAACATAAAAAAGTTAAACTATCATGTTTATTGTAGTAAATACACATCTTTTGTTTGGGTATTATTTACATGAATTTACTACTATACATTATTATGTAACTGTTAGATGATTGTAACATTATATGGTTATATTTTTTACACTATTTGTAAATCCAAGGTAAAAGGTGGACTAAATTTTTATTGCCGTCTATTTCCCCTGGATAGATGATTCATTTTGTAAACAGGGATTCTTAGACTGTTCCTGGATGACTAAGGTTATTGTATACAGGAAATATTTAGGAATAAAAAGTTTTAGAATTTTTTTCTCCATCGTTTAAGGACATATGATATAGTTTTGATCCCATATGACTTTTAATGAAAATTTGCATAGAGACTATTTTTTACATTGATTAAATCAAGTATGTGATAAAAAAAATATACTTTCATGCCCTTTTTTTTTTTTTTTTTTTTTTTTTAGATATTTCAGATATTTGTTCAAAATTCGGATTTGTTTACGTCTTTTTAGGTTCGAAATAATCACCTATTATTTTAGTTTTAAAGGTAAACACAAGCTGTGTTTTGCAAAATTATTTGCAACATCTATTCTATATACGTTTCCTATAAATTTGTGTATTTTATTCTTAAGAATAACTCATATTTATCAAATGTTCATGCATTAAGAAAAAAAAATCTTATATATTTATCAAATAAAAAAAATTAGCATTATTGACTTTTTTCATGAAAATTGGTACTAATAATCTTCATACGTTATCAAACCAAATGTCTTTTTAAAAGCGAGGGGTCCATGAACATGTTTTCCCGTTAAATCAATTTCAATGATAAAAATCAGTCGGAAATCCATCTTTTCCCGATATGTCACAGTATAACGTCGCAAAAATTTTAATTTACGTTTCAACGTCATTACCTCCCCTGTTACTATATCGTATGCCCTTAAAGTGGATTAGGAAAATAAGGGTTGACTGAGATATGGAAATATAGTAATTTCTTTTTTTTTTTCGACCTGCAGTAATACTCTTGTCAGAGTAGGTCACGGAATAAAAACATGAATAACAAATAATTATCTTAAAAATGCTGAGGACTATGGTTAGGTTATGTTCAATATAACAGCTTTGAAAACAAATGCCTCGACAAATTTTTCTTTTAGAACGAAGATCATGGACACTTACGACAACACGAAAAGGGAACAGGATGCATGTTTCACCAAATTATACAAATAGTTATGTATAACCATTGAAATGTATGTGTTAACGGGAGGACAAATGTATATTTAGGATATATTTAGGTTATCTTAAGTAAAATTAAAATAAATCAAGAAATCAAAATTGATACTTTAAGCTTAAAGAGTATCAGTTAAGGATCAAATGAAGCTAAAAATGTTGAAAGGTTATGGAATTCTTCGGGATATTTGATTAATATAATATGGCGGGAAAAGGTTGACTCAGACTTTTACCTTTTGTTTGCATTTGTATAATTTGGATCTCAAATCAAAAGAAAGAAAATCAAGAATCTGCTTAAATTTTGTCAAGTCACCTTTTATGAGCTATTAAGTCTTATGTGAAAAGATCAACAGGTGTTATGGGGCAAAACATTTGACTTTGTTAATCACTAAGGAGTCCGAACATATATGACACTTATTCCAAGACTTCACATAAGTACATCCTTAATTCATTTGAACATCATCATATTGAAGACAAGTGAATCATACTGGATGCGCCATGTTACCAAATTTCATGCGACATTATGTTATCTGCTGATGGAGGTGCTTTTGATCCTCCATTACACACGAGTTCACCCCGATTGTTTGGTTGGTTTTCTTCAATGGTTTGTACATTTATTTAGTAAAGTGCTTAAGACTGTGGTTTTATCTTCATTCTTTTATAATTTGTAATGTTTTAAGCCCGCTGAATATCACGGCTCTTATGTTCTGCTGCTGAGAAAGTTTTTACGTAAAACTTTGTCATTTCTGTTCCACTTTTGTGTAGCTATTATAAAATATTTACCGATGTCAGAAACTCCTGTATCTTAAATGTATTGTTTTTGTCATATTTGTTCGCGGTTGTTTTTCAGCGTTATCGATTCTGGTTTGGTGATTTATCCGTTTACTCGACTAGGAGAGGAAACATTTATTTCCGGTCCCCTCATCACGGAACATGGTATAGAAAAGCATTTGGAAACTCTTTTCGGACAGTCAAAACAAAAGACACAGACATCCTGTTGTGTAGTGAACCTCTATGAAATCAGGGTTTTATTTTTTATCTACCAAGCCTAATAATTAATAATGTGCTTTAAGTACGAACACAAATGAAATATCAAAGTAAAGTTGATGATTCTTATAATCGTAATTTTTTATGAATAGTTATGTATCATTTATATATAAAAAAAAATTATCACAATGTCTTTGCGTATTCTCAAAAAGGAAGAAATTACGTTTGTTTTACTTAAAAGTTTAAACGTTCTACTTTTAGTTTTTTATTTATGTTTTTTTTCAAAGTTGGAAAGATTAAAAAAGGAGCGTGTAATATACGCAACTGCTCACTTAATACGATAAATACGGTAAAGTGATGAAATGCATTGATGTACTATAGTTGAGGGGTTTATAAGTGATGATGGAACTATGGTCTTTGGTATAAAGTATAACGCATCTGGTCTGTTGAATATGAATAGTACTACAGGTAGGAAAAGTGTGCTTTTAAATCTTGTGAAAATCAGAATGTGTTACGATAAATGTTTTAACAATTATGAATTCCTGAAATTTCGGAAACTTTGCAAAGATAACTAATATTTGATTGTGTTTCCTGTTTATCATGTTAATGTCTTAATTTTTCAGATCAGATTGGTATTTGGGTAGGTTTCGTGTTGTTATTTGGTGTTCTGTGTTGTGTTTAAATATTAATATGATCTGATGCAATGACAATCAATTCTTGATTTTAGTCGGTTGATTTCGACTTACAAATTTAGAGACATTTCGGAGTCCACGCTGGAATAGTTTATGCCATTGTGTGTATGTGTCCAAAATTGAAAACAACACGTCTAATAATGGCATGCATACGAAGCGCTTTTCCAACAATTAAATTATTTAAACTATATATAAACGTCTGCTATCTCGTATTAACATCTAATTATGTTTTTGTGTTTTGTATCTACACCTTTGCGTTGATCAAGCCAACACACATAAAGAGTTCAACACATTGTTTAAAAGGTACATACTGGTGCCATGACATATTATCCATGTTACTTTCTCAGTCTCTGTAGAATATAACACAAAAGGCTCTTTACATCACATGTATTTGGAATTCGCTGTTCATTTCATGGAGTTAGAAGTTAGATGAAGTAGATGACCCTTTACTATTTACAATACATTTACCTTTACACCATTTACCAACTCATCATGTGAAAAATGGTATATCTGAATTGAAACCCGAAAGATAGATGGGTTTCTAACTATACTTTTATCCACGGAAAGCTTGGAATTCCTGATTGGACATGGGATGAATTCTATGTTAATATGATCCTCAAAGGTACACATACCACACTTGTCTTTAATTCATCATTACAATAATGGAGAATGATGGAATTTCAGCGTTTACTTGAAATCTCCGATATTTCAATTAAGGATTTTGTGATGTGTCACTGCTTTTGACCACTCTGCACATTGTAGAAAAGTCAGAGTTGAAATATCAAACATTAAACTATCACAGGTGACCCTACGTATTAAAAAGTGAGAACAAGCAATAAATAGTCACCTAAAACAGGCCCAAACATGAAAAAATGTGAAATAATTCAAACGTACAAAAATGACAGCCAACTTTATAAATAATCTACGAAAATCACCATTCATACATTAACACATTCATTGTTTTTAAATCAGTTAAAAATTTGGAATTCTAAATTCAGAATTTATTCCTTTTCAGACGACCTGTATGGAGGTTGGTTCAGCTATACACGGGAATTTGAAAAGGCGGCACAAATTAAAACAGCAACTATACTACCAATTATATATGAAGATTTGAAATTAGTAAGTGTGCAAATAACTAAATTACATACTTTAAAGGGATAGTAGCTACGATTTTGCCAAAATTATGACCAAGTTTTAAAGCTGTTAAAATAAAATAAATGTATTGAAAAAAGGCAATAAGAACGCTAAATTGTTTTTTTAAACTACTGAAGTGTTAATAATTGATAATTCAAATTGTGTTGCGTGCCTTTTATCTCATTAATTATGCATCGGGTTTACTTCCCGATCTTTGCCGACACAGAAAGTGAGATAACAAAGATATAAATAGATATGAACACGTGCTTTTTGTTTTTTAACGTATTTGATAATTACGTTATATTAAACGTACATATTGGACGCCATTTATCAAATTATGTTAATTAAAAATATAACAAAAACGTGCATAATATTTCAACCCAAGATTCTTCAGCAATGGCGATATTATACACTCGTTATTCATTGTCCCTTCATTTGCATGACCAAACAATGCCGATACTTTATACACGTGTTTGTGTTTTGAATCGGGGCCTTCATGACGGATACACTTGAAGAATAATATTAAGTTTTAAGACGTTGATTTCTAATTTGAAGTAGGAGATCACTGCCACTTAATTTATAAACATATTTTCGGCAAAAACATCGCGATCATGTGATCTAAAATATTTGAGAAATGTAAACATTACGCATTTTAATACCGTCGGCTACTTCTGTTTTACTTTTCCTTGCTTGGCTGGTGTTTTAAGTGATTATATTGACCGATTTTACCGCCGTTATTTATTTCCAATTTACAATGACTTGTCTTCACCTCTTTTTCGTTTCTTTTCTCGCAGACACTGAACATTTACGTTCCATTTGCGCGATGACATTTCTCCTTCGACAATTTTCCCTTCGATGTACAATTTTGTGCGATTGCGCATTGGGAACGGAGTAATTAAGGTCAAAATAGGTTATATGAATAAGGGTTGGCTTAACATCGAATTAGTATCTGTAAATAAATATAAAAATGCAGATGTTTAACGTTAAAAAGCTTCTTAATGCTGAATGGAAAGTAACGTGTTATGGTTTTAATAATACTTAATAATCTTTTTGCACAAAATTCGGCATATAGATTAAAAGTAAAAATATAATGAAATTAGTAACTACTATCCGTTTAATAATAAAAGTCATAAGAATTTAAATTACCAACATTTAGTAAGTCGATGTATAGGTGCATCACTTGACATTTGTGTTCTTCTAAAAATTTAGAATCTTTTGAGGTAGCGTGATATTTTCGAAAATACATTCAGTCATAGACTTCAAAGAAATTACAATAAGAAGGATTCAGTGATGTTATGCAAATAGATAATTGTAATTACGACACCAAATATTATTCATTTAGGGACTTACCATAAATATATATACATCTCATAAGAGTCCCCATGGGAATTGCAGGCACCTTACGTTTGTAAATCACTTGTATTCGTCAACCTATCTTTAAAATATAGACTAACCTCATCAAATTCCCGTTTGCGATATTTTAAATAAGGTGATCCCTTATATATGCCGAATACACAAACAAATGTAAATAATAGATGAAAGCTAATAATACTTTTTTCGATTTAAGGATGTTCGATCCTCCTTTTTGAAGTTCTTGAAGATATTTTGAATCTTTTGCTTTTATCAATGTAGTGCCATTAAAATTTTGCTATAAATATCCTCAAAATAAAAAAAATAAAAAAATATGAAAATCTTGTAAAATTCGTGTTACTTGTCACAGCTTACAAAAGTAAACGGTGCCGATGTTAAATATATTAAAGGTCATATAAAAATCATTTCTCGCTAATTTTTTTATGGCTTACATCTAAAAAAAAAAGCACACGGACCATTCATGTTTCTCTGCTTTTTGAGTTACTTTATTCATATACTTCTAACTTAGAACAGTATTTTGAAAAGAATTTTTTTTAAATAGAGTACCGAAAATCCTTAATTGAAACTTGTATAACCTGCAGCTTAATTTGGTATTGTCTGTTGCCATAAAAAGAAAATTGGTCGATTGTTTTACTCAAGAATATTTTGTAATATACACAGTCTCTTACATGCATCTTTTGGTCGTTTTCTATTGTAGAACTATATTTGGTTACATTACAAGTGGTATCATTTTGTATAGTATGTACCATCATAAACATATCTTTTCATCACCTCTAGTAAATGGTATTCATATCAAATATGTCTTCATCTCTTTGTTTCAGAATCCGTTCTCAACGAATAAAAAAATGGCCGAGTTTATAAATGTCACGCACACTGAAGATTTCATTAGAGAGATAATAGAAAAGTGCAGTTTTGTTAATATCAAAAAGCACAAGTATGATTCTACAAGAATAATTGATCCCAAACAAGAATCGACTTTATTCCGAAAAGGTAAGTTTAGAGCAATAGATAGCAAGAGATAAAATGACTTCGTATATGTCTACTGGTCATTTGGATTGGCTCACTGTCATTTTTTTTTTATATAAAAGTTAGTATTTTTATGATATAAGACATTTGGCGGGAAAAGATTTTTTTCAGATTTTTAAAGAAGTTTTTTTTTTATCTATTAGAAACTATGAAAAAAAAAACACAGATTTTACAAAATTGTATGTTATAAAAGTGAGAAGAATAGTAGAGTTAAGCAGGCAAATATATTTTAAAGGTACCACGTGGATAAAACCAGAGGATTCTGAATGTCTGACCGAATGTTAAAAAAAAGAAGACATGTAAACATCCCTTGACTCACGTTTTCCCTTTTGATTTATATTTTTATGAGATGAAATGAAGGACTGTGATGTTGACTTTATCTATGAGCAATAATCAGGAAATTTATTATCATTTGTTTATCTGTTTATTTTGCCGTATTGTTGCCGTAACTGGCATGTTTGCGATAACTATCACAGACATAATTAGAAAATGTATTTGTAACAACTCTTAATATCAGGTGTATAGATTCACTGTATCATTGGTCAGTATACAAATCGGTCCAAGGAGCCAGCCGAAGCACGCCTCCGGTTGCGGGATTTTCTCGCTGCATTGAAGACCCATTGGTGGCCTTCCGCTGTTATCTGCTCTTTGGTCAGGTTGTTGTCTATTTGACACATACCCAATTCCTTTTCTTTATTTGTATTTTAATTTGTTTGGATACACAGTATAGCTGTCAGTACATGGTCTCCTTTTTCGACAGTAATGCCCTTCAGTAATTTATTTGGAAATGTGCTTTGCTCAAATGAATTGCAAGATAAATAAATTCGTATATACAAAGTCATATACGTCTACAAATAATAACAAAAAGTATGCGTTCAAATATTAATTCAGAACTTCTTTTGATGGGTGCGGTCCTAACCTTGACAAAAGTTAACTTAGAGTTAACTTGTTGACTGCTTTCTAAGTTAACTTGAGAATTTTTAAGCAGTCAAGCAAGTTAACTTCGTCGTGGGTGGACCAGACCTACGGTCTGCTTTTTTAGGACTGCTGCAGACCTATCGGTAAGTCTGCTCCAGACCAGACCTGTGGACAAGTCTGCTTTTGACCAGTCCTGAGGACAGGTCTGTCCCAGACCAGACCTGTGGACAAGTCTGCTTTTGACCAGTCCTGAGGACAGGTCTGCCTCAGACCAGACCTGTGGACAGGTCTGCTCCTGACCAGACATGAGGACAGGTCTGCTTTTGACCAGACCTGTGGACAAGTCTGCTATTGACCAGACCTGAGGACAGGTCTGCTTATGACAGATTATCGTTATAAGAGTTTTCATATCAGACTTGAGCTTTCATTAAAATATGTAAACAACATTCGCATTGTTTTTCCACAGATATCCTTTATTATTTACTCGCTAGACTCTACTAGATATTATACAAATGCTCTCTTTTTTTTGATATACATGTATTCTTATATAAATAAAAAATGGCTATACGATCACACAGATTTTTTTTTATTAGAAGGCGGATAGAAAGGTTATCCAACGCATCGGAAGAATATTCTTATATCACGGGATATCGGCAACATTGTCTACGTTACTTCGTTCCCCGTTGTTTACCTGTCCCTTCCTAAATTTTACTTTATGCATAAATTTATACTTGCATGGATATTTCATTGATATTCAACTTGTTTGCATTGGATTTACTATTCTTTTTCCCGCAGAATATTCTAACAGAAATTGTACAGTGTCCGTTAGCATACGATGTGGTAAAACTATCAACAATCTCGTCAAATTCGTCAGATTTGTCATTGCCGATATTTATATGGGACGTCCTAAAATTATACTCAATGCGCACTTTAATGAAATAGTTGCCACTAGACGTTTAACTATAAACAAAATCAATCAACCGACATAATAGATTCCAAGAAGAGAACCTCGTATACTTTTTTTAATATTAAATCATTGTAAATAGTACAAATGAATTCAGACATGTCATTGTTGGTACTTTGAATGATGTGGTATAATAGTTTTGTTTTACACGTACACCATCATGAACTCCTATATATGATATGACTGTTATTATGAATAAAGAAATGAAATTCTGACATTCTCAATTTATTCAGAATATTTTTTGCATTAATAGTTTTCCAATATTATTGATTACATGTACATTTACGGTCCTACTAAAATGTGAACAGGAGCGCCAGGAGAAGACATAAAGGTGCTCGGTACAATGGTATGCGGGTATATAGATTTGCAAATAAAAGTGCACATATGATCAGTTTTGGTCAAATAGTTTTGTTTTCCAAATCAGAATGAGGTATTAAAACTACTGAAATGTTGTTACTTATCAATATTTTGAATAAAAGGAGGACACGCTGGTATACTAAATTTATGCGAACAAAAATTTGTTGTTATTAAATTGCAATATTGCTGTCCATTGTCATGATTATATTAAACATTGATTCCTGACATAAAAAATATGGCTGATTAATACTATGCGGGTACGTCATGGTGTATATATATAGATTTACAAATTAAAGTGCACAGATGGTCAGTTTTGGTAATGCGGTCAAATAATTTAGTTGTACTAGTCAGCTGGGGGTATTAAAACTACTGAAATTTTGTTACTATCAATATTTTGAATAAAATGAGGACATGCTGGTATCCTAAATTTATGCAAACCAAAATTTGTTGTTATTATATTGCAATATTGCTGTCCATTGTCATGATTGTATTGTATATTGATTCCTGACATAAAAAATATGGCTGATTTACTATGCAGGTATACAGATTAACAAATTAAAGTTCACATATGGTCAGTTTTGGTAATGCGGTCAAATAATTTTGTTGTACAAGTCAACTGGAGGCATCAAAACTACTGAAATTTTGTTACGTATTAGTATTTTAAGTAAAAAGTGGACATGCTTGCACCCTTAATTTAGGCGAACAAAAATTTGTTGTTAGTATATTGCAATATTGCTGTCCATTGTCATGATTGTACTATACATTGAATCCTGACATTAAAAATAAGGCTGATTTACTATGCAGGTGTATAGATTTACAATTTTAAGTTCACATATGGTCAGTTTTGGTAATACGGTCAAATAATTTTGTTGTACAAGTCAGCTGGAGGTATCAAAACTACTGAAATTATGTTACGTATCAATATTTTGAATAAAATGAGGACATGCTGGTATCCTAAATTTATGGGAACAAAAATTTTTTGTTATTATATTGCAATTTTGCTGTCCATTGTCATGATTGTATTATACATTGATTCCTGACATAAAAAATATGGCTGATTAATACTATGCGGGTATGTCATGGTGTATATAGATTTACAAATTAAAGTGAACATATGGTCAGTTTTGGTAATGCGGTCAAATAATTTTGTTGTACTAGTCAGCTGGAGGTATCAAAACTACTGAAATTTTGTTACGTATCAATATTTTGAATAAAATGAGGACATGCTGGTATCCTAAATTTATGTGAACCAAAATTTGTTGTTATTATATTGCAATATTGCTGTCCATTGTCATGATTGTATTATATATTGATTCCTGACATAAAAAATATGGCTGATTTACTATGCGGGTATACAGATTTACAAATTAAAGTTCACATATGGTCAGTTTTGGTAATGCGGTCAAATAATTTTGTTGTACAAGTCAACTGGAGGCATCAAAACTACTGAAATTTTGTTACGTATCAGTATTTTAAGTAAAAAGTGGACATGCTTGCACCCTTAATTTAGGCGAACAAAAATTTGTTGTTAGTATATTGCAATATTGCTGTCCATTGTCATGATTGTACTATACATTGAATCCTGACATTAAAAATAAGGCTGATTTACTATGCAGGTATATAGATTTACAATTTAAAGTTCACATATGGTCAGTTTTGGTAATGCGGTCAAATAATTTTGTTGTACAAGTCAGCTGGAGGTATCAAAACTACTGAAATTTTGTTACGTATCAATATTTTGAATAAAATGAGGACATGCTGGTATCCTAAATTTATGCGAACAAAAATTTTTTGTTATTATATTGCAATTTTGCTGTCCATTGTCATGATTGTATTATACATTGATTCCTGACATAAAAAATATGACTGATTTATTCTATGCGGGTCCGTCATGGTGTATATAGATTTACAAATTAAAGTGAACATATGGTCAGTTTTGGTAATGCGGTCAAATAATTTTGTTGTACTAGTCAGCTGGAGGTATCAAAACTACTGAAATTTTGTTACGTATCAATATTTTGAATAAAATGAGGACATGCTGGTATCCTAAATTTATGTAAAACAAAATTTGTTGTTATTATATTGCAATATTGCTGTCCATTGTCATGATTGTATTATATATTGATTCCTGACATAAAAAATATGGCTGATTTACTATGCGGGTATACAGATTTACAAATTAAAGTTCACATATGGTCAGTTTTGGTAATGCGGTCAAATAATTTTGTTGTACAAGTCAACTGGAGGCATCAAAACTACTGAAATTTTGTTACGTATCAGTATTTTAAGTTAAAAGTGGACATGCTTGCACCCTTAATTTAGGCGAACAAAAATTTGTTGTTAGTATATTGCAATATTGCTGTCCATTGTCATGATTGTACTATACATTGAATCCTGACATTAAAAATAAGGCTGATTTACTATGCAGGTATATAGATTTACAATTTAAAGTTCACATATGGTCAGTTTTGGTAATGCGGTCAAATAATTTTGTTGTACAAGTCAGCTGGAGGTATCAGAACTACTGAAATTTTGTTACGTATCAATATTTTGAATAAAATGAGGACATACTGGTATCCTAAATTTATGGGAACCAAAATTTTTGTTATTATATTGCTATTTTGCTGTCCATTGTCATGATTGTATTATACATTGATTCCTGACATAAAAAATATGGCTGATTAATACTATGCGGGTACGTCATGGTGTATATAGATTTACAAATTAAAGTGAACATATGGTCAGTTTTGGTTAATGCGGTCAAATAATTTTGTTGTACTAGTCAGCTGGAGGTATCAAAACTACTGAAATTTTGTTACGTTTCAATATTTTAAGTAAAAAGAGGACATGCTGGCACTCTTAATTTAGGCGAACAAAAATTTGTTGTTAGTATATTGCAATATATTGCTGTCCATTGTCATGATTGTATTATACATTAAATCCTGACATAAAAAATATGGCTGATTTACTATGCGGGTATATAGATTTACAAATTAAAGTGCATATATGGTAAGTTTTTGTGGATGCGGTCAAATAATTTTGTTGTACAAGTCAACTGGAGGCATCAAAACTACTGAAATTTTGTTACGTATCAGTATTTTAAGTAAAAAGAGGACATGCTGGCACCCTTAATTTAGGCGAACAAAAATTTGTTGTTACTATATTGCAATATTGCTGTCCATTGTCATGATTGTATTATACATTGAATCCTGACATAAAAAATATGGCTAATTTACTATGCGGGTATATAGATTTACAAATTAAAGTGCATAATATATGGTCAGTTTTGGTGGATGCGGTCAAATAATTTTGTTGTACAAGTCAACTGGAGGCATCAAAACTACTGAAATTTTGTTACGTATCAGTATTTTGAGTAAGAAGAGCACATGCTGGCACCCTTAATTTAGGCGAACAAAAATTTGTAGTCATTATTTAAATGAATTAAACTATTGCTGATTGTGGCTGCATAGTTCAAGGATGTATAACTAACAAGGACGTATACACCTAACATCAAATATACTTTTTTTTCAAAAATATGCATAATATGATTGAATTTGATCTCGGAATATATATATATATTCAGTGCCTGTTATCATTGTAACCGAGATCGTTTTTATAATAGATAGATTGTCAGATCACAGATAAATTTGTGTTACGTTCTGTGCGTACTTATTTTCAAATATTTGTATTTAATCCTGTGCATAAAACGGAAGTATTAATTTTCAAATTACTTTATTTTCGATGTTTATACTACGAAACAAAGATATTTTTTTTTAAATCAACGGAGAGCGGTCCTGGTTACAAGTTAACTTAGTGTTGAGCAGACCAGTCAAAAGTTAACTTGGGAACAGGTCTGGTTTTGATCGGATTTGTCCAAGCAGAAGTTAACTTTGTGGCAGGACCGGTTTCCAAGTTAACTTATGTTAACTTTATGACAGGACTGGTTCCGAAGTTAACTTATGTTAACTTATGACAGGATTGGTTCGAAGTTAACTTGTATCAATAGCGGACCTGTTCCCAAGTTAACTTTTTGGCAGACATAAAAACAGTCCTAGGACCAAGTCCGCTTTTCAAGTTAACTAGATTTTGGTCCTAGGACTGGTCAGAGCAGTCCTATATTCGGTCACAGGTTAACTTTGACCAGTCCAAATGACTGGTTATCAAGTTAACTTGCTGTACAGGTTAGGAGTGCACCCATCTGTAGATGACCCTTTACTATTTACAATACATTTACCTTTACACCATTTACCAACTCATCATGTGAAAAATGGTATATCTGAATTGAAACCCGAAAGATAGATGGGTTTCTAACTATACTTTTATCCACGGAAAGCTTGGAATTCCTGATTGGACATGGGATGAATTCTATGTTAATATGATCCTCAAAGGTACACATACCACACTTGTCTTTAATTCATCATTACAATAATGGAGAATGATGGAATTTCAGCGTTTACTTGAAATCTCCGATATTTCAATTAAGGATTTTGTGATGTGTCACTGCTTTTGACCACTCTGCACATTGTAGAAAAGTCAGAGTTGAAATATCAAACATTAAACTATCACAGGTGACCCTACGTATTAAAAAGTGAGAACAAGCAATAAATAGTCACCTAAAACAGGCCCAAACATGAAAAAATGTGAAATAATTCAAACGTACAAAAATGACAGCCAACTTTATAAATAATCTACGAAAATCACCATTCATACATTAACACATTCATTGTTTTTAAATCAGTTAAAAATTTGGAATTCTAAATTCAGAATTTATTCCTTTTCAGACGACCTGTATGGAGGTTGGTTCAGCTATACACGGGAATTTGAAAAGGCGGCACAAATTAAAACAGCAACTATACTACCAATTATATATGAAGATTTGAAATTAGTAAGTGTGCAAATAACTAAATTACATACTTTAAAGGGATAGTAGCTACGATTTTGCCAAAATTATGACCAAGTTTTAAAGCTGTTAAAATAAAATAAATGTATTGAAAAAAGGCAATAAGAACGCTAAATTGTTTTTTTAAACTACTGAAGTGTTAATAATTGATAATTCAAATTGTGTTGCGTGCCTTTTATCTCATTAATTATGCATCGGGTTTACTTCCCGATCTTTGCCGACACAGAAAGTGAGATAACAAAGATATAAATAGATATGAACACGTGCTTTTTGTTTTTTAACGTATTTGATAATTACGTTATATTAAACGTACATATTGGACGCCATTTATCAAATTATGTTAATTAAAAATATAACAAAAACGTGCATAATATTTCAACCCAAGATTCTTCAGCAATGGCGATATTATACACTCGTTATTCATTGTCCCTTCATTTGCATGACCAAACAATGCCGATACTTTATACACGTGTTTGTGTTTTGAATCGGGGCCTTCATGACGGATACACTTGAAGAATAATATTAAGTTTTAAGACGTTGATTTCTAATTTGAAGTAGGAGATCACTGCCACTTAATTTATAAACATATTTTCGGCAAAAACATCGCGATCATGTGATCTAAAATATTTGAGAAATGTAAACATTACGCATTTTAATACCGTCGGCTACTTCTGTTTTACTTTTCCTTGCTTGGCTGGTGTTTTAAGTGATTATATTGACCGATTTTACCGCCGTTATTTATTTCCAATTTACAATGACTTGTCTTCACCTCTTTTTCGTTTCTTTTCTCGCAGACACTGAACATTTACGTTCCATTTGCGCGATGACATTTCTCCTTCGACAATTTTCCCTTCGATGTACAATTTTGTGCGATTGCGCATTGGGAACGGAGTAATTAAGGTCAAAATAGGTTATATGAATAAGGGTTGGCTTAACATCGAATTAGTATCTGTAAATAAATATAAAAATGCAGATGTTTAACGTTAAAAAGCTTCTTAATGCTGAATGGAAAGTAACGTGTTATGGTTTTAATAATACTTAATAATCTTTTTGCACAAAATTCGGCATATAGATTAAAAGTAAAAATATAATGAAATTAGTAACTACTATCCGTTTAATAATAAAAGTCATAAGAATTTAAATTACCAACATTTAGTAAGTCGATGTATAGGTGCATCACTTGACATTTGTGTTCTTCTAAAAATTTAGAATCTTTTGAGGTAGCGTGATATTTTCGAAAATACATTCAGTCATAGACTTCAAAGAAATTACAATAAGAAGGATTCAGTGATGTTATGCAAATAGATAATTGTAATTACGACACCAAATATTATTCATTTAGGGACTTACCATAAATATATATACATCTCATAAGAGTCCCCATGGGAATTGCAGGCACCTTACGTTTGTAAATCACTTGTATTCGTCAACCTATCTTTAAAATATAGACTAACCTCATCAAATTCCCGTTTGCGATATTTTAAATAAGGTGATCCCTTATATATGCCGAATACACAAACAAATGTAAATAATAGATGAAAGCTAATAATACTTTTTTCGATTTAAGGATGTTCGATCCTCCTTTTTGAAGTTCTTGAAGATATTTTGAATCTTTTGCTTTTATCAATGTAGTGCCATTAAAATTTTGCTATAAATATCCTCAAAATAAAAAAAATAAAAAAATATGAAAATCTTGTAAAATTCGTGTTACTTGTCACAGCTTACAAAAGTAAACGGTGCCGATGTTAAATATATTAAAGGTCATATAAAAATCATTTCTCGCTAATTTTTTTATGGCTTACATCTAAAAAAAAATGCACACGGACCATTCATGTTTCTCTGCTTTTTGAGTTACTTTATTCATATACTTCTAACTTAGAACAGTATTTTGAAAAGAATTTTTTTTAAATAGAGTACCGAAAATCCTTAATTGAAACTTGTATAACCTGCAGCTTAATTTGGTATTGTCTGTTGCCATAAAAAGAAAATTGGTCGATTGTTTTACTCAAGAATATTTTGTAATATACACAGTCTCTTACATGCATCTTTTGGTCGTTTTCTATTGTAGAACTATATTTGGTTACATTACAAGTGGTATCATTTTGTATAGTATGTACCATCATAAACATATCTTTTCATCACCTCTAGTAAATGGTATTCATATCAAATATGTCTTCATCTCTTTGTTTCAGAATCCGTTCTCAACGAATAAAAAAATGGCCGAGTTTATAAATGTCACGCACACTGAAGATTTCATTAGAGAGATAATAGAAAAGTGCAGTTTTGTTAATATCAAAAAGCACAAGTATGATTCTACAAGAATAATTGATCCCAAACAAGAATCGACTTTATTCCGAAAAGGTAAGTTTAGAGCAATAGATAGCAAGAGATAAAATGACTTCGTATATGTCTACTGGTCATTTGGATTGGCTCACTGTCATTTTTTTTTTATATAAAAGTTAGTATTTTTATGATATAAGACATTTGGCGGGAAAAGATTTTTTCAGATTTTTAAAGAAGTTTTTTTTTTATCTATTAGAAACTATGAAAAAAAAAACACAGATTTTACAAAATTGTATGTTATAAAAGTGAGAAGAATAGTAGAGTTAAGCAGGCAAATATATTTTAAAGGTACCACGTGGATAAAACCAGAGGATTCTGAATGTCTGACCGAATGTTAAAAAAAAGAAGACATGTAAACATCCCTTGACTCACGTTTTCCCTTTTGATTTATATTTTTATGAGATGAAATGAAGGACTGTGATGTTGACTTTATCTATGAGCAATAATCAGGAAATTTATTATCATTTGTTTATCTGTTTATTTTGCCGTATTGTTGCCGTAACTGGCATGTTTGCGATAACTATCACAGACATAATTAGAAAATGTATTTGTAACAACTCTTAATATCAGGTGTATAGATTCACTGTATCATTGGTCAGTATACAAATCGGTCCAAGGAGCCAGCCGAAGCACGCCTCCGGTTGCGGGATTTTCTCGCTGCATTGAAGACCCATTGGTGGCCTTCCGCTGTTATCTGCTCTTTGGTCAGGTTGTTGTCTATTTGACACATACCCAATTCCTTTTCTTTATTTGTATTTTAATTTGTTTGGATACACAGTATAGCTGTCAGTACATGGTCTCCTTTTTCGACAGTAATGCCCTTCAGTAATTTATTTGGAAATGTGCTTTGCTCAAATGAATTGCAAGATAAATAAATTCGTATATACAAAGTCATATACGTCTACAAATAATAACAAAAAGTATGCGTTCAAATATTAATTCAGAACTTCTTTTGTTTATACCAAGTTTACTATTCACACCACTGGAACGTTGCCACTGCTGGTGGATATTTCTTCCCCGAGGTTATCACCAGCCCAGTGGTCAACACTTCGGTGTTGACATGAATATCAATTATTTGGTCATTTTTATAAATTTTTGTTTACAAAACTTTGAATTTTTTGAAAAACTAAGGATTGTTTTTATCCCGGGAATCGATTACCTACGCCGTATTTGGCAAAACTTTTTGATATTTTGGGTCCTCAATGATCTTCAATTTCGTACTGTGTCTCTATACCATTGTAGTTTGGTTTAAGAGAATACAGATAGATATATATTCTTGTTTGGCTTTATAACTATTTTGTTCTGAAAGGGGGAAGTATATCTGACCTAAAAATGACTTCACGGTTAAGCTAACAAGCAAGCAAACCAAAAAAAGTACCTTTGGCTACTCAATGAAATTGGCTGTGATAGGGTGGTTCGTGATGCTCAGTCTTTACGTATTTATGTCTCCGTGAATGTACAGGCATTTCCTAATAAACACACAATTGCAGATGAAACCTTAATGAAACTCAAATTTTGGGTAAAGGGAGATTTGAGCAAACATCATCGGAACACGCACAACAGTTACTATTCTAGAAAAGTTGTGTATTTTGTGTTCGGATAATTATAAATTTATAGACATTTAGACACATGATATGTATTTCAAACGGTGATTTAATAATATACTCTTATACACACTGCAATAACATATTTTTTGGGAAATAAACTCATCAGAGATACTAGCACTACATTTACTTTATACGCCAGACGCGCGTTTCGTCTACAAAAGACTCATCAGTGACGCTCGAATCCAAAAACGTTAAAAAGGCCTTATAATGTACGAAGTTGAAGAGCATTGAGGACCAAACCTACTAAACGTTTTGCCAAATACAGCTAAGGTAATCTTTGCCTCAGGTAGAAAAGCCTTAGTATTTTAAAAAAAGATGAAATAACATGCTATGCATTTCCTTTCTGTGTTAATACTCTAGTTTCTTTATTAAATGACTCAGGGAACTGACGTTTTTAATGACAAAATATAAGTTGTATTTTTTTTCATAAAAATTTGGAAAAAAATCTTTTGTATCTATATGTTATATCAAATAAAAGGGCTAAAAAGTTTGGCTGGCAAAATTTATTCTAAAAAGGCCTCACGAAAAAATAACGATAAAACCTATTTAAGAATATTCGCTACTTTGTTTTGAATCTAAAAAGATTTTTGAAAATTGCTTTTAAACAATATGTTATTCAAAAACATGAAAGGAATAGTTTAGCAGGCCAATTTATTTGGAAATCACCTCATGGATGAACGTAGAAGATATAAATCTCTCACAGAAAGTAAAAGAAAAGATAAGCGTACAGTCATAACTCATGTTTCACCAATTTCTTAATATAGCTGTCTTCAATAAAGTAGACATAATATGTCACAAAAACATTTCAATCCTTGAGTTGATTTACAAACACTTGGTAGATGACACTGATGGTGGAGTTTTTATTTTTCTATGGTATAACCAGCCCAGTAAGTAGCTCTTCTGTATTGATATAAACTATCATTGATATCATAATATAGATTGACTAATAAGAAAACTATGAATTTTTGAAATGCTAAGCCTTTTATACCTAAGGAATACATTAGCTTAACTGTATTTGGCCAAACTTTAGGAAATTGTGGTGTTTTATTTGGCCATTTTATTTTTATTTTTTCGCTAGCGTTACTGATCAGTTCTTTCAAGACGAGACTCGTATCTGGCGCCAATGGATTTTTTCAATCCTTGTATACATGATGAGTTCTCTTCCTTCCTGCACATATTGATACATGAACCACATGTATCTAAATTATGGAAGAAAGCCTATTTTATTTTATTTTATTACTCATCACATAGACTTCTTAAAAAGCTCTTTAATATCATCTTATATATAAACTTTACCCGGGCGTGTTTATCTAGGGTTTCCTGTAAGAAATTATTTGTGAGTGTCATTATTTGCGCGGTTTCTACTCTTTAACCTCTCAAATTTTGAAGATCTAAACAAATAATAGAGATCACTAATTAAGTAGATAAAATTTGCGATTAGACTGTCATAAATGAATGACATATGTGTTCTCCTTGATACTTGACGAGTCACTCACAATGTAGACATTTACTTCTAGTTTTTTCTCCATTTAATCGATGGACAAGGTTTAACAATAAATGCTTGTGATGTCTACATTTTTAATACCTTTCAATAATTAATTGTTTTGCATTTTGATTCCAAAACGTTCAGGTTAACTCCAACAATATCAAATTATCTCCAAGTTGATTCGTTACTGCAAAGTGAATGACTAGTCTTCAGGACGAACACAAGTTTTAATTAGTCTATTAGTTATTGAAATAATATGCTTGTAGTCAGAACAGAATCTTACAACGCGGCACAAGTTTAAATTGACATTTTGCTCATAATGAAATAGCCATAAAAAAATAGCCAGTTCCCAGTCTACGCAGTTAATTATTCCTCGGGTAATACATATACAAACTCCGCTGAAGAGTGTTGTCATGATGGCTGACTTAAAATAAAACTATTAAAAAACTATGTAAACAAAGCGTTCATATCCCTGGTTTGTTTGTTTGTTCACCATTTTACCATTTTCAAACTTGCAATGTTTTAATTAAACAGTCCGAGTAAAGGCAAACAATCATGTTAACAATTAATGACATACAATTGAAAAAGACTTTTGCCGATTCTTACTGCTGTCGTTTTAGACTCATAGTTTTACAAACATCACTGAATTTACTAAACGAAAGATTACATAATTTTTTTAATTTTTTTTTTACATAAAAGTATTGCGGTTACTGAAGGCAGATTTTTCCGAACTTAATCTCCCAACCGAACACAGGGCAAAACATAAAGAAGATACAGTGGTCTTTATTTGAAGACCGTTTTTAGCCGTGTGTAATTTGGAGAGATTAAATTCGCAATCGCGACGACTTTTTACACTTCTGTCAAAGCTATTTTACAAAACCCATTGGAATATTTGACTGCTAGTGTTCCTCAACTTTTTTTTTTTTTTTATTGTTTTGACCTAAAATAAAACTTTACTAATGAGTTTTCTGTGGACGAAGTGTGCGTATGGTGTATAAATCTGCATTGCCACATGATCAAGAAAAAACTAAAGATAAAATAAAAAAGTGTTATAAACTAAACACGAGTATAATTTGTTTATTTGTCATTGCACTGCAATTGTCAACTTATGAGTCTGAGTATGTTTTTTAGTATCTTTTTGTGTTGCGCACGTTGTTCGTACGAATTCCATTTTGATATAGATGATCATAAAAATAAATACGTTGACTGATCAGTCCAATAAAGATATATTGAGTTCTGATTGAAATCATAACAATGGACTTGACAATGAAAAATGGGAACCAAAATTTAAAATAACCAAAATTTTTAACACTTAATTATCCCATTTTGTTTTCTCGCAAAACCGTAATGTGCAACATTACATTTTGTGTGCAAAAGATAGCAGTTCCGTTTCTTTCATATCGTATTTTTGCTCCTGTCGTCGTAAATCTTCACAAAAGTACGGCTATTTTTACAGTTATTTGTGTGTTAAAGAAAATCAAAAGCACTGAAACCGTAAACTGAAATACACATATTTTTTTGAACAGTCTGAAAAATGTCCAAGCATATGCAAGGGAAGCATTTATCGGACTTGCGCATTTATACCGTGAAATTGGAAAAGCTGAGTGGAAAAAATAATTATGATATTTTAAAATATAAAAAAGAAGATGTGGTATGATTGCCAATGAGACAACTATCCACAAAAGACTCAAATGACACAGACATTAACAACTATAGGTCACCGTACGGCCTTCAACAATGATCAAAGCCCATATCGCATAGTCAGCTATAAAAGGCCGCGATAAGACAACGTAAAACAATTCAAACGAGAAAACTAACGGTCTTAAAATGTTAGTTTCTTTTTTTTTTCATGGTTCATGCAATTTTTTGCCGGACATATGCGTAAAGCTTATATTACAATAACTTCAAAAGGTATAGCCATCTTGTCAGAACATCAAACACTGCTATATGTTCTTTAAAATTGAGATTTTCACCGGCTGTATGTCAAATATTGATAGTTGAATCATAGAAAATAAAAGTTGGCTGTCATTTTTTTGCTGCTGTTCTTTGTAAACAATACAGTGTAAAACATTTTTCGTTAGCCAAATCGATTCAAAAAGTATAGCCGGTTTGTCACAAGGTTCACAAAACGTAACTGATGTCACGCTCATGTTTTTAAATTTAAACATAGTTATTTGTTTCTAGTTAAATTGGGATGAAAATAAATTTATAACCAATGTGCGAGAAAGGAAAAGTTTAAATATCTTAAAAAAGTTTTTTTCCAAAACGTTCAGGTTAGCTCTAACAGTATCAATTTATCTTCAAGTTGAATCGTTACTGCGAAGTGAATGACCAGTCTTAAAGACGAACACACGTTTTAATTAGTCTATTCGTTATTGAAATACTATGCTTGTAATCGGAACCGAATCTTACAACGCGGCACTTGTGATTTCTATGATTTTTTTTAGATCGTTAAAATTCTAAAAAAAAATGTTTTTAAGATTACCCGGAAGGGTAAGCAGATCCTGCATGTGGAGCAGGATCTGCTTACCCTTCCGGAGCACCTGAGATCACCCCTAGTTTTTGGTGGGGTTCGTGTTGTTTATTCTTAAGTTTTCTATGTTGTATCATGTGTACTATTGTTTTTCTGTTTGTCTTATTCATTTTTAGCCATGGCGTTGTCAGTTTGTTTTAGATTTACGAGTTTGACTGTCCCTTTGGTATCTTTGGTCCCTCTTTTAAGGTTAAATTCAAATGATGACCAAATGAGATTTAATAAAAAAAAAATATCATGATCTTAGTTGTTTAGAATATTTGTCTATCTACAAGTTGTAAATCGTCAAAAGCAACATGTATAATATTTTAGTTAATAAAATAAATAGATAAAACCAAAAACACCCGCTGACAGTATAACAAACAAAGGATATTCATTATGGCTCAAAAATACGAAAATAAGAACAACATAACTCCAATATTTTTTTAGGTTATATCTTAAAATATGTTTGCAGACGACACCCAATTATTTAATAAAAATGAAAGTTCTGTAAAAAAATCCTTTGAAATATTAGACAAATATGAAAAGGCATCGGGTTCTAAAATTAATTACGAAAAGACTAAGGGAATAAATATTGGCGCAAATAAACGCAGACGACCTACTTGTAAAAAGATAAGCTTGACAACAGATAACATAAAAACATTAGGTATTCACCATGGTTATAACATTGACAATGACAAAATTTGGAAATCAATATTAGAAAAAGTACAAAATTGTGTACACGTCTGGAAAAGTCGAAAATTGACTTACTCTGGAAAAGTCCTTATTGTTAAAAATTTAATTATATCAGTGTGTGGTTATGAGTTAGAAATAAGAGGTATACCCGAAAAATACAAAAAAGAATTGAATAAGATAATATGGAATTTTATTTGGGATGGGAAATTGAATCAAGAAGACCGGAAGGTTTGTTGTTTAGATGTTAAAAAAAGAGTTGGAAATAAAAAACATACCACATTATTACAGAAGCGCTTTACAATCGTGGTCAAAACTGACAAAGATCACACAGAGTATATTTAACGTAATGGAAGTAAAGTAAAGAAACAGCGATTATTTGGAAACTCAAATATTTTATTTCAGGGCAAATCTTTATTTTATTCTTCCTTTTCAAGAAGTCAGATCAAAACTCTTGGTGATATATGGCACGATAATACCAAAGATTTTAAATCGTGCAATGAAATATATAGACATTTAAAAGATAAACGTAATTGTATTTCGGAATATTCACGAATTAAAAGTTCCATACCACAAACATTCATGCAGATTTTAAAAAAAAAACGATTATCAACCTGCTTTAAAAAGCAACAAAATAAAAATTACTGAAAACCTTGAATTTTTAAATCCAGACAATAAAATCATCATAACATAATTGAGACCCCTAAGTGTCAAACAAAATGGGAAAATTTGTATACCGAGTATATAAATTGGGAAAAAATTTGGCTAAATCTAAGTAAAATAGATATTAATAGAAAAGTTAAAGAATTTCAATGGGAATGTATACACAGGATTATATATACAGAAAACAGACTGAAAATAATGCGCATGTCAAATGGAAAATGTCACTTATGTGATGAAATTAATAATATGGAAACTCTTGAGCATTTATTTTATCAATGTAACAATGTTAAACCATTGATAGAAACGGTTGTTAGAAATTTACAACTTTGTAACTTTATAAACGACGAGGTTCTCGTTGAAAAAGATATTTTATTAGGAATTTGTACAGAGAATTCGAGTAATTTCATTGTAAATGCAATAATACTTTATTTCAAATGGGCTATTTGGAAAATACGTAATAAATGCAAATTCGATAAAATTAAACTGAATGTGCAGTCTGTACAGGTTATGCTAAAAATGCACATGAAAAACGAATTAAAATTTCTTCTGCTACGCTCGGATATAAAGTATATATTATGCAAAACGAAAATTAAACTCTTTATCGAAAAAAATTAAGAAGATATACTTAGTTCAACTGCTCTAAACGAAAGGTGTGTTCGATTCCATATATACTTATCTTATTGTCTATTGTGTATAAAGTAGTGAACACTATGTTATTAAAACAGAAAGAAAAAAACAATATCTATTATTGTAATTATTATTTTAATCTATGTCTGTGCATATATTATCCATCGTAATACATTTGTACTCACCACATGTGCTTTATCCTTTTTTAAAATCCATATATATAAATATATATTAAAGAATGCTTTCAAATTCTGTTCAATCACATCAAAATTCTTCAAGTCAAACAATAACTTATTTTCGCAATCAAATTTTAAAGTATTTCCAGTTTAAATCAACACATGTTTTGTTCAGTGAACCGGATATACGATAGTGATGTTATACAGTGATCCTATCAGGTGGGAATATCAATTGTAATGGCTATTTAAATATAATTATGTATGTAAAACTATTGTATAAACTCGTTTGCTATTTTCCCTGGTCAAGTGAGAATGTTAAAAAACAGGGACCCCTAAGTATGCAACCTGGGCTACTATGGTAATTATATAACAGGAAATGCTTGAATAAAATATTTGTTATCGTTAAAAAAAAAAAAAAAAAAAAAATCCAGTCAAGTGGCAGATAACAGCTCTAGACCATAATGGTCTTTAACAGAGCGAAAAGTCAAGTACCCCGAGGTAGGCTTAAGCTGGCCCCTTAACAAAAATGCGTATTAGTTCGGTGAATTTGTGTCGGTTTGTAAATGGTGGTAGTACAAACATATTTAAAAATACTTAACTAATGATAAACTAAGAGACTGATTGTCCTTAAGCAACAGTATCGACAAAGTGTGTTGTAATAAACACAAACAATTAATGACTTAAGTCTTTATCTTTTCTGTATTTACCTTCATTATTTATATAAAGTATGTTTATGTGCGTTAATGCGTTCAATTCATTTGCGAATCACAGACCTGATCCACTTAAACACATAAACCATGTGAACCAAACTATGACAATTCTGAGCCAAACTTTGACCTGAATTGTATCAGCAATCAAAATAGGTTCGCGAAGTAATTGCCTGATTTGAATACCGAAAAATTCTCTTTTAGAGTACATTCAATCTACGTTTCTAACTATTTTATGCGTATTGTTATACATTGGCTAGAGGTATAGGGAGAGGGTCGAGATCTTATAAACATGTTTAACCCCGCGGCATTTTTTGCGACTGTCCAAAGTCAGGAGCCTTTGGCCTTTGTTAGTCTTTTATTTTTTTTATTTTAGTTTCTTGTGTACAATTTGGAAATTAGTATGGAGTTCATTATCACTGAACTACATGTAGTATATATTTGTTTAGGGGCCAGCTGAAGGACGCCTCCGGGTGCGGTAATTTCTCGCTACATTGAAGACCTGTTGGTGACCTTCTGCTGTTGTTTTTGTCTATGGTCCGGTTGTTGTCTCTTTGACACATTCCTCATTTCCATTGTCAATTTTATAATTCATATCAATATTCAACTGTTACACATCTATAATTAGGGGTAAGCTGAGGACCACCCCTGGGTGCAAGATTTTCTCGCTGCGTTGCAGACCCATTGGTGTTGCTCTTTGATTGGGTTGTTTTCTCTTTGATATATTCCCCATTTTCATTCTCAACTTTATTACAATATTTCTCATCCTAAACTAAAAGACAGACCGAAGGATCAAATTCGTATTATAATAAAAAATAAAACAACAGAATATTCTCTGAAAATTCAATTATTTAGAATCTTGGTTTCAGGATTGATAACATATTTGTTACACATTGAGAAACATTTTGAACAAACCATTTGTATATTACCATAATTTTTAACTGTGTTCATCTCCTTGTCGACTTCTTTTTTTGTTCATTTGAGGCAAGAGCTGTGTTCAAAGAAAAAAGTAGCTAGCATAATTCTTTAAACATGTGTTCCGCTTGCTATTTATATATTAACCTCTTGCTAAGTAATTCAACGTTCGTTTATTTTGTCAATCGCATCCAAGCAATTGTTAATGAAATAACGGATTATAAGGATACAGCTAAGTCGTACCTTGACTTACATCTTAAAACTGACAATGAGGATCGGATGAAACTACAAAAGAGATGATTGTCAAGTCCCAACTTTGATATTCAAAAATCGTTTTGAAGCAACATTCAAGTAGAGTTTGGCCTTGCGGTCATAAAACTTTCGAGCACAATTTTTGTACTCAGACTCAAGAATCAACCAATCAAAATGCTGGATTTCATGTTTCGAGCATGATTTTTGTGCTCCAAGCACTGAGCAAAATTTTATGACTTCAGCCCCTGAAATATATATCGCTCAGTTGATACGATATTACAAAACTTGACAAGGAAGCTTTTGAACCAAGAGTTCAATTTTGTTTGAAATTTAATTTGTAATCCACATGTCATTTCCACAATCCCTTTCCTTTTTTTTTCATAATGTGACTGACTTATTTAAATTGATCACCGGGTCCTAGTTAAAACGTCCAACAAAATAAGAGCAACATCAGCAGAATTTGCCTACTTTTTCGGATCACCTGAGAGTGTCCTGGTTTGAGATGCTCAAGCTTTATTTGTTTTATTTTGTGTTGTGCAAACTACAAGAGTATAATAGTGTTTGTGCTCTGAACTATTGTATACGAAAGAGTTCATGGAAAACAACAAAACTACACGAAAATTCTATTAATTACATTAATGTTTATTGATATGAAAATATATGTACAATGTAAATTTTGTTAAATAATCAATATATGATATCAATTATTCATGTTTGTTTCTGATACACATGCAAATATAGCCATTATGATTATAATGTATACTAAGTAGATTTATATAAAGCATTTAATACCCCAAACGATGCCCACATTAGTTTGTGAATGTAAGAATAATTCATGTGTACCAAATCTGTAACATAACTTCAGTGTCATATGAGGTCACACTCTCTGTATGTGTCATGTTATTCAGATCATGAATTAACTATGTTTTGATACGGGTGTTCTTTAATAGTAACAAAACGTGATAAACTTTACCAACATGTTTACTAAAATGTTTCAGCACTGATTCATAACGTTTTGTATATCGTTACATTTGTTTTTTTTCGTAAATGTATAATTAAGATAAAAATGTGTTTCAATAATTGACCAACAGCTCCTGGCAAACCAAAGTTGTGTTTGCAGCGTTTTGTGTTCTCTCGCTTGGATGCTTTTGATTAGCTATAAATACTAACTGAATAGACAGAAATATTTTATGATTTTTTGGTAAAATATAAAAATCATAAATTTTTTCAAGCTGACACACGGTATGTATGTGGCAAAATCTGGTATCCATCTTGTTTATTGTTAATCTAAACTATTTTAATATCAGAAAGGTCAACGATATGGACATGATGGATGAGTTCATTCTGATAAATTCTGATTCTATGATATGCAGGTAATTGGATATCAGCTAGCATTATATATAGATAAAAATAATTTTTCGGTGGAAAAGTCTCTTGTTTTATTTTCACAATTGAGTTTAATACTAAAAATGTCCTTTTTACCCAAATTCAAAAGTTTATGTTTCGAAATTACTATATTCGCAAACTGTGTTGATGCTAAAGAACGTGTGCAGGTATTTTGTGACATATTTAATATTTATAAGTGCTAAAATTTAGATTTTGTATTTGTGAATCATAATAGATACAGTTGTTCTAGTCAGTTTTCAGCTTTTTTTATATATAAATTATGTAAATAATGTTTGCACATATTTGTTGATTGAGATACAATTTTATCAGAATTTAAACATTTGACGTTCCTGTGTGTTCAGTAGGCGAATCAGCGCCTTTGGTTATACTACTCTGAAATGAGGTGTTCATGGGTTCTGTTTGTTCATTCAACTCACATACTAGTTCGGAAATATCTGCTTTTTCATCACTCTCAATCTTACTTAAACTAGCTATAGGGCCAGATGTATCCTGCTCAGTTCTGATGCCTGACTGATTGTCGGATTTTGATGACCGGTTAGTCTTGGTTGGCATTGTGTCCTCATACCCTTTAATAATGTATTTTATGATTGATTTTTGAGGACGTTCTAATGTCATCTGAGACTGGATAAGCGAGGGCAATGCACTTGTTATAAAAGCAGTAGTACTTTTCTAGCACATCACTTATCTTTGTATTGTAGACTGTTAAAAATGTAGTTACAGATGCAAACATCAGAATAACTGATGAAACTTTAATAATAATATCACCAACTGATACATAAAATGGTCGAATCCTCTCCAGTACATAAACTACAAGTCCCTTGTTTATGTATGTAACAATATTTACCTCATTTATATGTACATGGGATATTTTGTCATCTCTACATGCTTCGATAATTAATTCAAAAACATCTTTGTAAAAATGTATCATATCCCTTACTGTCTGAATCAAAAATACAATACCCCAAAAAATAAACAATAAATAAGTTGAAGTTTCCTTTGGTGACGTTACAAGTGCTAAGCACATGAAATATATAATATAGACAATTAGATAAATGGTGTATGACACAATTACTGAAAATATATACATAAACATAATTAAGAAACCAAATAACACAACATAGAGTACCGATTTTAAACAAAGAAATACCACGAATTTAGTTTTATCTTTACAAGATTTGTTGTCAGAAAATTTGCTTATATTTTCTTTATTGGAAGTGTTTTTATCCTCTTGATTGGTTTTGTTACAAAACAATTTTGTTAGATAAAATTTGTTCCAACCAATAAAAGTTATAAAAAGAAATGGAAACACGGGCAGCAACATTAAAATTATCATTAATACACGCCATATTATGATAAGAATAGAATATATTTTTTTTTCATGTTTTAAATTTTTCCAGTGCCTAAGGTTAAAAAGTAAGAAAATGCCAGTTTTTAAAATTCTGTGTACTTTTTTATAATCTATTAAATCTTTACATCCTTGTGGAGCTCTTCTATCTATATATTTATCTAAGCCAATATATTTACATGTAGCTCCCCCAGCAGTGAGTGATCCAACATTTTCAGGTAAGATTACAATTATAAATCCTAAAACATGAAATATCAGCAGTGCTGCAAGCGGACCACCAAGAAAAGGTATAACAGTGTGGTTTAAAGGATCACCTAAAAGGGAAGTGAAACCAAATAAGATATCATGCTTCACTATATCTCGAATATGAGATCTCGAGTGATGAGTTGAACAATATAAGATAAACTCAATGTAAATTCCCGAAGGTACAAGTATTATAAACAATATTTTCATAATTCTTGGCTTTAAAAACTTACAAAAACAATTCGATTGTTCTTTGCAACATGTGCAACTTTCGGTAAGGACGATCCAAAATATGTTTCCAAAAATAGACATCATACTTTTATCAGTTTTATTAAGGTTTTGACTAGTGTTCAGATCAGTTTTATCAAGAGTGCAGTCTGTGTTTAAATCCGTTTCACCAGATTTGTGCCAATAGGCAGGATGAAACACATCGTTGATAGTACCCAAATATATCAGCATAAAAGGGGTATAGCAGAATAATAGGATAGAAATAATATAAGGAACCAGTCTATACATGTAGCCCTCGATTCTATTTAGTTTATCATTACAACAAACAGACCCATTATAATAATTGCAGCACCTGTATCCATATTCCTGGAAAGGTATGCCAAAATGTTTCTTCAAAATCAACCATGGACTATTTTCAAACCAATCAAACTTCGATATAAAACATAAATTTACCTTTGTATAATCAGTATTTTGATCAGAAACATTCAAATCTTTCAAAGTTTCAATAAATGATTTTACAATAAAGCTGGTTAAATCTTGTTTAGGATTTTTGATAGTGCAGTTTTCCATGTTTTCTTGTATTTGAAGGTCAACTTGTTCCTTTTCAGTGTATTGGTCAAGAAGACCAAACGAGAGCACTCTGAAATCCGTTCGCCAGGATACATAGTAAAGCGGCCCATTTGTATCAAGGTAAGTTTCTAGCCAGTCATGTGGATGAATTACAGCTTGTGTCTCCAGGTTAGAATTATTTATCATAAGATATATATGTCGAGTAGTTTTATAATTCCACTTAATATTTTTTATTTTATTATTGCCTTTCTTAGCTTCGATTAATTTATAAGAACAATTACCATTAGATGATTCTGATAGGTAACCTTGTCTACAATTGTTGTCTCCACCCGAAACTGGTTTAATACAATTACCAAAAAACAGGAAAGGAAAGATTAAAATGCATGTAATACTTCCAATGTAAGCCCTGTTGACATATGAGCTCTATCTGAAATTAACAAAAATACATTTCAGTTTATTGTTTTCCTACATATAGGGTAAAATAACGGTAAACGCTTTTAATTTTTACAGACGATATGCATAATCATATTTTGCCCATAAAGACTTCAAATTGTTCTTAAATGTTCTACGTAACTTCCTACTGGTTTCTCAAATATTCATGGATATTGTTCTTCGGCTACAATAATTTGATTACAACTATTTCATGAATACTTTTGAAACAATTAAACCGATAGGAAATTCAAGAAAATATTTGATTAAAAAACCTTGTCTTAACAAACAAAATATGGCTAATCGTATTGAATATGAATAATAAATGCCCATGGGTCAATTGCATTTTTAGCCTTATTGTTTCACCCTTTTTTTCTGTATAAAATGGACAAATTTATAAAAAAAATAATATTTGTCAGTAAATTCAATATTGATTAGAGCGCAGCCATATACATCGTATTTTGTAACTAGCACTCTGTTAAACAAAATTTATACCGACTATCTTAACATGTGGTATTTTGAAAAGTTGGATATCAATGTGATCAAGTCATCAATACTTAGTATCAAGAACATACTCACGTTACAACAAACAAATGTCAACAATAATAACTTGTTAGCTTCAAATGTGTTTTATGAATTTATTTTAATCGTTCATTATCAATTACTTCGTTTGTTGAAATCAGATTTTCCCTCAGCATGCTCAGCACCGTCTTATTTTATGATTGAACATAACACCATAACTAACCCTGTAATTTGCACTGTGTAAATACAGCTGTTTTTCAAAACACGCTTCTTTTGGGGAGATCTTAAATATTCATAGAAAATTAGTTTTGTTTTCATACTGATTCCCAGTTATGCTCTCTGTGTTCCATCTCACAGAGACATAATTTTTGAATGTTAACAGTACATTTACATGTGCATGTTGTTTACAATGAGATATGTGGTAACCTTTGATTTGAGGTAGGGGTACATAGATTGGTCTTAATTGACATATTATAATGAAACGGATTTTTTTGTAATCTTGTTTGAAAAGTTAAAGTAAAATAGTTACCAACATTTGAAAACCTTGAATATTTATATATATACCGTATTTAGCTACCAAATGAGCAAGTCAATGGTGTTAATATAATTCAGTTGTCTGGATATGAAGAGAGAAAACAATTGTCTGGATTTACAACATAAATACAAACGGACAGAGATTAATTAAAATCTGAATGAATGATAAATGCCACAATAAAACCACCTCACAAGACTCCAGTTGGTGACAAAAAAAAAATACAATGATTGGTCTTAATTGAACAAAAATAAATAAATAGTGTGTTAACTGGTTGGCTTTCACTATGTTTAGATTATTTCAACGTTATTACATTTGGCATCCATCTTCAAACAGTAAATACACTAGTTTAGTAATATTTGTGGTACGCATCCTGAAACCCAAGCAGAATTGCTCATGCTACAAATGAACAATATATAAGTATGTCAATTTTAAAATGTGTCATGTAATCTGTTAATAGCCGTGATCGTTTAGTCGTTGACACAGACAGAAACAACTTTCATACCAACAGTACCAAGTTCAAGCCTAGGACCTGGAATATTTTTTTTTCATTTTACTGTTTGTCTCTACCAAAATATTTTTTTGAATCTGAGAGGTATTTAAATTTCATTTTTCATAACGAGTTGACGATTTTGTTTCTGGTTTTAGAGTCAAAGAAGTAGTTTTATGATTTATTCACATTAGAGACAGTTAAATGTTGATGTATATTTGGACACTTTTTAATCAAACAAACAAAACGTGATGGTATGAAGGCATTATAATACTAATTCCAAAGGTAAGAATGTTTATGATGAAAAGGGAAAGGCCTTGTACGTTAAAAGTGATAACTATAATGTGCACATGAATGTTTATTTTATAATCATGATAAAGGAACTGTACTAATAAGTAATATTTACAATTCCTTGATTGTATGGTGATATTTGTTTTATTATATATCAAAAAACAGATATACGTTTTAAGAGTGATATAAAAATATGCTATTATATTAGCGCTCGTGGTCTAGTGGTATTATGCATAGACCTCAGACTTCACTGACGAAAAAACGCACAGGTTCGAACCTTTAATCTGTCACTTGTTTTTGAGAAGATAACATTTCGTAAGTTTAAAGCCTAAAGTTATGACATAAGTTATCTTAAGTAAACATGGTGGTCAGTGGATTCTTAAAAAATAATCCACTGTTAGAACAATAGACTGACGTCAGAGAAATGGGTTAAGTCAATTGGAATTATCTACCTTATACCATGGACCTGCGCCTCACCCGATATGAATTTTATTGACCCGATAAATTATCGTATTAGGAAAATTGTGACTAATAGTATCGGCTGTTTCAATCAGAATATTTGAATCTGAATATAATCGGACATGTTGAAAACGTAATTAATTATCTTTGGTCATTAAAAGTCTGACAATGGATTCTGATTAAGGCTTAGCCGAATACTAAAACAATATTTCTTCTTTACTTGACATTTCTTTAAATGTCCTAAGTACATGTAATAGATATCGAACAGAATGCAGATTTAAATTTTTTAAAAAAATATATAAGGATTTGTTTTCTGAAATTTGCAGTAACTAAGTATAATTTTTCGGTGGGGAAACATAGCTGAATTGACTATTTGGTTCAGGGATCAATAAAAAAGAAGACTTGGACAAATCGAGTTAAATATTAAGATATCAAAATCATCCCTTTTGATCACACTGAACATTGTAAAAACGATGCGAAAGATACCAAATGGACATTCAACCTGATAAGTTGAAAATAAACAGACAAAGCCATGACTAAACGAAAAAAGACTAACATACAAACTATAGCACATAAAATTAAACATAGAAAACTTAAGACTGGGCAACTCGAACTCTACCAAAACCTGGAAATGATCACAGCTACCATTTGAATCAAATGAGATATAATTAAAACAAAAAAAGATAGGATCCGTATAGTGTTAAACATATTGAATAAAATAAGCAGTTTGGACTTAACCAGACCAAAATGACCATTTCAGATTGAAATCTTAGTACTATTGTAAGAAGGTACATATCTAAATTATTAACTATAATTGTGTAATTGAAAACATGATCTCACTATGACATTTCTTTGTACTTAATTCGCGTATATGTATTTAAGTTGTTATGACATAAGGTACAAATGTAAGAGCCACCCAGGCATGATGATTATACTACCGTTAGTTAATTATGATGGAAACCTAAGATTGGAAAGATACAATAATGTGCTTCTTTGGACAGAATAACGATCAAAAGGCAAAACAAATGAACATTAAATTGGGAACCAAAATGTAAAAAAAAGATATATCTATAAATATATATATTCCGGACCATATGAATATTTGGACCATACGCGTATGGTCATGACCATATGCGTATACTCATATGGTTCGACCATACGCGTATGGTCCGACCGTACGCGTATGGTCGGACCATATGAGTATATACTCGTATGGTAATTAACGTCCCGGAACATATGGGTATTTGGACCATATAGGTATTTTTTTTCAAATATGCATTACACCGTTTCAATAATACAATAAACTTTATCTAATAAAACAATGATGGTAACATGACAATGTATTAATTCAAAGGCTACGTTGAAATTAAATATTGATGTCAAAGTTAATTTTCATCGCTTTTGACATTCTTGCATGTAGGCTTATTGTGATATTTACTTCCACACGCGCGGTAACAAATCTTTTTTAGAATTTGCACGTCATGGCTGTGCACGATCCTTATCAGTTACACCTTTTGTTTTCAAGTGAAATAAAATTGAGAATGGAAATGGGGAATGTGTCAAAGAGACAACAACCCGACCAAATAAAAAAACAACAGCAGAAGGTCACCAACAGGTCTTCAATGTAGCGAGAAATTCTTGCACCCGGAGGCGTCCTTCAGCTGGCCCCTAAACAAATATATACTAGTTCAGTGATAATGAACGCCATACTTATTTCCAAATTGTACAAAAGAAACTAAAATTAAAATAATACAAGACTAACAAAGGCCAGAGGCTCCTGACTTGGGACAGGCGCAAAAGTGTGGCGGGGTTAAACATGTTTGTGAGATCTCAGCCCTCCCCCTATACCTCTAACCAATGTAGAAAAGTAAACGCATAACAATACGCACATTAAAATTCAGTTCAAGAGAAGTACGAGTCTGATGTCAGAAGATGTAACCAAAGAAAATAAACAAAAAGCCTTCTTTGCAGCTGCATGCAGTGTTGCCGAGGTTCTGGGTTATTCCGATGTGTCTACGGTGTTTATAAAGCACTATATTTCAAATTTCGTAATATGACTACAGTACACCATATTCAATCACAAAAAAAGTTAAATAAAATATTATATTTGGAAGTGACTTCTTGTGTAACAGTTTAGTGAGCAAATTTTGGAAGTTATCTTTTCAAGTCGACATATCACTATTCACTCGTAATAACAAATCGGTAATAGACATCGGTATAACATGTTTTATTATAGTTTTGACTAGGTGGTAAAATTAACTATGTGAACATTCTTATTTCTATTCAGTTAATCTCTTTATTATGATATGATAATAAAATTACCTGTATGATAGTGTATTTTTAAGTAACGGGCATACCATATGAAGAGTTTAGAAGTATTCAAAGTAGCCTAAACAGAATGTTAATTACCCCGACCATATGAGTATATACCCATATGGTCATGACCATACGCGTATGGTCCAAATACTCATATGGTCCGGAACATATATATATGTATGATATGTCCAAAAAAATACGAAGAGAGAAAAATACTCAAATCTTGAAAAAACCCAACTGTAATGAACACCCCTTCAACATCAAACATTCCGATTGGAGCTTTGTTGATATATTGTTAAAAACAATCATTTTGCACATTTTTTGTACCTAAAAGCTTGAGTTAACCCTTTGCCACAACCAAATGCTCTGTAGCCAAAAGTTCGAAATGATGACATAGAATCCCTACGTGCGGAGTTTGAACTTATAACCTCGTTAATGGTAGGCTAGTGATACATTTGTTCTACTTCTTACACCACTCAGACATCGAAGCACAACGATGTAAAATGACGATATGTCATAGTTTATTTTGACTTAAAGATTATTCGTATCTTTTGTTATCAAGCAAAAACAACCAGTTAAATTAAAAAATAACGAATAAAAAAAGAATATATTCTTACCAGATACAAGAAAGTGTTAACTTTAAATGAATCAAAGCTTATAAATAAAATATAAAACTGTAAAAAAGTTAAATTGAAGAGATAACATTCTTTTTTTTCGCAGCAACAGAGCTATCTATTTAAGATTTAATAAATAAAATAATCAATCGAATTAAATTTTCAACAAACTTTGATGACAGAAAAATCATTTATTAAAAACAGTTGAAATGCAAATGTTCCTACCAAAATGCTGAAGAGGTCTTGAATTTATAGGAATTCTGATTTATTCTTATCCTATGAATAATGATATAAAGAATCACAATTCCTGTTTAATAGCCTACAACTGAATTTCAAAACAATATTTCGGTGTTGCAAAATGGATACCATTTTACAAATTGTGATTATATTTTCAAGTTTAGTTTAAATGTTTGAAAAAAATAAAGGTTCAAAAAACGTTTGTGGTTGATACTAACTCTGATAGGTACAGATTGGTTTAAATAAGAATGCACCTTGATTTTTTACAATGGCTATTGACACCCGTGCTTACTACTTCTAAAAAATAGCGGAAACTAAAAAATTCGCCTACAACGTTTAAGTTCCATCAATTTTAACAAAAATGTACAACACAAATCTTGGCAAAAAAACCCTGATTATTTCAAAGATACAACTACAAATTTCAACCAAACCTATTGTTTGTAAAATTTTCAATCACAGGAGGGTATTATATACTGTTATCCTCATGATACAAACCTCGAGATAGATCTTTTGCATCAACACCATCGATTAACGAGATTTGAAAAACGGTGAACTGCTGGCGTCCTTATTTAAAAGTTCAAAACAAGTTTTAATGTGTTTTATTTGGCTTAATAAACAAGAGATTTTTTTTCATTTTGAGAAAAGCATGCAAGCTTGATTAATTAAGCTGAGGAGGGTACGAATCATCAAACATGTAATCTATGTTAATGTCATTATATTTGATTTTACAAGCTTTAAATAAATGCTGTATTAAAAAAGGGGACAATTTTGACTTTGTCATAAGACTTTGAAGTCTAAGGGAATAAAGGCAACCTTTTATTATGTATTACGTATACGCCTTCTTGTTTTCGTCCTTTAACATGTTTAAAGGATACATTTTGTACCTTAAAACAAGCCATATTCAATATATCCAAAACATGAAATACGACGGTCAATTTCAACAAGAGTTTGCAAATAATGCATTGCCGTCAACCTTTTAAATGGCGAAAAATAAACGACAGAAAAATGTAAGAGAAACGAAAACATCCCCCCTGTAGATACAATTAAGTGCTATAAAATGTTTGTGCTCATTGTTGCTATAAAAACTGTATTGATTTCTTTTTGTTACTTATTAAATGACTTATGTAAACATAGGGTTGATAAAAGATGTCATACCTGGTTTAATAACTGATCAGACAATGTGTGATTTCACATTGTTACATTGGTTGCAATGAATTACATTGATTTTCCAGTTAGATAAAAACCGATAATTTCACATGTGAAATAAACGTAGTTATTTCACTCGCTTACGTCATAGAACAATAGGCGTTGTCAAGACATCGATAACGTCGAAACAAAACATGCGTAGTAAAAACATATAGTTCCTTACATTTTTTACATTAATTTCATAAAAAAAGCAATTTGGCAATGTAATAAAAAGTATAACTAATCGCCGTATTTGAATATCAAAAATAAGACTGCGCACTCGTTTAATCCATGCGTCGTTCGGTCATGCGTTGTCTTATTTTTTTATATTTAAATACGGCGATTAGTTATACTATAATTACAATCTTAATGATAAATTATTCTTTATTTTCAGTATGATGTTTTGAGGGTGCGACAGTTATAGAAACTTTGGTGTGATGTTATGAGGGTGTTAAAGTCCTAACTGTGTTTAATGTTTATGAGGATGTGACAGTCATAGAAATTGGGTTTATTGTTTATGAGGGTGTGACAGTCAAAGGAAATGGGTTTAATGTTTATGAGGGTGTGACAGTCATAGGAAATGGGTTTAATGTTTATGAGGGTGTGACAGTCATAGGAAATGGGTTTAATGTTTATGAGGATGTGACAGTTATAGGAAATGGATTTAATGTTTATAAGGATGTGACAGTCATAGGAAATGGGTTTAATGTTTATGAAGGTGTGACAGTCAAAGGAAATGGGTTTAATGTTTATGAGGATGTGACAGTTATAGGAAATGGGTTTAGTGTTTATGAGGATGTGACAGTCATAGGAAATGGGTTAAATGTTTATGAAGGTGTGACAGTCATAGGAAATGGGTTTAGTGTTTATGAGGATGTGACAGTTATAGGAAATGGGTTTAATGTTTATGAGGATGTGACAGTCATAGGAAATTTGGTTTGATGTTACCAATTTATGACAGCTATCAGAACATGGGTATGATGTTTATGAGGGTGTAACAGTTATAGAAACTTAGGTATGATGTTCATGAGGATGTGACAGTCATAGGAATAAAATTAAGAATGGAAATAGGGAATGTGTCAAAGAGACAACAACCCGACCAAATAACAAAACACAACAGCAGAAGGTCACCAACAGGTCTTCAATTCCCGCACCCGGGGGCGTCCTTCAGCTGGCCCCTAAACAAATATATACTAGTTCAGTGATAATGAACGCCATACTAATTTCCAAATTGTACACAAGAAACTTATATTGAAATAATACAAGACTAACAAAGGCCAGAGGCTCCTGACTTGGGACAGGCGCAAAAATGCGGCGGAGTTAAACATGTTTGTGAGATCTCAACATTCCCCCTATACCTCTAACCAATGTAGAAAAGTAAACGCATAACAATACGCACATTAAAATTCAGTTCAAGAGAAGTCCGAGTCTGATGTCAGAAGATGTAACCAAAGAAAATAAACAAAATGACAATTATACATAAATAACAACAGACTACTATCAGTTAACTGACATGCCAGCTCCAGACTTCAATTAAACTGACTGAAAGATTATGATTTCATCATATGAACATCAGGCACAATCCTTCTCGTTAGGGGTTTAGTATCATACCATCATAACATATTTAAGAAGAACATAACCCGTGTCATGCCAACAACTGTTTTTAGAATAAATGTGTTTAGTTCCGACGCAAAGTCCTTATCAGTTACTCAATATTAACGCAAAAATATGCAATCTTTACTGACTTGACAACAGTATCGTAATTATCGAAATTTAGTTTGATGTTACCAATATGTGACAGCTATCAGAACATGGGTATGATGTTTTGAAGGTGTGACAGTTATAAAAACTTGGGTATATGATGTCATGATGATGTGACAGTTGTTGGAAATTTGGTATGATATTACCAATGTTTGACAGGTATCGGAGCTTTAGTATGATTTTTTAAGGATCTGACAGTTATCCAAACGTCAGGAAGATGTTTTGAGGGTGCGATAGTTATGGGAACTTCAGTATGATGTTTTGAGGGTGGGATAGTCAGTTTGGGTTTGGAACAGTTATAGGTACTTTAGTAGAAAAGATATGACAGGGTGACAGATATAGGACCATTTGTATTTTTGGCTATGTAATGGATTGTGTGCAAATGAAGATGTTGCTAGTTTTGGACCAGCTTATATATATATATCCAATTGTTATTTTTCTTAATTTACATTGTTCATGTTAAGAACATTTATTTTCAAAAGATAAAGAAATATTTATACTTCAGTTTCATTGATCTTCTTTGAGAATATAAGTGTTGTATTGATCATTCAACTGAAGGTGAAGGTAATAGTGCTACGTTTGAAAAAAATGACAAGATCCCCAAAAACACTTTTATACTTCTGAAAGTTGGACAATTTTTCATTTTTTAAAATTTCATCTAAACTTGCATAAATACTGTAATCATTGAACAACACAATTACCAACATTCTATACCAAAGAGCAGATGTGAAAAAAGACATAATTATACAAATGTACATGCCAATCACACAAACACACCACAAATCACATAATGGGGTATACAACACAGATATCCAGAAGTGAACTTTATTGAACTAATTTTAATTTATCAAATTAAAAGTAAGATTTTCATATTTAAGGTCTACATAACCACATTAGTTATTTCATATAAGAACAATACATATACAGCTGCTTTGTGTTGTCTGTCAATCTTCTGTTTCGTCTATCTTCATGTATAGAAGCATGCATATAGATATAGAAAGATGTGGCGTGAGTTCCAATTTTCAGATCTGCAGTGACATCACACCATGAAACTGACCAATCAATGATTAGCATGTGTGTAATGTTAACAATGTTGTGAGGTGATGCCAATAAGAATCCTCTAGATTTTCCAGACTTCAATGCAAATTAATACAATTGATATCTATCGATACCTGTTGAATATAGTAATTTTACTCTTTAAATATAATTGTTAAAGACACTATATACTATCTCCATTTTGATTTTTAACATACTTTATCCTCTGGTTACAAAATAATTGGCAATATAAATATATTTGACAATATAAATATAATTGGCAATATAAATAATCAAGTATCACCTTCCTGTTGGCATCACCCCTGAAAATTTTAAATGCCAGGATGTCCGGATCTGGACAAATCACTATCCAAATAACAATTTATAAAAATAAACCATTATAGGTCAATGTACGGCCTTGACTCACACCGAACAACAAGTTATAAACAAGTTATCAAGGGTCCACAAATTACTAGTGGAAAACCATTCAAACAGGAAAAACCAACTGTCTAATCTATATAAGAAACGAGAAACATGTATAAATTACATAAACAAACGAAAACTACTGTAAATGTTTGTTATACAAAAAAGACTCCAAATCTAAACATAATAAGTGTAACAATTGAACAAATCATACCAAAAATCTATCTTTTTTCATACAGGGCTTTTTTCTGCTTATTCATAAATATTTGTATAATATTTGTTTATGTCAAGATTGAAATGAATGGAATAAACACTGCTGCTGTACATGACTTTCACATTCACAACTTATGTCTTTTCATCCAATTGCTGCATATAAACAATTCACCAAACATCGGAGGCCCCCATTGGACAATAAAGAAGTACTTGTTACTCTCTATGGCAATCATAATATTATTCTATGAATTAAAATATAACATAAGAAGAACGGAAAGTGTTTTGTTTCCTTCAAAATCAGATACTTGTACATGTAAAACAAAGTTTGACTTAAGTTAAATAACGCCCCTACTGGCAGATAGATGTAAGAATAAAGGTAAGTTAATCACGGTATGCTCTCATTGGTTACAAGGCAGAATGATTCTTAAAAAAAAAGCAGAGGCACGTCCAGAAATTTTCATAAGCTGGGGCCTACTGACTGCCTTAGAGATAACCCGCTCTGGTCATGCTTTATTGATTCCCTATGCATTCAACCTTTTTTTCCCGAGAAAAGGGGGAGGGACTAGGTCCCCCTCTTAATCCGCCTCTTCTAAAGCTATAAGACTTAAAGTCTTTGACCGTGAAATCTTCTTTGAAGATCCACAAAAAAACTATTACGTTTTACCGAGATGACATGATGAAGATATAACGCCCATTTCTTTGAAAACGAGTTCGGTGACATATCAATTTTATTGGATCATTAAACTGAAAGTACTCAAATCTCTACATCCTCAATTTTTTTCAAAAACGGTAGACCGGAAAATAGGATTTTTTTCTGCATTTTGTTGCCATGGCAACGGTTTTATTTTTACAAAAAAAAAAAGTTTTTGAATTTTAGTACTCTTTTATGAACTTTTGATTTGAAATTTGTTATAAATGAAGGGACAACAATTGTTTAAACATGTTTTATTCAGTTTTATTTGCTTATTGTCACTTGCATACATTATTGAATCAATAGAGTGCAAATAAATGTGCCCCTGAAAAACGTCAAAAATCGAAATTTTGAGCTTTTCTTACTAAAAAACGGAACGGGCGATATTTGATTTTTTTTCATTTAATTATCCGGTACTCCTCCCTGAACAAAATGATGTATCATATGGGTATAATACCACTAAGAAAAAAATCCACGTATCATGCAAACCTTACCTTAAATATAGAAACACTCAAACACTTTTGTTGTTGTTCCATTTAACTTTAAAAAATATAGAATAATGATGATATATTAGGCTTATCTATAATGTTAATGAGACCGTTAAAGAAAATGATATCTCTCATTTTTGACGATATATCTGACATGAAAGTTTTGTTCAGATCTTACCCCCTAAAAATATACTATTACTTTCATCTAAGGCCCTTTTCAGCATCATATCAAAATATTACCAGAAATAAACTGATGACTGTCGCTCTGATCTATAATCAGTATTGATCGAAGTTTCGTATTTAATTCGAACCACATACTTTCAACTTCATCATGTTCTAAATCAACACGACGAATAATATTATTAAACTTTTATAATACATAATTATGCCACCGCCGTTGGCATTCCGGTCTTTTCGAACTGGTGTCTCAAAACCAAATAATGATATATCCAAATAAATAAAGTTAACATCTAAATGTGATTCGGTAAAAAAATACTATATCGAAATTTTCAATTATATCAGTAAAATAATTCAGTTTGTTTCTTAGGATTCTAAGATTACCGTGGAAAATTGACAATGTGTTTTTTTGGGGCGGGTCTGGTGTGCCTCCTGGACCAGGATTACTATCTATATCGCTACATACTAACAATAAGCTAAACAACAACATATAAAATGAAACAACATCAAAGTATGCTTTGCATTTACTTAGTATCCATAACTTACATTTCTCCAAATTAACACGTATTTCAAAAAGTAAATCATTAAAATATTGTATCTAGGTCAAATATGACAATTTCGAAATGCAACAAATAACAGTCATATCAAATGAATAAGTAACAAGTAAATCATTTTGAAATTTATTAACTGCATGCAAATTTGATAAAATTCATTATTCTGCAGTAGTTAATGTACGCATATTGGAACAAATTTTATTTGATTTAGAGTATAGATTTATTAACAAAGTGAAAGAAGCACGTCATATAAGAATACAATATAAATCTTTTAAAAACATTCTTTATCTTTTCCTTCCATAGATGTACTCACATTTCAACCTATAAATGTACAATTATTGATGTATATGCCCTGATTTTTAACTATCAACATAGTTCGATACAAACAGGGTATAAATGTGGTTAAATTATAAAAACAAATACGCCTGTATACATGATTATTGTTTTTTGCAAATATGTTATATTTTAAACTTGTAGAGCAAATATGTGGGTTCATTTACTATGGCTTGTTCGCCTATATTAATCTTTCGACTACGTGTTGAAGGTTGACTTTTTCATTATCATGTTCGATGATAAAATCTTAAACTCTACTTTTCATGTCAAAAAAAATAATCAATTCACAACCACGCACATATAGTTACAAAATAAAATAGGTTTGTCTTGCCCCCATGTTGTGATCGTCATATACAGGATCGTGACTAGATCAACTAACATTTACCACTTTAAATCGGTCAATGAATGTAATTTTATCCGGGAGATAAATTCTATAGTAATCTATTTTAGACATATCTAGCAAATTACTAATTATTTTCTGAACAATCTCCCTGTTTGTTCAGCAAATCTAATATTACATAGATAACATGACAAAGCCTGTAGATTTGGTATTTTTGATAACAGCATATAGTGCAATAAACTTTAGATTTCAGAAAAGAAAAGAAAAGCACTCAAAAAGGGCATTCAGTTTTCCAATATCTTCTGTTCTGTTTGATGTCTGGGATATATATGGAAACTCTTTTTATTAGTCTTTTTTGTTTTGTTTTATCAAAGCGAACGTAAAGAACGGTAGTAGGTTCACCCTGACTTTTCTATAATGGATGAAATACTCTTACTCAGGACTACCGTATAGATCATAGGAGCGTATTCACTTGAAGCAAAGTAAATGAATCAACGTCTAATACAATGTAAGTTTGGTGAGTCCCATGAGTTCTACAAGCATAGGGAAAATAGGCGGTTAAAGGAAAAACATTGCAAGAAAATGCGTCATAAGGAAAGACATTGTTTTGTGGTCACATTACAGTGTTAACAAACTCTGTTTAACTACAAAACAGATAAATATGTCCATCGCGACATTGTAGAATCAAAATGATTAAAAAGACTAATAAACATATGTGTATCTTAAGCATTTATAGTGTTATGATTGGCATGTTAAAACGTATCCCTCTGACGACGGGTGCCACATGTGGAACAGGAACTGTTTACTCTTCTTGAGCATCTGAGATCACCCCCAGTTTTTGGTGGGGTTAGTGTTGCTTAGTCATTAGTTTTCTATGTTGTGTCTTCTGTACTATTATTTGTCTGTTTGTCTTTTTTTTTTTTACCATGGCGTTGTCTATCTATTTTCTATCTATGAGTGTGACTTTCCCTCTGGTATCTGTCGACCCCCTTTTTGAAATTCAGATAAATTACTAAGTATAACTCGTGTTCGCCTATCATCCTGATCATTCACTCTGAAGTACTGGCTAAACAGTTAACCCGATTCATGTGGAGTCAAGTTGAACTTATAGAATCAAATCTACAAAAGAATTAATTCTTGAAATATATATTGAAGCTATATATATCTTAAGAGTCTAAACTATTATAATAAAAGGGTAAATAACTTATGCATATGAGTAAGGTTCTGTTCTTTGCATAATAGTTCCAACAAAAGAGGAATCAATTAGTAGTAAATGTTATATATTATGTTTGATGTGTCTTAAGCATTAAGAAGAAAACAAACGGTATTCGTTCCATATATTCACTTATGTCATTTATATATCTAACTTCATATACTTAAATTATAATCTCTATGACTTGACTGTTTAAAAACATGTTTTGATTTTTTGAATTTGAAATGTGCATCATAATAAACAAAATTAGAAAAACACTTAACAAGATTATAATTAACCATTATTGAAATATTTCGTTTTTTATATAATGGTAATTTCTTGTAATAACTTAAAAAATGTCAAGAACTAAATTATTGTGTTAATGATCTTTCTGACATTAAATCCGATGCATTATGTAGAGGGAATGCCGTTCTCTTTTTACACATCTAGAACCCTTGCATCAACCCTTTGTTGAAAGGCTAAATGTCTGCTCCTGTCCAATATACCCTTATTTTCCCGTTGCAGTCCAAATTTCCTACATATTCATCCCGGACGGCCACTATGCAGGACCTACCTGTTGATTTGTTCGTTAATTTGATCTTTTCCAGAACATGCTTGCAATATATGCCATTATACGTTAAACAACCAACAATCAATCAATCATGATCAGTTGTGAGATAGAACTGTACACATAATAATTATTATTAGTCGGGTATATAGACATGTTCCCATTGGTCTTTATCTGACTGACAGTGAAACTCTTGCCAAAATTAAATGTTCGATTACCTGTCGTAGGTGAATGCATATGAGGTCACGTCAGACCAGAATTGTGGGTTAAATCCAATGCCTTGTAAAGAGTTTAACGGTCTCTAAACGTTAAAACCTTTTTGTAACAACTCTTAAAGGTCCATAAATAAACATGTGATAACTATTTTTTGTCACTTTTTTTTGGTAAATAATTAAGGCCGTTGTTTTTCTTGTTTGAATTGATATACATTTCTCGTTTCGGAGACTGTTAAAGCTGACTATGAGGTATGAGGTTTTCTCAGTGTTGAAGGTTTACGGTGATCTATATATTTTAACTTTTGTGGCTTTTGATTTCATGTGGAGAGTTGTCTGACTGGCAAATATATAACAACTTCTTTTTAATATTGATTAGCTCATAAAAGGTCTAATTCCAAAATGTAAGCAGATTCTTGGTTGTTTTTCGATTTTAGATCCAATAAAAACGAAGGTAAATGTCAGAGTCTTTTGTCGTGATTTTTTAAAAATCATATCGCAATAAGTAGTTCCAGTATATATCATATGCATCAATATTTTTGATTTTTTTTCCTTAACTGATGCTTTTTCGACTTTCACCTAATTATCATCCGAGTGCATCCTTAATATATCTTCAAAACTTAGCTCGAGTGCGTGTTAGGTACATTGTGATGAATTGTTATTCTAAAGTACATGGTACGTCAATCAGATATTATAACAACGTAGTAACTAGTTTAAACGCCACACTAATTATTGTGCGTATATGTTATCGTGAAATGTTTGAAAGAATGTTATCGTGAAATGTTGGAACGATTGTAATCAAGCTCACAGCATGGTTGTCCAACGTTTCGAACTTTTGTAAGATTATTAATAGAAGCATGGCCATTCATTAACACCTAAAACAATTAATCACATACAACACATATATCAAGTATCACTTTATGAAAATAATAAAAACTCAGCACAAATAATCATTTGAAAAGGACATTTAAACCATTTAAACTGTCACCTTATTTGGTTAAACATAGTACACATTTACGTCGATACCTGCATTCAACTCACCACATGAATGTTATGTTTTACCTATATCTTCTTATTATGGTGGTAGCAGTAAAATATATATATATATATATATACATGTACGACTTTTTTTTTGCCAAAAATTCCTGAGTTTAATTGTTTTTCCAAGAGAACACTTTACATAAAATGAACAAATAATAAAACGTAAAAACATAGAATATCCACGATACTATGGATTCATTATTATTCTTTTGATATAAAGTTTCGTGGATTTGGTGAGTATAGGTGAAACCACAAAAGAATGTTCAACGAATGACAAATTGTTCATAGCAAATAATTTCACATGTAAGTCTTAGATTCAATAGAGAAAAAAAAACACGATTAACTGTCTTTGCCTTGAATATTCAAGAAATACATACATTCAAACAAACCAATGGATTTGGTAATCAAGCAATCCACCGTGCAAAACAAAATGAGGAAAACTTTCACAGTTGTTATTTTAAAAACAACTGCTTTTATTATTATCAAAAATTTATTACAAAAGGATTATCAATTGTATTAGTATCACTGTACTCTTCGTGGAACATAATATATGAAATAGAATTATTGGTTGTAAAAGAATAACAGCATTAGCTAGGCTATATATAGTATGGCGTTCATTATCACTGACCTAGTATGTATATTTGTTAAAGGGCCAGTTGTAGGACGCCTCCGGGTGCGGGAGTTGTTAGCTGCATTGAAGACCTGTTGGTGTCCTTCTGTTGTTGTCTGTTCTGTGGTCGGGTTGTTGTCTCTATGACACATTCCCCATTTCCATTCTCAATTGTATAATCCACGTCTTATCTTTAATACCCGGGCCCGTTGGCACCTTTTAAATTTGAATACGTCCGTGCTACTTTTAAACTAGATTCTGAAAACGCTTAAAGGTTAAATTTCTCAATTTGAGATTTTAGTATATTTATGAAAGCAATAGAAACTTCTATTTTCTTTTTAACTTGTATACTCTTGTTGTTTTTAAATGGCTTCAGTATCTCATTTATTTATATTTAGCACTTAACTTTTTCTTCAAATATATCATGAAAGTTTATATCGGATATGAAATATCTTCTTTTTTTTTCTTCATGTTCAAGTATCATTAACTCGTCATATATTCCATGATTAAATTTTGTATATACGCTAGACGCGCGTTTCGTCTTAAAAAAGACTCATCAGTGACGCTCGAATCCATAAAAAATAAAAATGCTAGATAAAGTTAAAGAGCATTAAGGACCAAAATTCCTAAAAGTTTTGCCAAATACAGCTAAAGTAATACACATTGATTGATATTTTTTCTATACCGATTTAATAACGTTAAAGTCATTCATAAGTCTTTACCGAATAAGTATAGTCATACAACAAATAATTTAAATAGTTAACCATCAATGGTTCTTTTGTTAATTCAAATATCTACCATATTTAAATTATTTTTGCATAATAAAACAGGTGGTAAGCATGTTACGCAACAAGCATGGAGATACTTGGAAATTAAAACGAGGGTGTGCATAGGGTTTTCAGATTCGAAAATAATGGGCGATATAAATAGTACAAATGTTCGAACACCTATTGCCACAAATATATAATCATATGCCAGATTATGAAAAATATAGAGTAATAGACAACTAATTTAAAAAGCTGGACTAAAGAATTTAAGATTCGAAAATGCAAACACTTTTCCCATTTTAAAATTTAATTAAGAATGTCCTTTCAAAATGAATTAAGAATGATACACACAAGGCACCAAGAGGAGTCATACACAGGTTGTTTGTGAATTAACGCTAAATAAGATATCTTATTTAAAATCAAGTTTGTAACTAGTTTTTAATCGGAGAAATTACCATGAAGTGTTCAACAATCATTTCTACGAAAAGCCCTGAGACGTGTCTTTCTTAGAATTTAACACAGAGGAGTGACAAACAAAAGAAATACATTCAATGGGTATATAAATATCGGTTTCGTAGTCAAATACTTCTATTGCAAGATCTTTCTACAAAGGTGTCGTTACAAATATCCACATTACAATCTTAATTAACTGAGAGGAATAATCTGAGTGTATTATTGCCTTGACAGGTAAGATAATTATAAAGTAGTTCAGAAATTTAATTGATACTGTTCAAAGCAAGATCTAACCCTCTTTTTGGTTTTATACTCATCATAAAAAATCCTAACATAAAAAAATGAAAATTAAACAAATTGAATTTGAATTAGTTTCTTGTATAAAGATGAATATTTCACATAATGTTTGGGAAAAATAATTTATTGCTTAGTTGTTATTTATTTTGAACATGCTTTTAGTATTTGTAACAACTTTAAAGTCGACACTGTGTGTAGTTGTTTTTTATTCTATGTATGTTCAAATCGACCTATTAAGTAATGCCATTTGCAACAGATATTAAAAGTTTGGTCTTGTCTTGTGCTGTTACATATCTTAGCTCATTTAAGAGAAGCATTAAGCCTTCACAAAAACACACCCAATTGTTTATTATTTTTCGGAACTGACATGATATCATCAATAAATATTAATTTTTTTTCAGATTACAAAAACGTTTTTGTCATTAAGCTATTCTTGAATTGTTGATCATATTGTGAGTGTTACAATGTCAGCACTAGGAGAGGATCTCGATGAGGTATTATATATAGACAGTAAAAAGACGAATTATGAACCAGTGGATCGTTCCAAAATAATTGACTCGATCAAAACTAGTATGAACATAATTAAAGAAAACCAAAATAAAGGAACAAAAGATGGCTTTGTTAATAAGCAATTTCAGGATGCTGCTTTGTTATTGAATGAAAGTATATCCGATATCACTAAAACAGAATCTTCCAGTGAAAAGTCAAACATGCTCAGACAATTAATACAGCTTTCGGAAGAGTACCAGACAGTCGAAATTTATTGTAAAATATGTTCTGACATATTGGAGACAAGAGAAGGTTTTGGGTATCGAAGAATTAACAAAGAGTACATTAAACCATTGTCAAAAATGCTCGATTTTTTGGTTCATTGCTCAAGGGTGAGCGAAAAACTGAGCGGAGTTATTTCTCAGGACAAAAGCTTTCTAATCAAAGCAACTAAAGAGTTAGAGGACTGGAAAGATTTTCATCGTTGTGAAAATGACAGCACATCTAAGGTAATAAACGCATAAGTATGTATAATCGACTAAAATTGAGATTTGGTTGCATATTTTCTCCTTTTTCTCCTTTTTCCTATTTTGAAACTACTAGAACAAGAGCTGTACGTCAAATATTAACCATAAAAAGAGGGGCGAAAGATACCAGTGGAACGTTCAAACTTATATATAAAATTAAACTGACAACGCAATAGCCAAAAAGAAAAAAAAACCAAAATATACGTACACACTTCACTACATAGAAAAAAAACATGCATATCACATATTATCTTATGTTTTGCATATACAATAACCTCAGAATTGCCCGGGTCAAAAAAGAGTATACCGATATTCTGCCCTGATTCTATATAGCGTGTCATCTTTGCGTTCTTAACGACAATGGCGAACAATGACGGTGCTGTTTTGTGTCACTAAGGATGTACTAAGGTGAGACTCCTTGGTGTTTTTCCATACAATTTAAGGTAAAATATTTTGCCCCATAACGCCCATTTATTTCTTCATACAAAGGTATAAAAGGTCATATACCAAAATCATAGCAGACTTGATTTTCTCTCTTTTGATTTGAGACCCAAGTTCTACCAATGTAAATACAAGGTAAAAGTCCGAGTCATCCTTTTCCCGCCAAAACTTAAATATCAAATATCTCAATTACAATATTTTTGGTTATTTTTACTCTTAACCAATGCTCTTTTGACTTATAGTATCAATTTGAAATTCTTGACTTTTTTAATTTCCCAAACCCTAACCTAGGTACATCCTTAAATTGTTGTAATATAACTTTTTTCGCTTTCCTGCAAAACTGAAATATGTGATAAATAGATTATAACATGTCTTTTCCATATTGTCCCTGCTATCATCCCTCGACCCATATCGGCGCTCGGCTAAAGAATCAAAGCCGATATGGGAGTCTCGGGATGATACCAGGGCCAATATGGAAAAGAGCATGTTATAATCTATACTTCTTTCCAAAATGCAAAACAACATATGACAAAGTTTTAAGGATGTAAAAAACTGTACATGAAATTAAAGAATGACACAAAATGACCAAAAGAGGGATTAAATAAATGAAAGACTAACTTTTATTTTAACTATTGACATGACAAAAACACAGCTGAATGAAAATCTACAATTTATAAGATTCATGGTAGTATATATTTGTTTTGAAAAATGTTTTGAAATGATCTTTTACAAAATACTACTGCTGTTGTATTTTGTGGGAAAAAAACTATTTGCACTCTACAGTTCAAGAAGATAGATGAATAAGAAGAAAATCCTCAAAACAAAGATGCAAACTCATTGAACTATCACTAATGAAATTATTTTGTATTCTGCCATATCAAAACAATTATACTTTAAACATTCTTTCTATAACAAAAATACGGAATCTTACATCAATATAAACTTGTTTTCATATTCTTGAAGGAAGAGGGAGAAGATATTGTTGAAAAGCTCTGTCGTCTATTGCATACTATATCCATGTTTGAGAACAATGTTCCAAACGTTCGAGGCGCAAATTGCATTGGAGCGATGAAACAATATTTGGAATCAGAAAACAGCATAATTCGACTTTTATGCTTAGCAACCATTGCTGACCTGGATAAAGAATCTGAATGTGGGGGCAAATCAGATATCATTAAGGCTTTAATGTCGACAATTTCGAAGGTTATGGAAATTGGTATTGATGACGACTGCTCTCTTAAGGAAATAGCTAGAAGTAAGTACGCATACATTCTCAAAATTTTAACGAGTATGCTGAACCAGACATATGTACTGTGAAATTACTTTAATTCGTGGGTATCAATTTTCGTGGTTTGAGCAAACTTTACATGTTCGTGGGTTTTTAATTTAGTCGATTTTACTTTTCAACAAAAAATAAAAATCAAAGCCTTTTGAAACTAAGGTTACAAATAGTCTGGATTAAGGAAATTTCAAAGTAAACATTGACCCCTGTAAATCGTATTGATAACACTAATTAACACACGATAAAGTAATCAACAGATTAAAGACCATCAAAGGTGTTAACTTGGCTATAAACATGTCACTTAAAGAAAACAGTAACACAAACAAATGCTTTAAACGTATCTTGAATTGTCAAATAAATCTTATCAAAATCAAGCCCAGCATGAAATTGTAATTTCCCATATGTACGAGAACTATGAGGATATACAATGAACACTTTATCATACTAGCATATCAATACCGAAAATCTGAGTTTCATCGGTCAAAAATATTTTTCAAGAGAATTAAAAGATCAATAATTGTTTTATTTCGTTTGACATTTAATTTCGTGGATAAAGTCATCCACGAAAACCACGAATATGGTACCCAACGAATAAAAGTACTTTCACAGTATATAACAGTCATTTTATAGACTATTTTTATATTACCGACTATATTATTTATTTTCATCTAAATAGTGCCTATTCAAAAAACTGTCAGGCCACCACTTCAGATTCAAATGATTGACCTCTTTCATATCTTGAATATGCTTTTGTTGAAATATATGATAAGCAGATGAATACATGACATAATCTGTATCGCATGCTTTATCAGCACTCGGGATTTACGGCCCTTGGGACTGATATTGATTTCTCGTGGTGATACTTCATGCGATACGGATTTTTCCATGGACTATTCTATATCATTGTATATGTACAAGTATGACATGCAATTAATACTTCCGAGATAAACCGAATGATAATTATGAAACCTGTATAATTATCGGCTATTTTCTGTGTAATCGATTTTAATACAAAACCATTCAACTAGAGTTTTGTATTAAAGTGTGTAAATACGTTGTAAAGTTTCGTATAACAAGTATGAAATTTTTAGTTCTATTGAGAACCACGACTTCACCTAAGATATCATCATTGATAAACTACTATGTATCATAATGATTATAATATGTTACAGTTATTCAAGAAGTGGGGAGAAATGACAATAATAAAATATTGGTTGTACAGCATGGTGCTATTCCACTTCTAATGAAAATTACTGAAGATGGCAACATAGAGGAACAGCGTGGTAATTTAATAATACAAAAATGTTCTTTTTTAAATTGAATTACAAATTCCTAATATTATTATAAGTAGTTCTTTGTGCTAATAAACTAACTACAGAATAAGCCAAATCATCAGTTTGTAATTAAACATGTTAAATGGAATTTAAATTTTAAAACAATAATTGATGAAATATTTCATAAAGAATTAAATATTGTTTAATTAGTACAATTATTTTGAATAATTCTATGTCAAAAACATGAAAAAGAACCAATACATGTACATGAGATTACCATTAACTGTAATTTGTTTTCTGTTTATAACAGAGGCCGTCTATGCTATATGGGGGTTATCGTTTGATAACAAGAAAGAGATGATCGACAATAAAGAATGGAACCTGATATCAACATTGGAAAAATTATCTAAATCACCAGATAAAAGTGTTAGGCTGCTAAGCATGAAGACTTTATGGACGATCAGTAACTACCAAAACAGATGTAAATATATTATAATAGTGTTCATACATTTTACAATCCTGTTAGAAGAAATATCATCTTATGACAGATGTTCTATTCGCAAATTTAAGGTATCTTCACGATACAGTCGTGGGTGACATTCAACATCTGTCTTTAAATTGCTAAATTGAAAAGTTACTGTGTTTTAATAATGATGGTATATTCTCAAGCAATTTAAGTCTCGCATTTTATTTTTACATTTTTATTGTTCGTTATTTCCATCAATAAACTAACTATTTTTCTGAATGTCAATTGTAGGTCGTGAACAAAAACACAAAGTAACAGCAAATGACAATAGTCACATTTTGATCAGTCACAATTGGGGGAACCAACCAATGGTAAAACAGATATATGATGGTATGAAAAGGAATTGTATCAGTGTATGGATGCATGTCCATAATATCCAAGGTGCCACAGTCGAGGCAATGGTTGATGCTGTTGATCAGGCAGACATTGTACTTGTCTGCCATTCATATAAATGCAAGAACAGTTATAACTGTAGAGCGGGTACTTTTTTGTTAATATGTATTTGTAGATATAGAAAAAAAACCAGATATCAATCAATATAAAAATTAAGTCATTTCCCTTTTATAATTTAGAAATACATTCATGGAATAATGACGAACATTTCATAAAACAATCGGAATATTCAAATTATGATTTACTTCAAAAACATGATATACTTTCAACTAATAAAGAGCTACAAACTTTATTGTATCTGAAACTTTCCGGCCGTCAATCAATAGCATTTGAGCTAACCTGGAGACGCGTAACGTTCCGAATGAATCACTACCTGGAAAAAATATCTTTATTCATTTTTTGTCACTATTTCGAGCTTTGGCTTATTATTTAAGAAATAACATGTCAATATACACTCAGGAATGGAAAACGTCGGCTTCCCTTAGTTACAGACAGGGAGACAGATAATTTTTCTTCATATATTGTCAAATTGAGAAAGAAGGTAATAGACTAAAATACAAAGATTATACATCTGTGTACATTACATACCTTATCATATTGACTAAATCAGTTATTTTATCATTATAAATGATGTGATCTTCTTTTGTTTTACTAATATTTGTGTGTAACTATAACAGAGACAGAATATGCGCATCAAACTAGGAAAAAGATAATACTATTGAAAATGGAAAGTGGATACGAGCCTGATGGTTGGTTAGAACCTATAATCGGTAACAATCTGCAATTTGACTTCAGTGGAAAAGATCCACTGGCGAAAACAGTCAACGAAGTAATCGGAGCCATACAACAGGAATTGAACAGAAAGAATGGAGTAGTAGTTGATGAGACAAAACCTATAATTCCATCAGAGCATGAGGTAAATATTTGGCAAATTGAAACACACTACGCTTGAGAAATTTCTATTTACTTATTGGTTATTTTGAAATGAACGTTTTAAGTAAAACATTTAACAAATATTCCAGGGTAGATAACACCGACTTCATATCATACATGTAGTTTATGGTCTGATAATATTGATGGGTTGGAGAAGGAAAGATATTTAGATTGTTACTGGTAAACCGGTCTTATAGAGTATTAAGAGAAAACTTGTAACCAAAAGCGAATCTTCTCTTTCATCAATTCATGATCACTAATATGACACCTTTCTTATCTGTATATGTATAGAAAATTCTCATTCTTGATTTGTTCCTATTATATAGTGCAATCAATGTATCTTTAAAACGATATCTCATTGTATGTAAGATGAAGCTAAATCCTTCAAAACAAGAAATACAGTGAGAAAGCAAAACACTTTTTTATTATAAAATTAAAAAAAAGACCTTTTCCTTTTCGTTTTATGCCTTCTCTCCGACTTCTATATTCTATATTTTTCTATGTTCTTTACTTATTTGCGTAGAAGTGAGGTCATGTCATTAAAGGAAAATTACTGAATTTGTATTATCGTTTTTTTTTCAACATGAATAGTCGCCCAGAATGCTTAGAATATTTACTATCATTTCAAAAGTTGTCATATACTGTAATAAAATGAAATAATATCTGACGACTGAATTTAAACGTCGTTATTATACATGTACATGTTATATATATACTACGATGGTGTTTTTTTTTTGTATTTTGAAGGTTGTAATAGCACAACGACCTTCTTATCAAAGCAGTAGTAAAACCAAGGAGATACCAGTTCTACCGATATGTCTCTCTCTATCTTTTGTGCTGTTCCTGTTACTGTGTCTGTTGATAAATCTAACTTGCTTTAATTCTTCAAATACAGTATGTCCATACAAAGAATGTGAGGTCAGTTTCATAACATTTCTTTAAGAATTGCACATATTTTGAGAGCATATCTGAACTTCCATCACGAGAATCACATATGTCTATAAAATTCATTTTGCTGAGAAAGTGAAAACGAAACCTATGGTCATGCGTACATGCAATATGGAAAAACTATTTAATGTTTAAAAATATAAACTGGATTTGCTTTGAAAGAGGTAAAATGCGAGGCAATGGAAATCATTTCCCTTTTTTTTTTAAAGCCAAGAACATGATAAGATACATTTAATAACTGTTTTTCAGTGAAGATCGTTGCACAACAAACTGAAAAATGATGACCTATTGATATTTCACAATTGGTCAATTACTACCTATCTATGTATTTCCCCGGTAAAATTGCACCGCGTTGATACATTAACACATCAAAAAGGAATCAATTCCAGCGGCACATATGTATATACCTTCATATAGGAAGAGACACCGTGCATGCTACGTACTGTCTTTGAATTATGTTCCCAATTTTTAATTGAAAGATCGACTTAATAGTCGATAAAGTGATTTCTCTCTCTGATAATAGCATGAACATAAAGTGCTGATTAAAGTCCCTTGTTTTGGGGTCATATAATACTTCACTCTGTTAAAAAAACCCACAGATTCCAGCAATGAAAACACACAAGATGATGAAAACACACAAGATGATGATAACATTACTATGCTGGACTTTTTGAATGACATCATATTCGCTAAGTGTGATGGATTGATATTTCAGCAGACATTCCAAAGGGTATTAAAACAATTGTTGTCTTAAACAGAAAACTTTTGATAAACGTTCGAATAAGATTCGTTGTTTACAAGCAGAAAAATGATGCCCCTGCTAAGCGTATCATTCGTTTTTACCTGATTTGATTTTTTCAAGGTTAGTGAATTTCACAGAATCTACTATTTTCAATATTACGAGGGAAACATGTGGACCAGGATTTGCTTACCCTTTTACAGCCTTCAGCACCTGAGATCACCCTCGGTTGTTTGTTATTTTTATTTATTTATTTATTTGGGGTTTTTTTTGGGGGGGGGATTCATGTTGCTCAATCTTTGGTGTCTCATGCTGTTTTTTGCATAATACTGTTTGTCTTTTTTGTTATGTCCTAGTATTTTCAGTTTGCTTTCATTGAATATCCCGATCTGTATTTTTCGCATGACTTTTACCATGCGCAACTGGTTCGTTCACACATATCCTTTCTATTGTTACAGCCAGCTTTGCCAAAACCGCAACCTGGTATGTCAGGTAAAAACTCAAAGGTAAACTTGACAAATGGAATTGACAGTGCCATGAATTGGACACTTTCTCAAGTAGAGGATTGGCTTAACAACAAGATTCTTCGGAAAGATATGTTTCTATCTACGCAGTATGTATTCTGTTCATTTTTTTTCTTAATCACATTTCGTAACTGATTTTGATCCGGGGTTTCATTGTAAATATGAATTTAAAAAAATGCTCATGCTCATCAAATATTTTTAATACAAGTAATATAGATATATTCAAAAATAGCGTAAAACTATATGAATTAATAGAAGTTAATACAATGTCATCATATTTTTATTGAAAAGATGTTTTTTTTTATACAAAACACATATCTGGTTTCAATATTGGTTGACGGTAATGTTGGTTAACTCTATCGAAATCTATTAGCATTCTGCAAAGATTTCAAATGTTGTCATATATAAAAATGTAGTGTTTGTCTCGCTTGACGGAGTCAAAAAGCAAGAATTAGGTATGCTCTTTCCGGTGCCGTCGTCGGCGGTGGAGGCGATGTCAACAAAATATTAGTTTGTAATTAGGTCAAGTTTATGGTGAACCACTAGTGGTAAGCCAACGATATTAAGTATGCAGTTGTATAAATATTGGCACATTTCATTACCATGGAGATTATTTGACCCCAAACCCTCAGTTATGATCTATTGACTCTAAAACATTTGCTTATTTTTCATGTATTCGTTTGTGATTAGGTCAGTTTTATGGTGAACCACTAGGGTAAGCCAAATATAATTGGTATGCAGTTGTATAAGTATTGGAACATTTCATTACCATGGAGATTGTTTAACCCCACCCCCTCAGTTATGGTTTATCGACTATGAAACTTATTTTTCATGTTTTAGTTTGTAATTAGGTCAGTTTATGGTAAACAACTAGTGGTACGTTAATGATCATTGGTATGCAGTTGTTGTATAAGCATTGACAGATTTCGTTTCCATGGAGATCACTTGGCTTCATCCCTCATTTATGGTCTACGGACTTTTAACATTTTGCTTAGTTTTAGTATAAGGTTGTGAACAGGTTAGATAATAGGGAACCACTAGTGGTAGGTTAATTATAATTAGTATGCAGATGTTTAAGCATTGGCTTTCTCATTTTCATTGAGATTGTTCGGCCCCGTATTAGCATTGGCACATCTCTTAATAATGGAGATTAGTTGAACCTGACCACTCAGTTATAGTTTATTGATTTTGTAATTTTGCTTAGTTTACATGTATTAGTTTGTGTTGAGGTTTATTAAAGGGAACTACTAATGATAAGTCAACGGTACTTGGTATGCAGTTGTATAAGCATTGGCAAATCTCATTGCATTGTTTATGTATGTGCCTTCATTCATACATTAAGTACATTTAAATGCATGAACCCTTCTTTTACTTCAGAAGACAGCTGAAGACTTTAAGAGGAAAAGACATTGCATTTCTCAAGCTCCTTGTCAACGAGGTTAGTTTATTTTTACCAAAAATAAAAAACACTACCAAACATCAAGCACATATGTTGAACCGACAATATCATAGATGCACCTGTAAGCAATGGTTTCCTGACATATAAGGAGACATTTGGTTATCTGTTTTCTGTGTACACAAAAAAAAGCTTAATAGAAAAGAAAAGCAATTTTACAACAATTCAATTTCAATTAAGTAATGGGTACCGTATACTAATTATAGATTATCGTTGATTATCTCAACGAGATTGGTTTTCTCGCTTGAGCTGGTACAGCGAAAGTGAGAAAAGCAATAGAGTTGAGATGATCAATGATAATCTGCTTATCGCTATTTTACCTATGACGACGTTGTCAATTTCAATGTCAATTTCGTAAGCAACGCCACGTGGCCTCCTTAGTTTCTAGCGATAATTTTTCCATCTCAAGCGAGAAGCATGATATGAAAATTATGACAAAAACAGATAAAAGGAAAAATTCACAAAATAGCGATAATGCCATGTATATGTTTCTGTTCTTCATTTTGATAAGATTATAAAACATATTGCGTCTTGTAAGATAATGTTTGTCGGCACAAAATCATGCAGGTTCACGGTTGATATCTTTTCAACACATATAATTATGGACTTTCCAAATTGATTTTCCTCTGAGTTCAGTATTTTTGTGATTTTACTTTTTTCAACACATAAAAACCGGTGTTTATTCTAATGTATACAAGGACACGAGTAAGAATTAAAGAAACTCATAATTTTTGTATTTTGCTTTTCAGTGTCCGACTACTTTCTACCAAACAATCCGAGAACAGTTAGGGATGAAAGATATTCAATCAATGTCCGATTTCCGATTCGCTTTCGAACACATTGATACCACTGTGATTGATACTGATTTGCATTCAACTACGCAACAGTTCACAAGTACCAGCACGAGAACAGTTGAAACAACTAAAGTTAAATTAACTGTATAGTTATGTATTGTGTTTCTTCACTATACAGTCCGTGTGAACCATTATTAGTCTAGCCTGATATAGCATTGCATATTGTGTTTTTAGTCAAGGATATGTGATTTTAATACCAACATCAGATTTATAAAAATTTTGAAATCGATAATACACTACGATATAAAGCAACTCAATTGCAAAAACGTATGAAATTTGCATACCTATTTCCCTGTATAGCTGATTACACTAAAAATAATGATATTTCTTTTTATTTCTATAACCAAATTTACAAGTTCTAAACACAAAACTATATTATTGCAAATGGTTTTAAAAAGATAACCCTCGGTCTATTTTTTGGTACACATTTAAAACAAGAGAAAGCATTCATACTTATTAATATTTCTTATCGACTTTCTGAAATTAGTCTGCAAACATAATATGTGTCTGTATAATAGTAAGTTTTGTATTATTTTTTGTGTTTTACCAGAATATGTAGTAAAATATGAAATTTTTGAATCTTATTCCTGTTCCAAAGAAAACATTGTGATAGTATGATAATTTAATATAGTAGGAAAAACTCTGTCTTGTTTTCAATAGAATTACGGTCATTATATTTTCATGTGGTCATATTTTTGGAACATCGAAAGTCATGTGTGTAATATAAAAACGTGATTTTGAGATAATTACAAGAAATATACTGAAATGATATAGTATAAGGGAAATAACTATAATTGTTAACAGTTATGCTATAACACAACGCATTAATTTTATGTGAATCTTTAACAATTATATTGTTTACATTCTAATTTTTGATGTAAATAGTTTTAAGGCTATGTCTTTCGATATGCGGTATTTTAGAAACAAAATCAAAAACCTATACACAAGAAAATTGTTTTGTTAAATGTCGTTTTATTTATAATTATTTAGGTGTTTGTTTTTACTAATGACTTTTGATTGTGTCGTGTGCCTCCTTTCATAATATACAATTTACATCATTAATATATGACATATATTTTTATATATATATATTAAATATCACAACTGTATAGATATTACATTTACTTGACTGTGATATATTTTGGTTGGATATTTTGTATCACGTGCTTTAACTTAATAAATCCATTTTTTTTTATATTTCATGATAATTTTTTTCAATACATGAGGGATTTTCTCGCTTTATTGAAGACCTATTAGTTGCCTTCGAACTTTTCCGCTCTATGGTCGGACAGTTGACATATTTCCAATTTCCACTGTCAATATTATTTGAATATGTGTTGGATATTTATAATTTCCAAAAACCGAAACACACACTTCCATGTTAAGGTCTAAAACAAGCAAAAAGTAAAATATCAAACACTTCAGAACTACTATGGAAGTTCAAATCACCAAGTTCCTTCTCAATAAGCAAAGTCGAAATCTGAAATACGTCAAACGTTTGTCCTTTTGGTTTCTTATGAAGAGTTGTTTCATTGTTATTCTTACTCTTAAACAATAGTAACAAAAATATCATATAGACACTCTATTGACAAAGTACATATCAAAAACGAAAGACAGGAAAATAATAAACCGACAACAGCGCAATATAACAATTGCGGACTAACATCTAGCAGCTCCACTAGCATTAAACGAAAACTTAATCTATTGTATAATTTTGTTTTAATTCATCCAGATTTATTTTTTATCATAATGATTTATTTCTTTTCTTAAGGCTGATACATATATATGTTACAGTAAATAGATGAAATTAGGAATAACACGTAATTACTTATTAAACCATTGTGATGACGTCAGCCTATTCATTTACCGTGGATTCTTTTTTCAGAATCAACGCTTTATAAATCCGTCGCTGAAATGGACTCAATTGTGTTCTTTGTGTGACTAATTTCATTAAGTTTGAATGGCCAAATTACTGATTTCTGTTCACTAACGGAATTATTTTAAAAATTTACCTTTAATTTTTGTAATTTCTATATGCCTGCACTGGGAATCGAACCCGTCCATGATTTCGCTTAAGTGTTATTAATATCAAAATATCGACGAAACCTCTCGGCTACCAATTGGTTACGATTTAATTGTCTAACTTATATATATATAAATGAATCTTTGACATACAACGGACACACATGGTTTGAACCTTTATATATACAATAATAGGCAATCGTAGTATATGAGTTGGTAGCCGCGCGGTTTCATGGCTATGCTTAATGAATTGGCGGTTTAGGTTCGAATCCTTGTATTTTGTTTTTGTTGCCTCTATTCTCTAGTTTTCCTGTTTTGTTTCTTGTTTCTTTAAGTTATTGTGGATATTTTGTTTAATAAAAGCGAGTTTCTTCGTTTATAATCGGATCATTGTTAGCTATTCCACATGTTTGAAATAAGAATGTTTACATTCTAGGTGTTCATTTTTTGTTTTATAAACCACTACAGTATGATTTCATCTGTTTATTCGGAAACTAATATGCTAGAAAATCGTATCGAAATCGAAATTTCGAACACATGCTTTAAATATATGCTATGTATATGTTTCCTGTCAAGTTGTTGTCCCCGGCTTTGACATATTCCCCATTTTCATTCTCAATCTTATTAAAAATAAGATAAAATATGTCTTTTTTTGTCAAAAATGTTCAGATGCCTGATAAATGAAAATCTTTAAGGGCGGGCGTAGTGTGTTCAACATGTTTTTGTATCGTTTTAACCATTTAATTGTAATATATAATTTATTGTAATGCATCGTTTGCCACGATATCATGGTTATTTAAACTCACTTACAATACCTTCTAATTAAGAATAGGCTTTAATTTTGAATAGATATTATCACAATAGTCTAAGTGATAGATACAATGGATAAGCGTTGATTCATGAAAAACAAACCATTCGCCCTACGGGCTCATGATTTCTATTTCAGGAATCAACGCTTATCCATTGTATCTATATCACATATTCCACTGGCAGTTAATAATTATAATTACTAATCAATTTTAGTAATAACATGTATTTACTAGTTGATTCAGTGATAACTGGTATTTACTGATTTTTTTGTCATTTTTACAGCTATTTACTAACTTAATATGTTTGTCAAAATACATAATTCAATATATCAAATAAGAAAGTAAAGGGTAGGGATGTTTAGAGCTTACTTAAGGATTAAGGATTATGAGGCACATCCAAAGTGCATACTCTTAAGTGTTAGTGAATTGAAACTGGAAAATGTTGTTTTATAAGTTTTGAAAATCTGTAAACACTCTTTGAGCATACAAGACAATAATATCAATCAAAAGTTGACAAATACATTTTTGAGAAGTTTATCGACAACTTAGTCAGCTCTTTTTTAAGACAGACATTAGATTATGCCAAATTTGGTTAAATGAGCTTGATAATTCTTACAAATCTCATAACTTTATAATTAAAATCTCCATCAGGCATACTTGGCATATCAACTTGGCAAATGACAAGAATTGCTTTTAAACATAGGTTTAACAATGACCTCTTTTTATCAACCATTTGCAATAAAGCTTGCATTCTTCACAAATTAAAACAAATTGATGGCGTTAAGAGTCATATTTTCATATGTTCATATGTCTGTGTCTTTCTTTTTTATGAGTTTTTCAAGACCTCCAAACTGAAGCTGAAATACCAGCCAGCGACAAAATGTTATCATCGTTTCTACCTGTAAAAGAATGATATTTTTGTAGATTGAATAAGTCAACTAAATTGTCCATTCCTTTTCTTTTACTTTCAACGTTGACATTCTTTTCCATTTCTTTGAGCATGTTGAGCCTGCGACTAATGTCGCAAAAACAAGACATAGTGAACCTTAATTCCGTCACCAGCAGCGTCCACAACTATTCTCTTTGTGGTTTTTTTTTGGTTTATTTTAATAACTTTCTTGAATTATCCTGGATTTTTACCAAACTTGAACATGTTGAACAGAAGCTTGTTTATGATCAAAAGATAAATTTCAAGAAGTAAATTTTGTAAAATAAAATAAGTTTTTCCGTATTTTACTTATAAATTGCATTATTTTTTATGCCAGCTAACACTTAACTGTGGCTTAAGTTTTTTTTAATTTTAATAACTTTTTCAAAATATCCTTGATTCCTGCCAAACTTGGACAGAAGCTTGTTTATGATTATAAGATAATATCCTGAAGTGAAGTTTGGAAAAAAATATCCTTATTCATATATTACTTATAAACGGACTATTTTTTCTGCTTACAAAACATACACTCTCAATTTAATTTTTTAAAAACATTTATTAGATTTCATAAACCATCCTGAATTTTTACAGAAGTATCGTACATAACTAGTCAAAAGATACTCACAGCATATGTATTCGAGACACTGAGTTCTGCAAAACCCTTACAATTTTGATAGCTGAATACATCGGTAACCCATCTCCAGCTAGGGGTTGAATTGAAGGTCAAATGAATATGTATGCAATGAGGTCCAATTATTAACTTGCAAGTGCACAACTAATCAACCATGTTTCTCAGCTTATGTTTTTATATTAAAATAGGAACAGATAGGCTGCTGAAGATGAAATATAATTCCTCTATATCATTTTTATTAAAGAGTTATCAACAACAAAAAAAACGTATTTGTATTCTAATCTCGTACATGTAGCTTATGCGCCTATAGCGAAAATGTTCATTTTATGCTGATCACTTTTTCGGAGTACTCATTGATTTTTTAGTTAGTACTACCATAACTTTTGATCAGTTGGCCATAACACAACATTGTTCTAATAGTTAGTAATTAGGTGTAAAAAATCAATTTTAAAAATAGTAATTACTGGTAATTACTGGGCCGTTTTAGGAATTACTTGTATTTACTAAGTGCATCAGGAATTACATGTAATTCCTAAATTTCAGTTATTACATGTAATTCATGATTTCACCTGTTTACTTTAACATATATATATAATAACCTTCTTGGATCAGTATATATAAACTGATCCAAGAAGGTTAAGCAACAAAATTGTGGAATTACATTTTATTACAAAAAGTAATAAAACAAAATATGATTTTCTTGAAAATAAAATAGAAGTCAGACGCAACATGAATGTTTATCACTCAAATTCAACATGAACTTTTTTGCGTGGATCTCATGAAACGTCAAAATGTGTAAATAGGTAAAGAGTAATTAAAATCAATATCATGCATCGCTGACAGATTTGCAGCGCTTTCGCATGCCATTGAGTATCTATCGAATTTTCCGTTGTGGAATTGCATTCCATTCCCTGATCAGTGCATTTTCAAGTTCTTGTAAATTTTTGAAATCACCTTGATTCACAAGAATGCGTTACATCCCAAGCATATTTGATTGGATTAAGGTAATGATTGTTTTAGATGAAAGTTAGAACTAAAGATTATATCAATGATATTAAAAAGATATATATATAACATGGTAGAAACGAGAAAAAAAAGAAAAGCTACACTTTTTTGGCTGTGTAAATATATTATTGTTACAGTTTTTCCCCCTTTTTTAATTTTAGCTCATTTATCATGTTGATATTTTCAAAATCAATTTCATTTTATATTTTTATACAAACGAAGTACTGTTTAAGAAGGAACTTCATTCGGAACGCACAACGTTAATAGAAATGAATGGCTAATGCAATATGCGATAAATTTTATATGTCAAAAAGGACTTGAAAGAATATATTCATCTGTGATCAACTGCGTGAGGTATTGCCAGTTATTTAATGAGGTTTATAGAATTAAAAAACCGCTAAAGTGTAATGGTTGTTTGCTTTTTAAGCACAATAAGATTACACACTAAAGTGTTATGATATGTCAAGCTGAAGTGTAATGATGTATAGCATACTTATTTGCGATTGTGTGATGGAACGGAAAAGAGTCCCAAGCAATGTTGTTTGTTTTTGTTATTTGGTGTTTTCCAATCTTTTTAGTTTTTTGTTTCAAGTTTTGATTATAAATCATGCCATTGTCTTTCTCTTTTGAAAAGTTTCACACTAATCATTCGGTGGACTAATATATACTATGCTTCTACGCAACGTCAGCCGATGCTACACGTTTCGTGTCATAATGTTCTTAGGTGCATACACCAACGTCATATGTTCAGTGGAGGATGTTTGGTTTTCTGTTTTGAAATTATTTATTGTATGTCCGTTACATTTCTCGTTAGAATTGTTTTATACTGGTCGTTTCGATACCTGTTGCTCCTTATACAATACCATTTCGGGCTAGTTAATGATCACATTTAAGAAGCCGTAAGGCAACCTTTAGTTTATTTAGTCATTAAGAGACTTATATCAGTGGTAATGACATTACAATACCACATCTGGAGTCGCTTGCTTACTGTATTGTTCAACCGTGTGACTGTCCATCTCTTTCACAGACCTCTATATTTAAATGCTGACACCTTTACTGACATTATTCGAATAAAAAGTTGATATAAATAAATACTTTCAATCTCTTCAAAGACTGTCACAGGCATTCATAAATAAATTCATCACAGATACATGGATTCAATTTTGTAATTACGCCAGATGCGCGTTTCGTCTACAAAAGACTCATCAGTGACGGTTCTACAGACAACGTCTTATACTTTAGCGAGAAAAAAATAGGTCCTGTCTTTTTCACTTGATTCAATTAGTTTTTGTGAAAGATTTTAACTGATTTAGTCATTAAAAACGATCCGATCCAAGCTGAAATATGAAAAATCTGTCAAATATGCCGAAAAACGTCACTTTTCAGATGTTTTTTTGTCAAAAATGAAAGTGGCCGCATGTGTGTTCATCCACAACCTTTAGATATGTTATGTATTATCATAAATACAATTTACCTTTCAATATTAAGGATGAACACGAATGCGGCCACTTTCGTTTTACATGGAAACTGTCTAAAATTTAACTAAAATGATAGAATTTTGAAGATTTCAGTAATTTAGCATGACTTCATGGTGCTACAACCCGATATATGTGCATTGTATTGTCAAAAACAGCCCATATTTATGTAGCAGAAGCAGCATTCAACTGTCCAATAAATAACTTAAAGTTTACATTTTTTACAATTTTGTAAAACTGTAATATTTTGGGACCAAAAAGGGTCTTACCGGACCTACTCCTTTATGTATTACTGAAAAAATATATATTACACCAGCGTTATAAATATCTAAAACTACTTTAAACATTTGCTAAATGTTATCATTGTTATGAGGAAATATTTCGTAAATATAATTCATCAATTTGTTATGTTAATATCCTTTACAAACACACAAAAAGTCAGCATGCTTCTCAAAAGAATACAAAACCTTTAAACAGTCCTTACTAAGAAGAATAAAGTTACGATACCGTTATAAGGTCGTTAAAGATTGCATATTATTGTATAGCAATATAATATTTCTCATAGAAAGTAACTAAAAGTTAGCGTGCAATAAATTCGAATATTGCACTAGTACAATAAATCTTCAAAATTCGTGACGTCATCAACGACAAAATCTTAGTTTAAACCAGTTTTTACTTTCAAATATTATATTGCTATACAATAAAAGGTTTATTGCATGATCATTGGGGAATATTGTCCCTCGTAGAACATATATTGCACTCACAAGATCGTGCAATATCAAATTCTACTCAGGACAATGTTCCCCAATATTAATGCAATAACCCTATAATATTTATTTATTGAACTCCTTGGAGACCCTCATACTTTGTTTATTATATTCACATGTGTATTATTTGTAATTGATCATAAGTGGCAGATGTTCTATGTTTCAGGTCATGATGGCATTAATATTGATTCAACTATGGGGTATTTGCGGCGTTTTGCATTTGCGCCGATTTTTTCTTTCATTTGCGCCGTTTTTTTTCTTTCATTTGCGCCGATTTGTTTTACAGGTAAATTACAGGTGAATAAATATAAGAAGATGTGAGTGCCAATGAGAGAACTCTCAATCCAAGTCATGTTATTTTTCATTTATCGTTATAGACCTCTTACGTTAGCTACTTGTACAAATTTTATGAATTATCAATCATAACATGTATACAACTGTTGTCCCTTGCTCATCACGGGGAGGTGGAAGAAGTCCTACAAGAAACATCTACAGACTTTTTCCTTGACCGTACCCGTAGTTCTCAGTTAGCCTCTGTCTTCTGGAAATCTGCCAAATAGTTATGCTCGTTCTGTGTTTTGGCTATGGAATCCGTTGTGATTCTGGCTTTACACGATTTTATGGTACATTAATAATTAAGATATGTTGAACATTACGATGTTTAATGACACTGACCTTCCGATATGTATGGCCCTCGATGACTCAATAATTGACTCTTCAGCTCGTTTCAGTGTGCAATATGTCTATCATGTTACAACGAAGTTCCAGAACAATATGAATCAAAATTAACATAAATTAATAAGATTTATAACCAGATTTTACCAATAGTATAGTACAGTACATGTAATAACTTAACTGTAAATCTAATTAGGAGAAAATATAAAATCGGCGCAAATGAAAAAATGTATATTTTCAAAATGGGCGCAAATGTCATACGCCCGGTATTTGGCATCGGAATTACACACATTTATAAAAACTGATTAAGGGCATAACACCGGCTATTGTTTTATCATCTATTTCATGATGGTGTTATACTTATGTTCTAACAGAAGAAATTGTGCCTGATATTCATATTATGAAGAAATAATTGTTCAATCAGTGTAATTGAGGTCTGAGGGTGACATGTCAGTAACTGCTAGTAATCTGTTGTTATTTATGCATTATTGTCATTTTGTTTTTTTCTTTTGTTTCCTATTCTGACATCGAGCTCGGACTTTTCCTAATCTGAATGTTTACTGTGCGTATTGTTGTGCGTGAATTTTTTTCTACATTTGCTATATGTTTAGGGGGAGGGTTGAGATTTCAAAAAATTGTTTAACCCCGCCGTAACTTTGCGCATGTCCTAAGTCAGGAGCCTATGGCCTTTCTAAGTCTTGTATGATATTTTTTTAGATTCTTGTGTATAATTCGGGGTTTAGTACTGAACTTGTATACATATCGGTTTAGAAGTCAAATAAAGTACACTACCAGATGCGGGAGTTTCGCTTCATTGAAGACCCATTGGTGGACTTCGGCTGTTGTCTGTTTTGTTATGGTCGGGTTATTTTTCTCTTTGACCTATTTTCCATTTCCCATCTCAATTTTTTGTTAAAATGGTCAATTAAAGAACAAAATTGAAGAGCATTGAGGACAAACATGTATACGTATGACGAAAACTAAAAATGATCAACTGTTCTTGTTTGGAGACAGAATGTATAGAAAATCAAAGCAGGACCTGATAAACAAAGTAAGAAGGCATTTAAACTGATTATCTTATATTAAGTAAAGAGTGTTGACCTTCTTAATTTGTTTAATGGTAATTTATAACGTCTCGTGTTTATCAAGATTGTTTCATTTTGCCTATGGGTGCCTCTTTTTGTAATGCGAGCACCATAGCTTAACTTAACTATGATATTTGATTATTTGAGACAGCAGAAGAGTAGTGTGATCTGTACATTTATTGATTGTGTTTCGTTGCCAATTTTTTTCATTGACTGATTTGGAGTCGAAGAAGCATTGAGTACTTGGATTATCTCTGTCAATGACAGTCTCATTCTCATTTTTTTGTAAATTTCATTTGAATAGCGATAACTTTTATATCTATAAAATACTACTACGTTAACAACATTTGAGAGTTGTCATAAACGAATTTTTCAATTTAAAGTCATATGAAACCTCAAATTAAAAGAAAATCCCTATACAAATTTGGTTATAACCAAATGGACAGTTTGCATTATCAAATTTATGTTCATATACGTTTTTTCTTACGAAAATTCTTTAATTTGTCCATATTGAGACGAACATCACTTTTGTTTTATTTGATTGCTTCCAGGAATCAATTTCCTGACTTATTTTCAGCATTTAAGCGACCTTAGCGTAACTCTTCTCGTAAAAATCCAATAGTCACGAAAATAATGTATTATCTGATTATAAAAGCGATCTTGATTTTAAACAATTATCAACGCCAATCACTAAACCACTGGCACCTGTTAACATGAGATAGAACAATGAAGAATATGATTGGGATTAAAAAGATTTTGAGTGCTACACATAAGAATAAACAATTCCATATGTGGCTTATACAAGCAGATAAAAGCGACCAATCAAAATGAGTAAAAAAATAATAAAACAAAAGACACAAATCTCTGATTGAAAACACTGCAATTAGTATTAGCCATGTCAAAGCTTATTACAGATAAGAAATGAATCAAAACCTTGTACATTTAAAATAAGTTTTGTTGACATGGTGTATGTCAATCATTTATCATAGTTGTAAGATGCACTGAACATTAAACTATCATGTAGTAAATTAAAATCAATGTTATCCTAAAGTTATGCATTTTTTTTTATCCTTATATATACAGCTTCTGATTTGAAATACGCAGATCTGTACTGAGAAAGATTTATTCCCTTATAGCATCATAATTAGCTTCATGTACTTCTTTTCACTCCTCCATTGTAGCTTGAGAGTTCTGACTTTATACAGAATATACTTGTGTCTATAACCCTGCTTCTTCAGATCTTTATAAAATGTGTAATTTGATGAAATACTAATAGATCATAATGAACGTATTGCAGCATATATGTCAATCATTTAAACTATCATGATAATATTCCTTTAGCTTAAGTCATCAATTCCTTTTAATCAATAAATCTTTACAGAATATTTAAACGAATTCTTTTTCAAAAATTATGTTGTGTTATCTTCATATATATATTTTCTTTAAATATATCAATAACTATCTTTTTAAACAAAATTCAACATGCTTGAAATATAAGTAGATCGTTAACTTACACGCACACTTGACGTACCAAATAGATATGATCGTGATGGGATATACTTTTTTAAAAATTTCTATACCATATATAACAATGAATAAATAAAATTACCACTAGAAGCATGATTCCCTATGTTAAGACTTTCTATACAATACGAGACCCTAGCAATTACAGATTTGATTATATTCAAGGTCGTGATTTTTTAATTATTATCCAACACAAAACACAACTGGTTAATACCGTACATATATAAAAAAAATGTTGTATTTTGAACTATTCAAAAACTCGCATTATTAATAGTTTGTTGGTAACTATTCATGTTTATTTAATTTTCAAAAATTAAAAAACAAAAAACCGAATTCCAATGCAAATTTAAAAGAAGGAGAATCTTTTAAAAAGCTGACAAAATCATATGCTATCAAGGGATATCAACTTTCAACTTTCTGATTTGGACTTTACTACACGATGTACTGTTATGTTTATAGTGTTAGTAAAATATTTACAGTACTTGCTATTTAACATTTATAAAGGGTCAATCAACATTTTTGGCTTTAAAAAAGCATTATTTAAAATGCAATGTAGAATTAGATATTATAAAAATGCAAAAATATAAAATCATTATAGAATTACATAATTTTACATGATAAAAAAAATCAGTATTGAAAATGCATTACAGAAATAAATATTATAAGATTTCAAGAAGATAAAAATCATTATTGAAAATGCATTACAGAAATAAATATTAAAAGATTTCAAGAAGATAAAAATCATTATTGAAAATGCATTATAAAACTTGATATGATAAAACAAACATTCGATGTATTTTGATATGTGAATACTTCAATCCACCGGTTCTTTTGCTGGGTAGAGAGTTTAAACAAAATGTTGGGTGTTTTTTTCATTTTGTAGATAAGCTGTATGCTTTGTTTATTTTTCTCTGATAAATCTTGAAAGATTTGTTAATAATTATAACTCATCATTGAAAAAAAGACTTATCAAATACAAAGACGTCTGACAGAAGACCTAAACTTAATTATTATCGTGCTTGTATTGTATATATCAAAATTTAAAGTATTCATAATACATTTGTGGTTATTGCATTCAGTATAATACACCATAAACATATCTAATTATACATGCGGGAAATGTCTTTTGATTTCTATCTTTAAAAATAAATCCTAATATACGTCCGCCATACATTTCCACGAAACATTTTATGACGTTCTTTTTTGTTGATTTCTCAGAAATAAATTCTAAGGAGAGGAGTGATGCATGATTGCCGATTCTTTCACCGAGTATATAAAGCGTATAACCAAATATAGATAGTACAAATGAACGAAATTGCTTATTTAGCTGAAAAGTTATCGTTGAGAGAACAACGTGTTTAACTTTGCATTTGAGATTTATCTTACTGCATTTCAAGGTATGAGTTTTAACAGTTGAAGATCAGTACACATTTTTTATTTTGTTAATAATGAAAATTAGCATTCAAGAAAACTGGTCATATTTATTTTGAACTGTAAAATTGAATTCAAATCATATTGGACTACTTCATATAAAAAAAGAACTGAGCGAACAAAATAAGACAAACACAGTAGAAATACAACAAGAACTTGGCGAACAAAATAAGACAAACATTGGAGCAATTCAGCAAGAACCGAGCGAACAAAATCAGACAAACACAGGAGAAATACAACAAGAACTGAGCGAACAAAATAAGATAAAAACAGGAGCAATTCAGCAAGAACTGAGCGAACAAGATAAGATAAACATAGGAGCAATTCAGCAAGAACTGAGCGAACAAAATCAGATAAAAACAGGAGCAATTCAGCAAGAACTTGGCGAACAAAATCAGACAAACACAGGAGAAATACAACAAGAACTGGGCGAACAAAATAAGACAAACATAGGAGCAATTCAGCAAGAACTGAGCGAACAAAATAAGACAAACACAGGAGCAATGCAGCAAGAACTGGCCGAACAAAATAAGAAAGACACAGAGGTAAATATAATGATAATAAAATAGATAACTTTATAAAGGGTGAAATTTACCGACAGATACTGGTATTTTTTAAGTGAAAGGTTATCGAGAAATATGTATCTCGTATTAGTGCTCACAATAGGTGAACGACTCCAACTCGAGTCCAAATACGCGTCAGAATAAGACAGATTAAAAGACCGATACAATGTCAAAATAATACAAACATAGTAAATATTGTGTATTAATCCGTATAGTTTTACTTTAGTAGCTATGTTTGCGATTGGCAATTTTAAATAATAGTTTTAAGTTTGTAGCGAGGTTGTCTCCAAAGAGTTTGCATGACTTCATTTTATTTTAATTCGGCAATAACACGCTTATCGGAGATTCGGGGTTCTGCAATGAGTCAATTGAGCTCCCTGTGCTTTCTCTTTATACGTTTTGGTCTTTCTAGTTTTCATATGTCTCGTGTGCGGTTAATACAACAATCCATTCTCTTTCCGTTGCCAAGATTCAGGAGCCATATACTCCTGTACGAGCAGTAGAGAAAATTGAACTTGCAAAATAAAAGTATTTCAAACCTGACAATAGAGATTTCAATCAAATCGAGGATACAGCGACAGGTTATTAAATTAGTCTAAGATTTTTGTTAGTGGCTTTGAAATTGATGTCATTTACTGCGAGTACTGTAAGATATGTACTCAATGTGTGTTTGCTGTTAGGATATATAAGCACCCAGCCATGTACATTCTGTGTTTTATCATATATATTTTTACTTGTATTCATCTGATGATTTAAGCCTTGTCAACTGATTTTTATATGTGATCTTATGTTGTACTATTACACGACCGGTCATAAGTTAGGGGGAGGGTTTGGATCCCGCTTACATGATCAATCTCGTAATATTCTGTGTGTATGTTGCCGTCCAAAGTCAGATGCCTGTAATTCAGTTGTTGTCGTTTGTCTAAGAAATAAACACGCTCAGGTTAAAATTCAAATACCATGGCCCAGGGCATGAATTATTTCAATTCTTATGGGACAAATACGATCATTGAAAAACTGAAGCGAGGGTGGGTATGCCGTGTGTGTGGCTGATTTACATCCCCCCCCCCCCCCCCCCCCCGTTAGATAGTTTAAAGCTAAAACAAATCTAATAAATGTATAGCTTGCATGAATTATTCCTAACATAACCATGATGACCGTTAAAAAATGTTTGCAACTCTTTAAATTCACAAGCTCAACATAAGCCATTTGTAATTTACATTTTTTCTTGTAAGCTACCATCAAATCCACAGTTGACATTTTGTAACTAAGTAGCCGCCATTTTGACTTTTGCAACTTAATTTTAACAAAGCGAAAAAAACACGTCATATTAAAATGATGTGTTACGTATTTGATGTTCGTTCATTTAGAATGTTAGTTTTCTCGTGTGAATTGTTTTACATTTCTCATTTCGGAGCCTTGTATAGCTAACTATGCGATATGGGCTTAACTAAATTGTTGAAGGCCGTACGGTAACCTGTAGTTGCTAATTTTTGTATCATATTATCTCTTGTAGAGAACTGTTTCATTGCAATTATACCACATAGTCGTTATAAAGAAATATTTATTTCGTATGTTGCAGGTTTTACAGAATCAACAACCTCTGCCCAAGAACAGTTTCGAGACTGCAGAGATACCAGAACTGCAGACAAGCATTTGTTTTTTTTGTATCCGTATGCTGTTACTGGTACTGTTAATTGGCCTTTCTTGCCTTTGTTTGTCAAGTAAAGTATGTTGCTACAAAAATGGCAGAGTATGTACTGTAAAACCGTGTGCAGTAATATTGTTCAAAATAAAGGCAACAGTAGTATACCGCTGTTCAAAACTCATAAGTCCATGGACAAAAAACAAAATCGGGGTAACAAACTAAAACCGAGGGAAACGCATTAAATATAGGGGAGAACAACGACACAATTTTCTAAGATCGTGCACATTGGTGGGGTGTGGTTCGTCAGGTTTTTTTTGGTTTCTCGTTTTACCTCACATTACCCCTGAGCATTGTCCATAGTGCCAATTGTGATCATTCATGTCCAGTGCACGATGATTTTCACATCTTTTGGCGTGTGTCATTTGTCGTCTGTATTTTTTTTTTACCAGCGTCTCCTCCTCTGAAACTACTGGCCCAAATTTAACCAAACGTGTCCACAATCATCATTGATGTACCTTATTTAAAAAAAATGTATCTGATGACCTCGCCTGAAAACCGATATGGCCGATATGGATAAAATAGAATATATGTATAAAATGCAAGTTTTGTTTATCATTTTGAAAACCGTTAAATGTAGAAAATATCTACCAGTTCAATGTAACACAAATGTACATAATGTTGAGTTCTACCAATTGTCCATATGCATCAAAACTGTCTGATAACAACTTATATGTAAGTATTTACTTTAACATGCTTAAATGACAAAAATTACTCGTTTTTTTTATTTTAACCGATTATCTTGAAAAATCTAACAAATAATTCTAATTCAAATTCAGATTTTGTATTGCCATAACACTATACATATTCATAATATGTAACCCATGACAACATAACAAAATAAACAATAAACAATAACTATGAAAAAGTAAATATGTCAAGAATCCCCAGTCCTCAGTTCTATAGAATGTTTTAAAAATGACCCTAGTAGCTTTTTTACCTGAAAATATGATCTTAGGTTGAGTATCGCAATTTTATCAATGTCGTTTACATTTGTAAAATGCATATTTGCTTTAATAAAAAAATTCAAAATTAACTTTTCTATTATAATAACTGTTACTATTACAATATATAAAGAAATGAATTTCATCTATTTGTTTACAGTTTTTTGCATAATCTTTCTTGTCTTTGCATTTAAAGATATCTTCCCTTTTCTATTAATAAATTGTGGTCACTTATTCTAATTTTTGTTCTAAGTTTTTCTTAATTCAAATTTTGAGCAAGTCGATTTTTTTTCTTCTGTGTTATCTAGTTTACGTGTTTATAAATAGTGACTTTGCTGTTATCCTTTGTCTCTGATATTTTATCACATACAAGCTTTTCATAAAAATGCTTGAATTTTGATTTTATTTATTCTTTTGTGTGGAATATTTCTTCAAAGTGTCAAAATCAATTCCAGTTTCTTGATTTTTTTCTTTTAATACATGTTTTACATATCAGAATCAAGAATAAATTCCAACAGAGTCTAGTAAATTTAGAGACAAAATAACGGATTCTTTTACTAGGGGATTAATGTCATCAGAATATAATCTTAAAAGATACAATATAAAGAATGAAATTTAATATTCAGTGCCGAAGTAAGTCTCCCAAGATCAGCTTTTGCACCTAAATTTGATGAAGGTTTCCTTATGCCAAGTGTATATGTACAAAACTGTAGGTGTAACTTTTCTAAACGTGTTTAATCAATGGAATGCAAAGGGTCCAATTGTTTTCCTGAGCTATTTGCTCTATTTTTAACTCTTAAAAATATTATATATGAATCCAAAAAATGTAAAAGCTGATTTATATAAGGCTATAGGTTAAACTAACAATTCATAGAGATTATTTCCAACTTTAACTTGAATATTATTCAATGAACTAGTATATAAATTCATAGCAAAACTAACTGTTTTCAGAATTTCTCTGGTGAGATCTATAGTACTGTGGAAAAGATTTCAATTATTTTTGATCAACATTCATAAAAAAATATGCTTATTTGTGTATTACATATATGTTATTTTTGTATAACAGATCTATGCCTCATTCGCATGTACATTTAATTCGATTTGAATTCGAATCGAATGCGAATCGAATTTGCTAATAGCGTTCACACACTTTTCTTTTTTAATTCGAATTGATTAGAATTGGCTAATTCGAATTACCTAATTCGCATTAGCCTTATGCTTTTGCTAATACGAATTAAAGTTAACGTCGTTTGGACAGTAAAGCGAATTAGACGATCATTGTAATTCAAATTAGAATTGACGTTGGGGCGTAATTTACGTTTTTAATTCGAATTAGAATTGACGTTTGGGCGTAATTTACGTTTCTAATTCGAATTAGTTAATGCGAATCGAATTCGAATTACGTGTGCTCTCAGCACTAGATTACATTTAATTCTTCCATACGAAAATATCATATCGGTTACAGCCACCTTCATCACCAGCGACACCTGATATGTCAGGCGAAAACCCAAAGGAAGAACAGACTAGTGAAATTAACGATGCGATGAATTGGACACTTGTACAAGTAGAGAAATGGCTTAACGATAAGATATTTCAAAAAGATAATATGTTTTTATCAACGAGGTACGTGTCTGTTTTAATTGTGATTTTCTTTACATATTTCTCACAACTGGTTCTATTTCTGATGCTGAATATGATATACCTATGCAATAGATATAGGAAAATGTGGTGTGAGTGCCAAATATGTATATAGAAAAAATGTTTTTTTTAGATTTACATAATTATGCATATATATTATCAGATTATTACATGGCATTTTTCATATCGCATGTATTATCAGCCCTAGGTTCAATATCAGCCCAAGAGCCGCATGGCTCGAGGGCTGATATTAACTGAGGGCTGATAATATATATGCGATATGAAAAATGACATGTTATGATCTTTTTATCATATGCTTCAACAACGGAGAAAATAACAGCTTCATATATTGATCCTTTTACGTGGTTCCCAAATAGAAGTTAAAAGAGTGAAAATTTCACGGACGCTGGACTCCAAACTTTATACATTTGATATGAAATCCTTCTATTATATGCCTCAACAGAGAGGAAACATATTTTAAAACGGACGAATCGACAAAAGTATACATAATGAACACTGTTTGAAAAAGTCAACTTTTTTAATGTAACTTTCTAAATTATGTTTGAAACTTTAAAAAATGCATTTATTTGATAATTTGTATGTTAATTTTTTTTGGTTTTTTTTTTATTTATTAACATGATATTTTAAACAAAAATACTGTCCAGTATCTAAATAATTGTTTTGTACACTACTTTGTAATGTTTTTCATAGCAAACGTATAATTGAGGTGTATTTTCCGGAATTTGCCGAGTATCACCGGAATGCCATGCGATAACGCTACGAAAAGGCATGTGATAAAAATCGAAGCATGTGATAAACTTTTCATATCAGCCCGCTAAACACCAATTCGAAAAAATATCGAATTTACCTTAATTTAATGCTATTATCATACAGTAAAAATCATAAGTTATTTAGTCTAAGTATATGATAAATATATATATCATGAGACAATAAGTGTTTAGTTTCTTTAAAGTCATATGAAACGAGTTAGTGGTGAAAAATAATGTTAAATTTATCCAATTCTTGAACCAATGCACGTATATATGATAAACTTAGTCCTTTGTGCACGATTTCATCACTATTTTCGCAAATATATCATATAATTGTTAATTTTTTTCACTCTTTTTGTTATGATTTAACAAATATAGCTGCTCATTAAATGTCGTGTTTTGAAGCCGAGTTTTACCGATTGTCACCTTATAGTAAACAAATCACAAAAATCATAGGTATTGAACACGTGTTTAAAATGTACAATCAGATATTTGTTTATTTCAATGACAGTTGCGTACGTATTGAGATCACGGAATTTTTACGCGGAGGGTTACGATCGGATCATTATGCAATGTATATATATTTTAATAAAACATAGAAAAGAGTAAGATGTTTCGCGGGTAAACTTTGGGTCAGGTCAAATGTAAAGGGGGTTCCTTAGGAAACTCAGATACGAGTAACGAGACACTTTGGTATAACACCTCTCCTTCAAAAATGGTACAGCCCCTATCGGGATATATAAGCAGGAGAGAATCATAGCTCAGGGTTGTATAGCTAGTCAAGGTCGTTAAAAAACTTCAATTTCTTGTTGCTCAGGGTCGATTACTAGAAGTCTTTGGAGACATAAGACCACGGTATGTTGATATTCGAGATCGCTCGCTCGTATATATTATATATTTAATATTACTAAAAGTAATAAAGAACAGGTTGGTGCCTTTTATAAATACGGACGTGTACATTTACAAGCGGAACCGTAATGTACCGTATAGGACAAGTGTGCGTCTGTGCGACCACCTTGTAAAGTACATAATTGTACCAACGGAACAAAGACAAGTTTGTAAACTTGTAGGGTACATTATTGTACCAGGAGAACAAGTTTGTTACTGAACCAGACACATTTGTAAGAGTACAAATTTGTACCAGTGTATATATTTTGAGTAGAATAGTTTATAGATAGTTTATTAAAGATTGCAAAGAGCAGTTGTACATATTTAGGTTATTTGGAATTTATTTATGAATAAATAAAAGACTGTTTGTTATATATTTTGTAAATAGATTTTTTTTTTATCCAGTATCAAAATGGTAACGGACTCATTCTACATAGAAAAAAACACGCTTACCCTGTGTACACGTTACAGTATCATTTTTCGAATTAACTATTAAGAGTCTGTTTGCGTTTGAAGGACGTCATGTTAGAATAGTCACTTATTTCATTATATGTTTGTTGACGCACAAGACACACAATTTTATATGCATATGAACCTTTGTGTTATTATAGAAAACAGCTAAAGGCTTTGAGAGGAAAAGACGTTGCTTTTCTCAAGCTCCTTGTTCGGGAGGTTAGTTCGTATTTATAATCAAAAGATGCATTTCTAAGAAAAACTTTTTGATTTTAAAGATTAGAATAGAATTTCTGAAAAGAAAAGCAACTTATCAAATTCGTGCGTTCAAAGATGATGATTTCAAGAATGTAGAAAGGTGATTTAAAGAGTCGAGAAAACGCAAGCAGTTATTGAATGAATTTGAAATTCACTTGATTGTCTAAAACGAAAAGCGATACACTGTTATAAACAAGTCTAATAAGAAATGAAACCATACTTTTTGAGAATTTCTTAGTCATTCTTTTATGCAAAAGATCTTTCGAGATCATACAATTTTAGGTTTACAATGTTACTGTGCAATTTCTGCAATCGAATAAACGGCAAATAAATCAAAATCTTTCAGATATGTTGTTATTTGCCATATTAGCCACCAAAGATACAATTTGCAGATTTATTTATGAAGAGTTAACACATTATTTCTTACATCAACAGGGTCGGTACTTTAATTCTGTCTTTTCTATAAATTTCTTTTTTAAAGTTTTTTTGTTTTGTTTTTGTATTGTCAATCTTTTGAGTAAAACCATCTGCAACTGACATTGTCACTTCATTTGAAAACTAGCATTGGTGGGTAAGGTAATCTAGTTGGCATTTATAACACATCTACTTATTTCTATATTAGACAAGGAGACCTTGACGAAACATGTTATTGTGCAGCATAAAAAACATAATTGTTTATTTTTTTCTTTCAGTGTCCAAATACTTTCTACCAAACAATCAGAGAACAGTTGGGGATTAAGGATGTTCAATCAATGTCCGATTTCCGATTCGCTTTGGAAGACATCGGCCATGTTTGTAATGGTCTGCATTCCTCTTCGGAGCAGATTATAAGTTCAAAAACAGTTGAAACAACGAACGTACGCATAACTGTATAGATCTATATGATGAACTGATTACATCTATATAATGAACTGCATAATTAAGTCAGTGAATGTATACCATCACAAGTTTTCTCTGATAAACTGTGGTTCATGCTAATATTAGTTCAGCTGAACCTAAATTTTTGAGAATTTAAATTTTGTATATAATATATAGTTCAGATCAATTGAGATTTCAATGTATAATCAGTGTTCAGAGAGTGAAAATAATTATAGCATTATATCCATGTGCCACGACGCCGATCTCCATTTCACTTGCGCAGATTTTTTTCTTTCACTTGTGCCTATTTTGTCTTTCATATGCGCCGATTTTGTACATGTAAATTATTGGTGAATGTTATTTTTAATTTATCATTATAAACCACTTCCGGTGGCCAGCTGTATTATGTTATGAATTGTTAGTTATAACATGATTATAACTGTTTTCCCTGCTTACCACAGGGTAGTTGGGCTTTTGAGCAGAATTAGTCAATTTAAAAGATAAAAGCACACTGTTAATTTTCTTCCACTCAAATCACAGATTTCAAAAGCACTTGTAACTGAAATTCAAATCCATAAAATCGTTATAAAATGAATAATAAATCTGTTCTTGTTTAGAATTGAATACTATACGTTTGATGTATTCTTTCATTGTAATATACTTTGTACGTATACGTGTTGTATTCGGCAACAACGAAGTTCGAGTTTTCTTTCTTTAGCTTGCGTACAGATGCAGGTATTGACAATAAAATGTTTAAAGAGTTTTATTTTTTACATACGTAGCGGCCTGGGTTTTTTTTTTTTATGACATCCATAAAGACATATATGTTAGTGTGGTGCGTACAAATCTGTTAATTGAAATGCAAATAAACCGATTCTGGATCGTTATCCATCCCCTTACAGTTTTCATCAGGTGTAGTTGTCCAGAAATGAGGTGGATAATATGAAGTTGAGTATATATAAGTATATACATGTAGTACGTAGTCTAAGAATGCATGACATGATTTCTCATCAGAAGAAGCGTCAGACATAATGTCAAACGTGAAGCATTCCTAGATATCATCTTGGGAAGGGATGGTAGCCCGAAAAATTGCGAAAGCAATATACCGGCCGCACTTGAATTTGCATAATACTCTGTACTTAGGCCAACAGACTTGATTTTTCTTCCGCCAGCTCTAAGCCATATGAAAACGACAAAAATCTATTACAGGGGACAACATGTTTAATTGACAATTCATAACATATATGAATAACTGGTTAACGAAAGAGGTGTATAACGATAAATAAAAATTAACTACATCATCTGTAATTTACTTGTACGCAACCGGCGCAATGAAATGAAAGAATAAAATCGGTACAAATGAAAGATCAAAACGAGTTTAAATTGTTTTTTTTGGATGGAGAGTTGTCTCATTGGCACTCACACCACATCTTCCTATATCTATTAAATCGGAGCAAATGTCATACAACCAGGATGCCACCGTTCGTGCTGCTCAGACTTAAGTTTTCTATGCAATGATGTATAGCTAAATACATAGGCTGTTTGTTGTATCTTAATAGTAGTTTTAGTTTTTTGAAATGTTATTGATAGGTTTTTTTTCGACTAACAAATGTCAAGTATTTTCTATTTCCGTTTATAATTTATAATAATATTTGCCTGCAAGGATATACAATATGTTTCATGTGAAATATAACATAACAGAGTTCACATATGGAATATGATACATTTACTTGGATATGTTTTTTTCGAAATTTTGTTTCATTTAGCATAGTATACTTCATTTTGGTCTTTTGTGGATAGTTGTCTCATTGGCAATCATACCACATCTTCTTTTTTATATTCAATTAAATAAATCATATTAATACTTATAATAGTTGCTTATTAGCCATTCTTGGGGGTATTGCTTAAATTTACTTATACTTATGTTCATGGTCCATATGCTTGCGACGACTTCGTAAACAAAAATTTCGAACTTATCAAGCGGTAACCTAACTTGGAATGCTAGAGAGAACAGATATATTTGGTTGATAAAATTATTGAAAGCAGCGTTTACAATCTCGTCATACAAGTAAATCTAACCTGACCCACTGCAGGCCAAGTTACGTTTTATGGGCAAGTCTGTATGTCAGATACTCTTAGCAATCATTATAATTTATATATGGTTACATGTAATTGGTTCAATGGTGTGTACATGTATATATATATACATATGTTAAGTTTTCGCGGGCAAGTCTTTTAGGTATTATAAACAATATTAGTTCAAATAAATGTGTTGTATTTAATGCATGGTTGTAGTATAGGTCAGGGTTCACATGACCTTGCAGGCGTTGTTTATGTGGTTCATTGTCTAGCTTCACGTGTCAAAGTGGTTAATATAAATATGAGAAGATGTGGTATGCATGGTTGCTAATAAGACAAATCTCCATCCGAGACCAAATGACATACATGTAGAACTATGCGGCATACAACATTAAGCAATGAGCAAAACCGACTACGCAAAGTCATCTATAAAAGGCCCGAAAATGACGAATATAAAACAATTCAAACAAGAAATCAAACGGTCAGATTTATTAACAAAACAATGAATGAAAAACAAGTGTGATATACAGCAACAATTTATATGCAGAGAAACTAATGTCGCTGTTCTTCAATTTGGACAAGTAAAAGTAAGATTAAATTGTCACCCTTTTAATTATGCTCTGTTGAGCAAGTCTTCTGTTATCGTTAAACTTATTTAAAACTATGTTATTTGGCCCCACAAATAAATAGTGATTTTGGCGTTTACAACAATCCTTAGCGGACATAGTACGACTAGACAGACGGAGAGAAATAAAAAAATTGAAAACTACAGTTACACGTCTGCTTTCAATTTGTGGTCCTTGATATAAGTATTTTTTGTACATGAACATATAACTGGACTATTCTATTAAAATTTTGGAATCGATGCGACCCCGGCAAAAACAAACACATGATGGGGTCAAATATACGTTTTTGGCAAACGGATGAAAATTCAAAATTTTACGGGACAAAAAGTCACAAATAATTTGTCATAATTAGTCATAAGTTGTATTTTTTTTAAATATATATTTGAAAGGTCTAAAACAAACTATTATTTATTACATTTATTGATGTTGCCTTGATAAATGAATATTTTAAAATTGAAATCAAGAGTTATATTTCTTGGCACGAGGTATAACCATAACGAAAATGTACATACACATTAAGCCACTACTATGACAAATTGTTTTCTGAACAATTATTTGATCAGTATTTATTTGTTTTAGAATACATTTTGCTAAAAAAAAGTTAAAAACAAAAGTCCAAGAAAAATGCACTAATCTTATTAAAAGAAAAATAACCTCGAAACTGAATTGTGACTTTATGTCCTGTGACTTTCTGTCCTACAGTGTTATTTTCATGGGCGATTTGGCAAGCTTAAAAATAAAAAAAAAAAGATGTGTTATGATGGCACATGAAACAACTCTCTACAAGAGACAAAGAAATTAACAACTTTAGTTCACAGTAAGGCCGTTAGCACTGAGTAAATCTCATACCGCATAGACAGCTACAAAAGACCCCTAAAAGACAAATTTAAAACAATTCAAACGAGAACAATTAACGACCTAATTTATGTTCAAAAAATTAACGAAAAACAAATATGTAACACAACAACCATTGAATTACAGGCTCCTGCTTGACTTGGGACAGGCACCTTCATAGTGTGGCAGGGTTACACATTAAAGCAGGATCCCAAGCCTTCCCTGACCTGGGGCAGTGGTGTAACAGTACAGCATAAGCACGAACTATAAAAAAAAAATGAAAAAGAAAGATTCCTATTTAAAAAAATTGTCCATCTCATCCCCCCACACCCACAATATCAAAACGATTTAATTTAACAAAATGACTGTGACAATCGATAAAATAAAATATTTCTGAATGACTTTCGCATTTGCATTTTTAAATGTTCGTTTGGTAAGTAAGTAAGTAAGTAGTAAGTAAGTAAATTTTATTTAGAGTCGGCATATATATACATTATAACAGAGAAAACATGAGCTCTGGTGAGCTCTTTAACCGACTATCACATAAAATAATCATGCAGCATCATGCAAATACTACCAAATAAAACATGCAATATAATGAAAGCAATGGTACATTTGTACTTCCAAATTTCACGGCTATGAGCCGAAAATAGTATGCTGGACTCTGTAACAACTTGGTAAATAAACTCCCACCATAACAAACTCGACATGAAAATAAACTCGGTCGCTATAGAACGGAATAAAAGTATAATTATGACACCCGTTTTTAATCATCTTATGTATAAGTCAGGTCACTGGTGCACTTGTGGTGTACCCCTGCTCGCTTTCCCAAAAAATAAAATTAAAAGAGATAATAACTTCCGATAACTATATGAATTTGTTATCAAGCATATGTCAACTTTAAGCCTTACAATCTCAATACATATAAAATAAAATTGAGAATGGAAATGGGGAATGTGTCAAAGAGACAACAACCCGACCAAAATAAAAAAACACAACAGCAGAAGGTCACCAACAGGTCTTCAATGTAGCGAGAAATTCCCGCACCTGGAGGCGTCCTTCAGCTGGCCCCTAAACAAATATATACTAGTTCAGTGATAATGAACGCCATACTAATTTCCAAATTGTACACAAGAAACTAAAATTTAAATAATACAAGACTAACAAAGGCCAGAGGCTCCTGACTTGGGACAGGCGCAAAAATGCGGCGGGGTTAAACATGTTTGTGAGATCTCAACCCTCCACCCTATACCTCTAACCAGTGTAGAAAAGTAAAAGCATAACAATACGCACATTAAAATTCAGTTCAAGAGAAGTCCGAGTCTGATGTCAGAAGATGTAACCAAAGAAAATAAACAAAATGACAATAATACATAAATAACAACAGACTACTAGCAGTTAACTGACATGCCAGCTCCAGACTTCAATTAAACTGACTGAAAGATTATGATTTCATCATATGAACATCAGGCACAATCCTTCCCGTAAGGGGTTTAGTATCATACCATCATTACATATATGAGAAGAACATAACCCGTGTCATATATATCTTTTTTTTTTACACCTTAAATTTTGTTAAGAAGTTTTTATGATCACGGAATTCAATTAAATAAAAAAGAGGCTTTTAGTTACCTCATTTATATATAATAAAATTAAGGATTTGTATAGTCAGCAAAAGTACAATCTACAAATGATCATAGTTCTGGATTGTACAGTAAAAAAATAAATTAAAATGGAGAATGGAGATGGGAATATATATGCAACTATGAAGAGACAACGAGCAGGCAACTTGTTTTGTTAAATTTTTCATAGTTAATGTTTATTCTTTATACTATTCCGAGTTGTATTCTAGTTTACGTAAAAATCTTTAGACACACAACATGGGTAAACAATATCAAGTTTTCACACATGGTGCTCCGAGGTCAACAGAGGAAATTACAAGCAGTAACAACAACAAATATGGCGTTGCTCTCCCTACTACGGAATCTTCCCAATCAAAACAAAATGAAGAAATTGCGATGTTTAGTCAACACTAATCATGCTTATGTATTACTAAGACAGACATTTTCATCGACATGTACGAATCAGATAAATGGTATCAGTGAACCCCAAAAAATACAATTGAAATATGAAATTGAAAACTACATAAACAATCACAAATACACTTTGATTGCTGCCACAGCTGATGTTTGTAAACAAAAGTTTCAAGAACACGTGATTGAAAATAATCTAGGAGAACCATTCACTAGCAGGAGTAGCATATGGCAATTTCCATGGAAGCTAACTCAAAAAGACAAACCATTTATTTACGAAAATTCAGACAATATATTTGCAAGAGGTTATGATGCACTTGAGGATTATTTACATGGTGAAAAAGTTGACCATCAGGCGTGGGCTGCTTTCACAGCACTGGAAAGATTTTATAACAATAAGGGTAATTATAATACTATGGCATACTTCTCAGTGAACTTTGGGTCCATGCAACCACCATCCAGTTCTCTCCCTTATATGTTTGCACCTACATGTAGTCCAATTAATAATGATGTCTTGATCACAGGCTATTATAATTTTTTTCTTTGACGCCTCAGGGGTGTGAATATGCTATGCCCAACTCGCCGACTCGTACATTTGAACAACCGGACAAGTAATTATTTTTGTCTTGGTTGCCCGTGGAATAGTAAAAAAATATACCAGACAAAGTTCAAATCCAACAAAACATGAAATTATTTTCAAAACGTTTAAAGATGTTTAATTTATGTAAAATAAACCAATGTTCATGACAATAAATATTACATAATACCGAAAATAAATGGCTTATCAAAATAAATAAAAATAAGTATGCAAACCCGAGTCACTTAACATTGCATTATGGCTTTGTCCATTGACTCAGGATTTTGATTAAGTTTTATCCATCAGTTAGCGGAAGTGTCATTTCTTTAAATTTTGTATCCAGATTCAGATTGATAAATACAGTTACTTAATAAAAAGCTGGGAAAGCAAGACAAAAAGAGTTATGAGTCGAGTAGAAAACCTTAAATGCAAATAGAGGACACAGAGTATTTAAAAAAAAATGGAAGCTAGAACCTGGATACGTACCCTACTTATTATAAAAACTGCTGCAAAATTGTCCTTTACATGTCATTTCATTGGTTGGTTTGCTGTTAGGTTTCTGTCCCACTGATGTTACATGTATCCCATTTCCTACTTTCCTAATTTTTTACACAATTATAAACAAATGGATATCATTTGTTTGTGATGCACAACAGTGCTAAGTAAGAATCATATATATTAGCTAACAAGAATACTTCAATATTCATTGGGATCAGAAGGGCGCAGTAACTTTTTTTCCGAACAAGTGTATTTTTTAGTTTTACTTGCCCAGCAATGCCCAGGGACAAGTGCTCACAACAAATACGTATTTCCAGACCCCTGCGCCTTAACATTGAGGTAAGGCGTCAAAGAAAAAATTATCATAGCCTTTCAAGACGTTATAATTATTTGGACTAGTACAAGTTCGCACCACACACATTTGCATGATTTGCACCCTAGGTCTGTTCACATCCTTTTTGTTGGGTTGTGTGGAATAAATATTTATTAGAATTAAAGTATGTGTACTCCTGCAAATAAGACTTATTATTGTTTCAGAATAAAGTGACATTTATTATAAAATATTAAACAAGTTTGACAGTTTCCTTTAGCATGTTTAGCATGTTTATAAGTGAACATTTATAATAGACATATACTATACATTTTTTAATAGAAATTGTGACATCACAATGCATTCTTTATAACACGGAGACCCATGAAACGAAGATAACTTTTTTTGTCATGATGAAATGGGACTATTATCATGATTATCATGATTATAAAATGTATGTTAAGTTATGTCCGAGTGATAATCAGTGTGAAGTTCTTTTATCTAAGACATTTTTTTTAAAAGATAAGTAGGGGAGGTGTTGGCATGAAAGGTATATTTTCCCCTTAAAATTTGCACTGCATAGATTGTCCTCTGACATACATGTATCTGACATCAGCTTAATAAGGAATATTTTGAAAAATTTACCTTTCTCAGCTCAGCAAAAATGTTAAGTTTACACACCCACCTAAAATCCTTGATTATCCCCTGAATATGACAAACATTTTCAAACATGACATTAAATATTATTTTATTTTCTAAAGAAAACCTCATGTAAACATGGTAAAATTTCCAGAATGATACCAACATGACCAATAACACATTCTGAATAATTTTTTTCTAACTATATTTAATTGAAAATAAAAAAAACCAAACATGACAAATAAAATGAGATGTGTAAAAATTAATGGGTTGTTCTTACATTGTTGTAGATGTGATATGATTACCAATGAGACAACTCCCCACCAGAGACCAAATAATAACTTTAGGTCACTATACAACCTTCAACAATGAGCAAAACCCATAACGACATAGTATGTACTTATTCTATATCATGTACATGTTTGTACATGTACATAAGATAGAAAAAAAGACCCCAAAATGACAAAGTTTGTAATACTTTAGAAGGTGTGATTATTTCATTGCAATTATTAACCATAAACATGCAGAAGGATCAGATACAGCAAAAATATATCAAACAAGAAATCATGTTTGAATCTTCAGAAACAATTTTAAGTTCAGGATGGTTGATAGGAAATTTATGATAAAAACAATTTAATTTAATTTAATTAATCCCATGCAAGGCATGCCTACATTCAGGGGTAATACTGAAGCTTATACAATATACATGTTATACAATTTGTTATGACTATGATTACTGTTACAGGTTAATATGATAATTGTGTTGATTATTTTGGATGAAGAGTTCTATCCCTTGTTAGTGTATATTGCTTAAAACAATGTCATACAATTGCAATGTACATATATATATTACATGTATAATGACTAGTATAAATTATAGAAATACTTTTTTCAGAACTCCATGAAAGAAACCTTGCTCAGCTAAACAGCATGAACCTGACAAAGACAGAAACTGCATCATTATTAACTAGACACCTTCTTTCCCAGCTCCTTTATAATCCGACAAATCACATTATAGATGCAAGCTTGTCTGGAGACCAACCATATGATTGTGGCGCTCCAGTACAATTTGGATACACACATTTTGGTAAGATATGTCATGTATAAACAAATAATATGATGAATAACAGGTATAGCCTATAGGGACAAAACATAGAAAATCACATGACAAATTCAATGAAAACATGTCAAATCTGTGCAGATTTGGAATTCTTTTAAGGCTTGTTTGCTGCAATTATTTTTATGCCCACCCTACAATAGAGGAGGGGCATTATATTTCTGGTCTGTGCGTCTGTCTGTTCGTCCATCTGTGCATCCTTCTGTTCGTCTGTGTGTCCTTCAGTTCATCTGTGTGACGTTCTTTGCGTCCGTCTGTCCCGCTCCAGGTTAAAGTTTTTGGTCAAGGTAGTTTTTGATGAAGTTGAAGTCTAATCAACTTGAAACTTAGTACACATGTTCCCTATGATATAATCTTTCAAATTTTAAAGCCAAATTAGATTTTTTACCCAATTTCACGGTTCACATTTAACATGGAAAATGATAGTGCGAGTGGGGCATCTGTGTACTTTGGACACATTTACTTATATACCTTAAAGCAAAACTGTGATAATGCAACTTAACATTGCTAAATGTAGAGATTTGTATTAACAACTTATTATATGAAAATAGAGAATCAGTGCTGTTCAATTATATTTAAGTAGTTATTCCACTTGGGTATACACTCTATTAAAAATTGTATTGTATTAGGGCTCTTAAAAAAAAACCAATTCCTGTCAGATTTTTTTAAATTATTTTAAATTTGTGTCCAAATTTTACATCATCAATGCTTGTAATGATTCTTATGATAGACAGACCGCAGTGCTGCTTATGGATTTTTTAAAACAGGCTATGGTCATGTCCCTTGGAAATGTCAATTATTATTATCTCTTAAAGTAATGCATATGAGTATATTTTTTGATACATATTATTTGAATTAAATGCATGTCATGCATGTAGGTGAAAAATATTTGGATGGAATAAAAACTAAATGTGTTTAGAAGGTCAATGTAAATATGAAGGATATAAACAATATTCATACAGGGAAGAAAAACATTTTATTTGTTCTTGATACCATGGACACTAAAAATAATAAAACCCTAATAAGCATGACTTTTCTTTCAATTTCTAGAGCCCTTTAAAAAATTAGATTTTCCTACATTGTACAAATGTTGTGCAATAAAATGCAAGTTGATTCACCAACATGACCATGATGACCAAGTGAATGTGATTAATTTTGGCATGATTATTACCACTAATTGTGTCTTATTCATGGAAGAACACTGTAAATTGTTGAATGATTATGATGTACATTAAATAACCTTTATATCTTCACAATCTAATAATATGCTATGCACATACAACAAATATTTGACACTGGGCATTAAGCAAACAACAATCAATTAATGCTTGGGGTGCTTTAAACACTTTTGTAATTTAAAATTTATTTCTTCAGGAAGTACCCGTCTTTTTTATGGAAATGCAGATATCACATTGTTTCCAACAACCAAGGACATATATTTAGGTTCTCAAGCAAATACAGCTGCTGTATTTAATATTGGAGAACCAGAAGAAAGTCCTGATGTAAACAGATTACACCCAACATGGAATACTGAAGATGATGATAATGATGAGGAAGAAGAGATCTGTGATGCAAACAATGGTGAAAACTTAAATGATGCAGACATAAATAAAGTTTGTAAACAAGCCATCTCTTTGTCAATGTGGAAACATAAACAAAGGGTCTTGGCCTACAATGGAAACATGGACTATGGTTTGTCGATGGTGCCTGTCTGTGCCATTAATAAACACAAATATATGGTGGCTTTGTATTATGCTCAGCATGATTACCTATTGAAAATGCAAAAGAAAGACTTTTTACAAATTTTCGACAAGGACAAACTAGAATTTTCTACAATTATTAACCTCTGGATGTTAACCCATTACAATTTATTCTGCACAGAACCGTCTGATGATGCTATCCAAATCCTTAAAGGCACTGGTGGCTTAATAAAAATATTGGGAGAAGAGGAGTTTAAGGATGTTGTTAAAACTTCCAAATTTGATTATGATATAGATCCCAGTGGAGATGAGTTTGAGGTAGACGTGCAGAATGATTCGATTCCTGCTTCAGGGTAAGTTGCCCCTTAATCACACTGTACACATATAAAAACACATACATGTAAGATATTGTACTTATAATTTGGTATGCAACACCCCTTGTTTTGTTTACATGTACTACAACCTATAATTTGCACTTAAGGACATACTTAGGTGATTAAGGTTAAGGAATAAGTGTCAGATGCTCAGACTCCTTGTTGTTTTAATATGTTACAAAGTAAAATATTTTTGCCCCATAACCAGTCAGATATATAACTCTATAGGGTTATTCCAGGAAATAACTTGCATGTGTTATCACAGAACTTGCACCTTAAATTATCTGAATCTGTAATAACATATGCTTGTTATTTGTAAAATTATTTCATTTATGATGAGTGGGCTCTAGGGAACTCTTGAGACTTTGCCCAGAAACTAAATGCATAGTCTTGATAACAAATTTTTTTATTAGGGCAAAAAAAATATATGTCTGTTTCCTGCTGCCAAGTCAAATAAATCAGGGTCGGTAGGTCGAGATTTTTTTTTTTTTTTTTTTTTTAATTTTTGCACTCCCTGTCAGATTTGCAGTTGGTTAAATGTCGTGTTTGGTTAGGGTCATGTACCCCAAAATGATTTAATCCCTTAAAAGAAGCTTTAATTTAATAATCCTTCAAGTGCCGACATTTTTTAAACCTCAATTGTAGCACATTTGTCCTGGGAGCAGCCATTTTATTGTTTGGGGCATAGTAAAATACGGATCTGGATCGGACCGGAAAAGATTTTTTCTGGACCGGAAATTATTTTTCCCGGATTTGAATAAAAAGATCTAGGGTTGGGGGGTTTGAGTCAGGGTCGGTTGGGAAACAGGAAACAGACATATAGATATAGGAAGATGTGGTGTGAGTGCCAATGAGACAACTCTCCATTCAAATAACAATTTAAAAATTAAACCATTATAGGTTAAAGTACGGCCTTCAACACGGAGCCTTGGTTCACACTGAACAACAAGCTATAAAGGCCCCCAAAATTACTAGTGTAAAACCATTCAAACGGGAAAACCAACGGTCTAATCTATATAAACAAAATATTTTTTTTTGGCCTTCAATTAATACCTTTTGATGGACTATGTTAAATCAATTAGTCTAGGCTATTAAGGGATAAACTTAGCTGTGATAACAAGGCTCAGTTATTAAAGGAATGTTACTTATTATATATAAGACACTTGGGAATTACTGAGAAACTTGCGCAGAACCTCATTACATGCTCTGGTCATTATTTCTTACAATAAATTAAACTACATTGTAATTAAGCATGATGTATGTTGAGCAAATGCTTTGAAGTGATATAGAGAAGTCCAAATATATAGTTATGTAATAGGAAATGAAGGTGCATCTACTATGCAGACAATATATCAAGTTATTACAGTTGTTACATTTGTATTAATGTAATGTTTCATACTATTTTACAGAGCAGGAAGATCAAGGAAATATCCAAAGATTAACCAAGAGCAATAAAGAAAACAAGACTCAAAGGTATTCATTGTGTATTGTCTTTTATTTATTGTACCATAATGTTTGTCTTTTAAATTTTCCCTTGCCCTTACTGTCCAAATGTGAAATATTTTTACTCTTAATTCAATTGCATGGTTATAAACAAGAATAACACAGAAATAGGAATAATTGCTCGCAGTAACCTAATATTTTCTCTTGCGATACAATTTTTATCGTCAATAACGGTACATTTTTTACCATTCAAAAATCCCAAATACATATCACTAACATAAGAGGCAATGTACATATACTTATATGACAAAACTTGATTTGACATAACTGGGGGAGCACGTCTGATACTAATACATTTAAGGAGGCTCGAGGGTATAAGATTTCAGAAAAAATTAAACATTTATTTTTCATTACAAATTTTAAAATTACCTTAAGTGGTTGTTACTTTATCATATGGTACAAAAATTATTCCAAAACATCAATTAGTGTTGGCCCCAGGTGATTTTTAAAATGTAGATATCATTGAAAAAGCTCCAAGTTATCTCCCTTTGGTGCAAAAATGCCCTTTTTTGGCATTATAATTGAAATATCTTTTTTAACTCATTGGTGTCCTATATTTTTATGCCCCACCTACGATAGTAGAGGGTCATTATGTTTTCTGGTCTGTGCATCCCTTCGTCCGTTTGTCTGTCCGTCCGTCTGTCCCGCTTCAGGTTAAAGTTTTTGGTCAAGGTAGTTTTAGATGAAGTTGAAGTCCAATCGACTTCAAACTTGGTACACATGTTCCCTATGATATGATCTTTCTAATTTTAATGCCAAATTAGAGATTTTACCGCAATTTCACGGTCCACTGAACATAGAAAATGATAGTGTGAGTGGGGCATTCGTGTACTGAGGATACATTCTTGTTTATTGTTGTTTTTGAATAAGCTGTACATAAACTAGTAAATATAAATTGTAAAATTTTAGCGATTTCTGTAATTTAGTTTTTTTTTTATTTCGATATTACCTCTTTTTTCTCCTATTAGTTCAACAGATAATAAGTACTTTTACAAAAATGTATGCTTCTTTCGAAGGTAGATTGTGAGCGTAAATGGACAGTGACCCCATTTTTTTATTTCATTTTTCTTTTAAGCATGAGATAAAGTTCATTAATAGAAAAATATAGCGAAATCCTAAATTAAAAAAAAAAAATGACTTAGACCAGCAAGCCCCCTTAAATGCTAAATTTTATATAGTACCATAAAACCCCAGCCATAAAAACCACAATAACTTTTTCATGCACTATGCTTTATATTTAGTAAGAACAGTTGCAGAACTACAACTACTAGTAGTTCCCATTTACATATATAAAGCACACAAATAGCAGATGGGAAACCAAATTTCAAATGAAATGAAATATATTTAATGTAATTGCTCATGTTGCGTGATCTAGCCTCCTATTTTATTGTTCTTCTCTTCAAATAAGAAAGATAATTAAGTACATCAAAAGCTAGTTTACACAATTTAATTTTTGGACCAAAAGAATGGTTAGTTCACACTGACTCTATAAATATTTAGTTTCTACTTTCCTTATACAATATATCATATATAGGGAGCAACCATTTAACTTCGAGGAGGGGGATGTTATTTTTTTGTTGTCTTAAATTTATTTCAGCGCGAAGAGGGAGCATTTATGTTTTGTTTTTAACGCTATCAATAAATTATTGTTTTTTTATAATTGAACACTTTAAGTTATGAAAAAATCTGAAAATTTAGATGCAGATTTTTTTTGTCATCATCTCAATCACAATATTTTTTTTTTTTATTATTAAATTAGGGCATTCTAATGGAAAACAACCCCTAATTTTATCTTGTACTTGTTGTTACCAATAAATCATATATTCAATCATTCCAGGGGAAATAACTCTTACAAGATTTTAATGATTTGTTTTAACCAAATGTATTTTAATAGAATTTTGCATCTCCCTTTTTTATCACGTGCTCCAAAACTCTGTGTTGGTTGCTAATGGAAGTCATGATCAGCACCAAAACCTATTGGTTCAATAGTTGCCAAATGAAATATTTTGTGTAGATTATAACTAATGGAAAGCTAGGTTTTTTAAAAAAACACTTTCATAGATGAATGAAAATAGTACATACATGTATGCATTGATTAGATAAATTCTTTACCACCAGAAATTGGCTTTGTATGTCTTTAAATGACAATTATTTACATAGAAACTGTAAACAGTAAAAACAATCATTTGCATTATTGAGGCAGGATCTGCTGGGCCTGCATCAATATTCCTTTTCACTATTCTATTGGGTATTTAAACATGTTAAAAAAAAATAAAGAATGTCACTTTTATTTTTTTTTGTCAATTAATTTAACTCTTTCCAAATAAGCTAAAGTTTAATTTTTAGTGCATGATTCTCCTTTCTACATGTTCTATATCACTTATTTATTGACAGTAGTTTATATAAATCAAACTTTTTATTGCCATATAAACCAACTCTTATGATTTGTGACAAAAACCACATTAACATAATGCCAAGAAAAAAGCATGTACAATCTTATTAAACAAACTAATGAAAATAGTACATGATTCAATTATGAGTCCCCTATCATTACTTCCAATAACTTTTTTTTAATAAAGGAACCTATGCTTCCTACCTGTTTTTGTGTTGATGGGCAAAACATATTTACTATTTTTTTATTTTCGTTGAGGCTATTAAAATTTTCTATATTTTTAGTGTTTGTTAATTTCAATAAAAACTGGTCTAATGGAAGCGTTTTTCCTGCCATACAACAACACATGTTTAAATTTAAACTTGCAATTTAACAAATATCATGCAAAGTAATAACTGATATACATGTATAAGTATGTAATATCAATTTAATTTGATAGTTTATCATTTTAATGGGAGAATAATTTATAAAAACCTTTGTATCAAATATTTTTTTTACTTGTGTATTGATTTAGTACTATACTGATGTTTTTTTTCAATATTATAATACTCATACTGTTTAAAAAATTTATTTTTAACAGGTGTAATCAATAGGGAAATGGATGAACTGGTTTAGTGAGAACTTAATGAATTTTACAGAACAGAAGAGATTGTCTGTGATATTGACTAAAATATATATATGAAAATGATTAAAATATTGATTAATGCTCTTAAATTATTTCGTAATTTATAGCATTTTCTACTGCAATAGTGAAAGTTTACTTTAAATACTTAAAATGTTAGGCAAGTGGTTAAACAATAGGGTATTTATATTAATTATTTACCCTAAAGGTATTTAGAAAATAAAAACACATTTTTCATTTTAGAAATAAGTCACCATACCAACATATCAATGCCAGAACTTTAGAGTATTATGTTTTCTATAAAAAAAAAAAAAGAAGATGTGGTACAATTGCAAATGAGACAATTCTCAACAAGAGACCAAAAGGACACACAAATTATCAACTGTAGGTCACAGAACGGCATGGAACAATGGACAAAGCCCATACCGCATTGTCTGCTATAAAAAGCACAAAAATGGCAATGTAGAACAATTTTTTACCCATTCTGCTGTCCTTCAGTTAGTCTGTCTGTACATCAATGTGTCCATCAGGCGGTCAGTTCAATTGTCAGTCTGTCAGTCCTTTCTTATCGTTGCAGTTCCACTAAAACAGATTTCACAAATCTTTGTAAATGACAAGGACATACTTTTAAGCTGTGCATAGCGACAATAAATTATGATCATACTACTTCGAATGTTTATCATAACAATTTCCAAGAATGGTTGCCGTTGGTTGATATGGTGTTTTTCGTTTCTCAATTGTAATGTAGATTAGATCGTTGGTTTTCCTGTTTGAAATGTTTTACACAAAGTCTAGTTATTTTTGGGCACTTGGCTGTTAAATGTAAGCCAAGGCTCCGTGTTTAAGGCCATACTTTAGCCTTTAAATTTTAACTTTTTATACATTGTTACAAAATAAACTGAGATGGAGAGTTCTCTCAATTGCCTGACAACATCCTATTCATATAAACCGTGCAGTTTTTGTCTTTCATAATACAGTACAAAAGTACATGATAACATAAAGTACATGATAATATAAAGTACATGATAACATAAAGTACATGATAACATAAAGTACATGATAACATAAAGTACATGATAACATAAAGTACATGATAACATAAAGTACATGATAATATAAAGTACATGATAACATAAAAATGTTGTGTAATTTATTGACACGTCACGATTTTCTGCATTTCTGAACATGAAGTGCATATAAAAAATAAATTTCTCTGTTGAGATGTAGAGAGCAGAAATAATTGATTTTAATGTTGATTTAATGATGGATATTAACCAGATTGTTTTTTAATACATTCTGCTATGGAATTAATCTGTAAAAAGTCAATACGACTGTTGGTAGACCTAAATGTGGACAAGAAAATCAATTATATAATTTTTATAAATTTACTGTTTTCAGTATGAATTATTCGAAATACTAAGGATTTAATTGTGCTAGACATAGATTACCTTAGCCGTATTTGGAATATCTTGTCTCCTCAATGCACTTAAACTTTGTACTTGTTTGTCTTCCTAACTATTTTGATCTGAGCGTCACTGATGAGTCTTGTGTAGACGAAATGCGCGTCTGGCGTAATAAATGATAAGACTGGTACCGTTGATAACGATTCAAACGTTTAAAGTGCCGTTTCAATTGGGGATAGTGTTATGGGATTGGATAAGTAGACTATTCGTTTAAAGTTGTATATTGCAGAAGCCATCTCATATGTACAAAAGAACAACACAGTATTTATCACACATTTACAATAGCGCAATAATACAATGTATGAGTCCAGAGCCACATCAAAAAGATTGCACCAAAAAATAGACTTAACAGTAAAAGTAATATTTAAATAGGCAAATAAAATAATACTTTAAAACGTGCACGTAACAAGATGATAAACAGCGTCAGTACACATAATCTATACTTCCAGACCATCGTGTAAAATTTTTAAATTGATACGAAATATTTAACAAGGATTTGGTGTTATCCAATGAACTTTTTTTTAGAAACAAACACGAGAAGTTCTTTGACCTCCGGTTCATCACCTTTCTGGTCAGACACTGGTGACGTTTTTCAAAGTTTGGGTAGCAGCTGCATACTCATAAAAATGGAACAAGTTGGGGAATGTTTATCCCATATACAGGTGAAATTTGTACATTGCTACCTAGTTTGGGAGAAATTGATAATTTCCAAATTTAAAACGTCTCGTTTTTCATTTTAGCCAAATGCTTCATACCATATAAACAGATATGAACAAAAGTATCATTACAATTGGTATATAAGTTCCTTGCAAGGTAAACATGTCCGTTAGACAGGGTTCAAATTACCTCATCAATCAGTGATCAAAGTTAAGCTGTCTTGGTCGTGTTTGTATCTCAGATACTATAAGTATAGGATCAACTCTTTTTGTTGAATGGGATGATTGTAAAATATGTATTTCTGACTAGCAGGCTAGGTTTCATCTAAACTTGATCTCATTTTCTTGGTTCATTGATCAATATGATTTTTTTTCTAGTATTTATCTATTTATCAGATACGGTAAGAAATTGGATTACTATATAATATTTGTGTTCCGTCTTACCTGGTTCTTTTTTCATGGTTACTGATGAATGTTAAGTTTTTGGTCTAAGGGGCCTCGCCTCGTTAGTCAAGTGGTCCAAGTAGTCACTTCTGTTATCACTAGCTAGTCAACACTGAGGTTGTGAGTTCGAACCACGCTCGTGCTTGTGCACTCGCCTCCATTTGCCCTGTGTTTGAGTTTGATGTCAGCTTTTACCAAATGATGATCACTTCCAACATCAGCTCTTCTCTTGACTTCAACATTCAACAGGGATCTCTTCCACATTACATTTATCATGATGTGATCTATTTGATTCTTGTCTCGTTGGTTATGAGAGCACCATGTCAATTTATGAATGTTTCGATGCAGAACATTTGTCCTTCCTATTACATAGATGTTGGTGGTACATAGTTCTGCTAGTCTTTCACCATTCTCATTTATATTACCACATCCATGATTTCCCATAGCTCTTTCAAAGTGGGTGTTACGAGATCCAACTCTGACATTCATATCTCCCATGATGATTTTGATGTCGGGTGTTTTGTCTATTTCCTGTTGTAGTTGTTCATAAAATGCATCTTATTTAACCTTGCCATAACATGCATAAACAGCTTACTATTTGTTGGTTTCCATTCTATAAGATATTTCGGCATTCCTTTCTTCAGAATAATTGCTACCCCTTCATGATGTTGCCCATCAACTATTCCAGAGTGGAGTGTAATTTCTCCAGTTCTTGTTGTTATTCTACCAGAGTCGGTCCATCTGCTTTCATTTATGCATAGAATACGAAGTTTGTAACGTCGCATTTCAGATGTAATTTCTGCAAGTTTCCCAGCAGAGTACATTGTACGGACATTCCAGAACCCAATTCTAGTTTTACTTTTGGCTGTGTTAAGGGTCTCCATATTATTGTTGGAATTAACCTCTCGGCTTTCACTGCCAACAGTCACATGCTCCGCTGTTATTTTGGAGGCTCTTCTCCATATTAGTAGATACATTTCTCGTGACTGTTATTGTAATATAATGTTTTTAACAAATTAGGGTGGTTAGCCCGAAGCTGCACTTCTTAAGTGAAGGGTCGGGTTTTTCTGTCAGGATGTTCCTTCCCTTAGACGACTGCTGTTACTGAGCTTACGAGCACCATCTACCCGGATTTTCTGTCTGCATTTACTTCCATAGCCTTTGACTTTTACTAGGTCATCCACAAGGCAGTGAAGCTATTTACCCATAAGTTGGGGTAAGGTTTACAGGCATCAGGGCATGTCCACACACCGATGGGCCTGCATGCCGTGCATCTAGGGGCCTCGATGAGGATTCCATATCTGGCCACATTGGTCTAACTGCATGAGAGGCTATTGCTGGCAGGGAAGACTTACACACTAGGCTTTCTTTTCACAGCATGCTGCTTTCGAGTGATGAGGTTGAAAGTGACAATCACAAACAACACACTGTATGCATCATACAATCATTCTAGCAGAAAATTACATGTAGGGCCTGCTTACATATTGGTCATTTTGGTGAAAATTCGTTTCAATTACAATCATACCTGCTGACTCTATTCCCATCAACCCCTAGCATTTGATTCACTTAAGATACAGAGGGGAAAAGACAACACCTACAAACAACAACTAGTCTAGACTTTCTGAAATTGTTTACGCACAAACAGAGCTGGAATGCAAATAGGCATTATTAGGCATGCTAGGTGTAAACCAATAATTACATAATCAAAAATTTACCGTTAATTACACGAGCACACATTTTTTGTTCTATTGATATTTGTTCACGTTAACTAGTAATATATCCAATTTCAGCATCCTCTCTTTTTATTTGATGTTCTATCCCATTTTACTATGAAGTGCAAAAAATTGATTTGAAACTATTCATTTCAAATAATATAATTTGTGTGAACAATATAATATAAGCTTCACTATTTGAATTACCTTAAAGAATACCTTTTAAACAAAATGGTTTTTGCAATCCAATGAAATGTCATGTTAATACATTTCTATCAGTTGGTCCGAGACCACAATTATTTCGTAGTGCATTTCTTTTAGAACATAAATGAAAATTTAAAAAAAAAACACCTGCGTTTTCTCAAAGAAATTTTTGCAGTGTGTTGTACTACTTTTTTTATCATATCAAAATCAAATTAAACTTCATCGCCTCTAACTGAAAATTTGGACAATTTTGTGTTTAGGGCGTCTTGAAATTTTTGACAGCTTCCGAAGTTCTAATTTTAAACCTTATTCAGCTGGACCAAATCACTACTGTCCTTTAAAATTCTTGACCCAAATATTTTTACAGTGCAATTTCACCCCCTTCTTGCAATTTGAGGCATTAGACATGGAGAAATAAATTTGGAAGGGGTATAAAAATTAATGGCAAGTAACCCACTGTCAACACTAGGGACTATATTTGTGAACAACGAAAATCAAGGAATGACAATGGTGGTCTCAGACCAGTTTAAAAATGCGGTTTTTATTGATTTTCCGTCGTCGGGTGTTATTTCGATAAGCTAACTTAGACTCCTATTTTCAAGTAATGGACCTTAAATGAATTGGATACCGTATACATGTAGTGGGTTATTTTTGCGGGTGTAAAATTTTGTGATTTTTATTGAATAAGGTATTTGTTAAATTATTTTTTACGACTTTGGCGGGTTCAAAACTTTTACCTATACCTTTGCATGTGCACTTTTAAATTGACGGAATTTATTATGTTAATTTTGTTCTTTCCGCGGAAATAAGCGAAAATGACCCACTAGACGGTTAGACAAAGACAAACTCTAGCCACGGTACGATTACAGCAAAAGAGGCTACATGTTAGTGACGTATGGAAACGCTGTTGCTCAGAAACTACACATCAAAATGTTAGCAAAGGGTTTACGCCAAAGATATATCAATGTACCAAAACATTAATGATTAACAGACAAGTTAAAAGGCAATATTTTAATACCCTCTTCTCTAGTCAGCAACATACGACGCAATGAAGATGTTGAAGGTCGTGTCATTAAAAACGTTATGACAACATCGCAACATCGTTACACAAGATTATTCTGCACTACCGAGTCTATTACGTTGTGTGATAACGTTCCTTTAACGTTGATTAGAGTTACAGATTATTGATGATTTTTTTTTGCAGCTACGATTTCGGTAAAGCCTTGAGATGAGATGTTGTCTAAATCATCATCGAGTTTGAAAAAAAAAACAATGACAATCTGTGTATCGCTATTAATCATATCACGTTGGATGTGTACATTGACAACGTCACGTCCACTCTTAGTTTTATACTGTACTTTTCTCGTTTAAGTAGGTATTTAAACTCATAAGTCGAAAATAAATTGACAACTTCGATAAATCATGTATAAAAGATAAGAGAAAACACAAACAGACAAACGACAATGCGAAAAGGAAAAGACAGAACACTTAAGACTAAGCAACATGATCAAGCACACTTAATTTGAAGTCAAATAATGTTGTTCACTATTCACTAGTTGTCTTATTAATTTTGTTTTCTAATTATTAATTGAGCTTGCTCTCTATTCTTTCGATTTTTTCTTTATTAACTGTTCTATTGCACGATAATATTATTATGACAAATAATTTGGTTGTCGTTGGTTCAAGTTGGTTTTTTTTTTGTTATTAACATGATAAATGTGTCAGTAATATTTCTCGTTGAATTGTCTCGTATTTTTATTGCCGATTATACGGTATTCTTTTTTATAATAATTATTGAAATTCGTGCAATTTCCTGATAAACTAGCATTTATATACTATTTTTGAAAATTGGTTAATAGTTTCATACCATACTAGTATTACAAACAAAATATGTATTGTTTGTCTCTTCTAAGAGACATCTGGGTTATAATTGAGCAGCCGTAGCGAGGCAAACTATTTGTACTAAGCTTTAAATTTCAGAGGCTTTTAGAAATGTTATGTAGTTTGTCCGTTTCCTAAGCCTTATTTTCTGCTTCAGCAACTGCTTAAAGAAAAGCGTTTTTTTTATATGAAATACTCACTTATTATTAGTAATAGGATGACTATATTTGATGTATGATTTTTTGCAAGGTTTTAATGTCCCTTCAGACAGAACAAGTGAAACTGCGAGATACTGCTCACTGATGATACCCCCGGCGCAAGTGGATAATATAAATAGTGTAAAAATATGCAAGTGTTCGGTAAACAGGAAGTTGTCGAGTAATGAATCTGAAAACACATCACACGGTATAGCTGACTTATATAAATCCTGAAATTAAATTTCAGTAATCCTTGTATTGTAGTTTCTGAGAAAAAATGCGACGAAAGATATTCATGGGACGGACGGACTGACTGACGGACTGACGGAAGGACAGACAGAGGTAAAACAGTATACCCCCCCTTTTTTTAAAGCGGGGGTATACTTATTTCACCTGACCTCGACTTCATTCCATTAATATATGATCATAGATAAATGTGCATGATTATAGGTCCATATATCAGATATTGTAAGCAGTAGGACAAAAATACTTGTGGAAGGAAGGATTAAAAGGTAAAAATTGACAGGTTTCATCCGACCTTAATTGATAATTGTTAAGTCTACATGATGGTTATGTACGGTTACTTGACTTTAATCTCGTTTCATTGGTCAATATTATATTTTCCGAGTTAAGTCTGTTTTAATTAAAAGTAGCTGTAAGCAATAAGGTCAAGTAATTTTAATGTAGGGACTAATTAAAAGGTGAACATATCACACAAGGAAGAGTAGTACAGCATAAAATCTTGTGTTAATAACGCAAGTAATGTGAATAATTAAATTATCGATTAAATTTTCATCTTATTTTATAATAAAAATAATTTCAATATAAAGGTTGTATAAGTCAATTCGTTTCTAAAACATACAATAAAAATGAAGAATTCCAAGGTGAATTTAAAATCAGAAAGTCATTAAATTCTTGTGAAAAAAATTCGTTATCAAACAACTGTTAACTTTAAACATTTAAATTCAGTTTATCGATGCAGTTGACAGTCATTTTCCTTGCTGGATATATTATACCATACCTGAGTAGGTCTTTATTTCGATATATATATATAAAAGAAGACGTGTTATGCATGATTGTTAATGGAACAACTCTTCACTATAGACCGAATGACACAATGAATTATAGGCTCCCGAAAATTGCATATATACATAAAGTGGCTAGGTTAAACAAAATAGCGAAATCCAAAACTTTTCCTTAACTTGGGACAGTGGTGTAGCAGTATATCTTCAGAACGAACTATAAGAATCAGTTGTAAAAGGTTAAAATCATCAGATGGATTCAAATAGAAATACAAAAGTACACCCCACAAAAACACGTGTTCCTGTTACTTGAACATAAAGACATATTGTACAGATCTTAGAGTACTCGCAGTTATGGAAAGCTAGTTCTAAGTCAATGACAGCTCATAAGAGAATCGTGACTATCAATTACTACACATTTAATGCAGCTAGTGTAAAGAGGAAAAACACAAAATACAGATCTCTGATGAAAGTTCTTTATATAATTGGCAAATCAAATCCTCAAACACATGAAACGATTTAACAACAACTGTCATGTTCCTGACTTGGTTAAAAGCATTTTCTTATGTAGTTAAGGGTGGAATGAACTAGGTTTTATAGCTACTTAAACCTCTGATCTGTATGACTTTCGCATAAAATACTATAATATCGACGAACATAATAAAAATAAATGCGCTTTTATAAACAGTTAGATGTTACGATTATGTTTGAAAATTCAAACACTGTCATTGTCAATCAAAAAATTGATTAGACAAAGATTTTCCAATATATCAGACATAAATTCAAAGAATGGGAAATTAGAAATCAAGAACCCATTTTATCCGGATTAATTAATGTCTGCTTAAATGCATTTTGTTATAATAATGATCCGATGAGAATTAGTAGCTGGTAAAAACATTCTCAAGTGTATTGTAAATACAGTGGATCCAAATACAACTGTATTGTAAATACAGTCGATACAAATATACCTATATCAACATTGTGTCCTTAAAATACAGAACGATGTTTTTTTATTCACATTTGAAGAAATTATTGTCGCAGATATGTTCAAATTTTCGCGGATGACTTATTATCAGGGAGGAAATGTAGCTTATTTATATTACAATGGACAAATATATTTAACATCAAATGTAATCACTTGTTTACTTGCAAGAGTACATAAAATATGAACGAGCGAAATTTGAAGTTAATGCCTGAAAACTACTGACTAAACGGACACAAAGTAACTCACTTTTTTTCGGGTAGACATTAGAAATTTTGAGCGCGTTAACATTTTTATAGTAAACACGCTTATCAAAATAAACATTTATTGTAAATCATTGAAATATGTACACGAAGTGCCAAGGATGTTCGCGACTCATTTTTCCCTCTTCATTTTGACAGATGTTTGGAATTGTCTAGTATTATCCTTTGTAGGAACAATTCAAATATTTCTATTTATCCCCTAATTTTTATTTAATAATTTTAGTGAATGTAGACAGCCAATAAAATTATTCAATGCATGTGCATTTTTTCATAGGTTTTGAAGGGAAAAAATATATTAATGTAAATCTAGAAGGAATTATATCCGCCAAATTTTCAATTGTCTTTAAAACATGCACACGGACCAATAATTTGATTTTTAGTATGTTTTATATTCAATACATTTAGGTTTATTACAACGCTTGATACTTTAATAGAGATCGAACGTCGATTGGTTAATGTAATGTGTTGTCTGTACACAATACAACACAACTGTATTTGTATCTGATCGTATCAATTATTAAATTTAAACATATTTCATACATAGTCAGTTGTTGATAGTTTGACTGTCCCGCTGGTATATTTCGTCCCTCTTTTATTTACCCAAATACTTATGATGTCTGATTCCGAATAAAAATAAATGACAAAACAGTATTGATATTAGCATGCAATAAATTTAGAATAATACATGGCAAAACCCGTATCGCATGCTGTATCACCAAGACAGACCAATGTCCGTCCCGAGGACCGAATCAGATTCCCGGGATATCCTTTTTATTAAACGTCTGAAAATATAAGCAAGAAAAGAACATTATGATTTCCTGTATTTTTCCAGCTGGTGGCTTGATTTGTGTTAAAGACTTCCTTATCATCTTAATATCCACATTGTAATGACCCCAACAACCTTGTTACATTCTCAATATATGTTTAAGACTATGTATTAAAATGCATCCATTAACAATATTGTCCTATACGTTCAACTAAAATTAATATTTTTCATAAAAAAAATACCAAGTAACAAAATGACTGATAACGCATCATGTTATGAGAACAAACCTTACCCAAATTAACACTAAATAAACAATACAACTTCGGATACAATTTTTCTTCATCTTATTGTGTCTTTTTATTATATAAATATAACTCGTGAAGTTACTGGGTTTTAATTTTTTGAAAAATGTCAATTTGATATTGATTTTTGAAATGATAGTAGGACATATTTTTAAAGTGGGAACTAATTTTTGTTCAATGCCAGAAAATTAAGCAACTCGACGTCATAGGTCAAACGTTGATGTCATTATATTTACGACGTCGCGCCAGGCATGCGATATGGGTTTTGCTATGCGATACGGATTTCGTTATGCGATACGGGGTATGCAATACAGGGTAGGTGATACAGACTGGAAAAAAGAACCTTTATAAGATATACAATATTGCTGTATTTGGTACTAAATATATGATAATTCAGAATATTTAATATTTACTAGTATATCTATTTGAAAAGAAATAAAACTGTAGTAACATAAAAACTGGTGTTGATGATTGATGTATCAATTATAATAAGAGAACAAACGTATTAAATCTATGCAATCGATTTTATTCTTTTTGTAAGTATTAAGGGCATGCCAATGATTTTAAATCATATATTGCGACACATTTAGTTTGTGTCAACTATATGATCATGTTGATTGAAGTTTGGAATTGCTTTTAAAAACAATTTTCAATCAGAAAAGTTGTTTTTTCATTTGGAAAATAAAAGCAGTTATATGAGTTTAAAAATGTGGTTTGCAGTCATTTTTCTTTTCGGATGTTTTACGATATGCTTAGGTAAGTTTTAAGAATTTTAAGAATTTCGATACAAATAAATGTAATTACATGCGACTAATTTTTGATAAACGGACTCAAAAAATGAAAATACAGAAAAAAAAGAAAACCAAATGTTTTACAAATAGAAAAATAGAAAAGCCCAGACACTATCTGTGTCAATTGAAATGAAGGTAAGCCGAACCTCATTTCAAAACACTTCACATCATTTGAACTGTTGATCAAAAAGAATCTAGGAATTCATGTTCTTGAGAATAAAGCATTGATGCTACAAAAGCGTTTCGCGTCGTGTAGTGTAGCTTTTATGAAAACAACACTATATATTCGTTTATGAAAACAACACGTTTAATAATATTATGCGTCCGAAGCGCTTTTCTGGATTAACCTTCATCAGAAACGCTCAAAGCTAAACATTTGAAATCCAAGGATGTATAATTACCGAAACTGTTGATGAGCTTTATGACAAAAATACTTAAAAAAAAATATCCAAATTCATCTAATGTAAACTTTGCCTGAGGGAGTTAAAACCATTGTTTCTTAATAATATCGAAATTTATAAACTTACAATTTGAGAAAGTAATGTTAACTCATGTCAGTACCGAAATACTTACTACTGAGCTGCATGAGGATTCCGTGGGTACTTATAGTCCACCAGCATAGGTGTAGACCCAGTTATGTAAAATATTGAAAATAACACGTGTAATAATTTCAGGCGTCCGAAGCGCTTTTATTGATTTACCTTAATCAGAAACGCTCTGATCCAAACATTTGAAATCCGATGATGTATAAGTACCGAAACCGTTGAAAGCTTTTTGACAAAAATACCTAAATGAAATAGCCAAATTCCACTGAAGTCAGCTTTGCCTGAGGGAGTTGAAACCTAAGTTTCTTAATAATTTAAAATTTATGAACAGACAATTTTTGAAAGGTTCGTTACTTCATGTCAGTTTCGAAGTACTGACTACTGAGCTAAAGATAACCTCGGGGACTGATAGTCCATCAGCAGAGGTATCGTAACTGCTAATAAGTATGATTAAGAAAAAGTATTTATGCTAAATTAATTGTAAACTAAATAGCAAAATCACAAAAATACTGACCCCCAAGGAAAATACAAAAACGGAAAGTCCCTAACTAAACGACAAAATCAAAAACTCAAACACATCAAACAAATGGATAACTACTGCCACATTTCTGACTTGGTGCAGGCATTTAAATCCAAAAATATTTCATCTACATACTTAAATTAATTTAGGGAGTGATAACTGTCCCGTATCAATCAATCCAACAGAACCATTTAGCTCCTTCAATCTACAAGCTTCTATTTTTTTCAGTCCTAGAAACATTTGATTTTGTTAAATATAAAAGTAACACATACATTTAAAGAATACCAGGAAATAAAAAAACAACTCAAAGAACATAATTGTAACGTCTGTTTTATACATACTTCGGTGCATATTCTTTTTGCATATAAATCAAACATTCTGACTCCACCAACCGCCATCATCTGATTCCTCTATATTACAGAAAACCTACGACAACACATGATCTTGATTTAATATGTTTACACAAACACAGTGCAAGAGGTTTAAACGTACACATTCAATTAAGTATACACCAATAATTTCATAACATAAACGAACGTTTACGCCATGTTTTTTTTTTGCACGATTACTTTAAATTCGCGTTTACTTTAACTAGGTTAAATTGATGAAATTAAATGAAATATATGCACCTGGCGTTAATGTACATTTAGTTTATAAAATGCTTATAATGGACCAAACTGTATCTGCATCCGATATAATAAATCTATATATCCTATTTCAGCATCCTCTCTTTTTAACCGATTCTATTATAATTAAATTTGAATTGCATGCAATTGATTTAAAACTAAATATTGCAAAAAGTATAAATTAGGTCAACAATATTTTATATGCTTTGATATTTGAATTGCTTTAAAGAATACCTTTTAAACAGAATGGTGCTTGCAATAGATTAATATGGTATTTTTATACATTGATATTAGTTTAAAAATGCGGTCTCTCGTAATTGTTCTCGTTGGGTGGTTTTCGATATGCTAACTTAGGTTATTTTTTTCAAGTATTTGAACTCAAATCAATTGAATAACACCTGAGTCTTCTCTGAATACACATTCAATTAAAAGAAAAGACGAAGGCTACCAACGGTATGATAACAACAAGGGAGGCTACATGTGATTGAAGGGTGCAAACGCAATCGCTCAGAAAATACAATAAAAAATGTAAGCACACGGTCTGCGTCAAAGATATGCCAATCTAATGAAACGGTTGAATCAACATCCAATTTTTATCAATATCAACTGTCTGCCCAGGAAACGCAAGACCCTAAAACGACGTTGGTTGAAGGTCGTGTGAACGTTGTTTCATAGATAAAAAAACGTTTTTAAGGATCATTATGCACTTCCGAGCCTCTTACGTTGCATGATAATGTTCCTTCGACATTGATTAAAGATACCATGGATTATTTTTTTTAAACGAAAGGGTAGTTTAGAAGTTTGGTTTATTTCATTCCAATTCTATTTTATTCGTAGGTAAAAAAAGCTGGAGTATTCAGTTAGGATAAAATTTGTAATACTTTTTTAAATCACATTCGATGTTCATCTATCTCAATTAAATATTGATCTTACACAATACTGCAGTAGGTTAGTTGCTAATTTGGTTTATTGCTGTCAAATTTAAATGTTTAATTTAAAAGTATCTATCTCAAATCAGTCAAACTAAAAAAAAAGCTTTCTTTATCTGTCAATTAAATCTTTGAATTTGACAGCAAGCTGAAGAGTTTTTTTTTTTAAATCCAACTTGATTTGAAGACGTTATAGAAATAATTAATGGTGACTACCAGACTTTCATCATAACCTTTTAATTAAATCCTTTAATTTGACAGCAATCAACCAACCTACAAAAAAAACTTGTATTTGTAAGATCAATATAAAATTGATGTAGATTCGCTGATTCAAACTTGTCAAAACTGGTCGAGACTAAGTCAAGACTTGTCGAGACAGCCAAGACTGGTCTAGACAGGTTAAGACTGAGTCGAGACTGGTCAAGACGGAGTCGAGTAGTTAAATACTGTCGAGATTATTGTTGAGTCTTATCAAGGAACATCTTTTCAGACTCTCAGCAGTTTGTAGAATATTGATGAGTGGTTTTTTTTTCTATATTGGCTAGAGGTACATAGGGAGGATAAAGATTTTAGAAAAACTCCGCCAAATACTTGCACCTGCCCCACGATATGATCCTCTGTCCTTTATTAAATATGATGTTTAATTTTCGTTCATTTTTATTTTTGGAGTTTAGTATGATGCCAATTTTCACTGAACAAGTACACATTTTTATTGGAGGGCCAGCTGAAGCCCACCTCTGGGGCTGGATTTCGTCGTGTTGAAAACGCAATCGTGACCTTCAGTTGTGTTCTACTCTTTGGTCGGGCCGCTGTCTTTGACATATTATTCATTGTCATCCTCAATTTTACAAAATAACTATAGTAGTTATTATTATAGTTGACTACTCGTCTTCAACGCTGTCACAACGTACTTTACATGTACATATTAAGTTAAGACGGCGTTTTCATAACGTTGTCATGTCACAGCTCCCAAATTTGAATGAATACACAACTTATGAGCATTTGTCAGCGAAAATCCTATAACTTTTTCTTGTCACTATTCTGCATTTTACATTATCTACGTCCTGTAACATACATATGTATATATAAATATATGCATACAAAACTTTCACAGTATATATACACAAATGAAGTTCAAGTGTTTTGCCAAAAAAATAAATACGTGAAAAGGATGTGACGTCCACAATAAAGTCAATAAAGAGGGGCGAAATATACCAGAGGGACTGTCAAACTCATAGATCAAATATAAAATTACAACAAGTATAAGTAATAAAAAGAGTTTACAAGACCCATTTCTAAAAATGATAATAGTAAGCATGGACCATTGTCTAGTTGCTTATAATATTGGGAGAAATAAAACAAAACATTAGTTATTCGATTATGTTTTCATTACATAATCATTTATCGTTTGGATGTTGGTTCAAACCCATTTGCCATGATTCAATATGGATCCAAAATTAATTTGGTGGAACTATATGGTAAAACAAATTACAATGGAAATTTTTGTCTTGGTTATAAATAAACGTAGATGAAAACAGTCAACATAGGTGCTAGTAGCTTACACTCCCATGATAAATTTTGTTTAATGTTTTCATTTATATTGGTTCATATGAGCAGTTAAGGTTAATTTAAAAGTAAAAATATGGTGATCAATAATAAAAAGCAGTGAGAATGTAAACAAACTCACAAAGAAGTGTCAATCAATGATCAGTTCTAATGTATTTCCTATTTTTTCATGTTAAGGTAGTGTTCTAAATGAAATATGGATAAAAACAAAGGATGCTGGCAACTTCGATGCATGGAATGCTCCGAATGTTTATGACTATTGTACCAAGTTATCTGATTATGATCTGTTTTATTCCGAATTTCAAGAATTCAGATTTAGTATCAAGGCATGCAGTAATGTTTTCATTCATATGTCATCTTCAGCAAATTTTAAATCTCCTAATTTTTATGAGATAGCGATAGGAAGTAACAACGGCAAGAATACATACCTTCGACGGAAGTTCGGACCAGGTGACAGTTATGTCAAAATAACCCCTGGAATAACTAGTTGCATAGATTTTAAAGAGTTTGTCTTGACATGGTCAAGTGATGGGCACATTGAAGTGAAGGACTCATCTGATAATTCAGTCGTTGATTGGACAGATATTTCCCCATTTAATATAACTGGAATAGGGATAAGAACAGGTTGGGGAATAACTGGGATATGGAGGATAGAATTTAAAGGTGAGTCAGGTATATTAATATAACAAAATATATTATTTCATACAGAGGACGTGGCTCTGTAACTATACATCCCGTCATTGTGTTATTTTTCTATAGTAAATTTCTTAATTCTTGTGTTTCATTTTTGTGCTTTGTCTTTATAGCGTTTAGTGCTACTTTATTACATATTTGTTTGTTTTTATAGTGATTAAGATTATAACACAATGTTGACTGTTGTACCCCAATATTTACATGTTTCCTTATTATGTCTATCAGTTTTGTTCGCACATCATTGTCAATATTATGGAATTGAATGCGACTGTCATAGAAGTGAGAGGTCTAGCTTGCTGTAAAATCAGAGTTTAATCCACCATTGTGTACATAAGAAAATGTCGGTTCCAAGTCAGGAATTCGTTTGATGTGTTTGAGCATTTGATTTTGCCATTTGAATAGGGACTCTCGTTTTGAATATTCCTAGTAGTTCACTACTTTTATGATTTGACGAATACTGTTACATGCAATGCAGTACAAGCTAGTGTGGATTTTCATAAAATGTATTAATTTACGAGTTTCAGTTAATTTCATGTATCTAGGTGAACTTATGTCTTAGGTCAGGGTTTCCGCTGGCGGTTATTCGCAATTCGCGAAAAAAAATAATTGTGGCGATTTAAATTCGTCATTAACGAAAGAATTTGGCGAAAGAAATATAAATAACGATTTATTTTCATCTATCTTGTTTATTTACTTTTTTGGGGTTTCTGGGACTTAACTTGATCAGACAATACTTGGAATTCACCTGGAACTCGTTAAGATTTTGATAGAAAATCCATAATCAGCTGATTGCACTTTTTAGTTATCGACAACTAAGAATTAATTAAAAAAAAGTGTTGATTGTATTGTTTGAGAAAATGGTATGGTCAAATGGTGTCCGTCACTTGTCATAAAAATAATTTATCAACTTGCGACGCAAGTGTTCGGGGATTTTTTTTACCTCTCCTCTGCTTTTTTAATGATAGTCCAGTTGTTATTACGTAAAATGTTTCAATGCAAGAAAAAATCTCCGATTTAAATCTTTATCATTTGATTTTTATATAGATAATTGATTCGAGAGAGTATTTTAAAGTCATATGATTGACACCACGTATTTCAAGCATAGCTTTACGTCTCAACGTTTTTATTTACGATCGTTTAGAAAAGAAAACTGTTGTTATGAAGAAATCTATGCCAAGGTTTAGGAACAACCCCTCGGAGGGGAGTAACCCTTCAATGTTATGGCTACACCTTAAATGAGGGATCAATTTCAAGTGATAAAATCTTTGGTTTTGTTGTGAAAACCACTTCTTAGACCAAAAGAGCACCTGTTTTCGATTGAAGAAAATTTCCTAAAGAACTGTACATCTCTGGTATTCTACGGTTTTTGTTATATTCCGGGACTGATATCTTATTTATTATAAAAAGTTGGTGGCACCCTTTTTTTTTTTAGAAAAAGTTGTTTAAAATATATAATGAATTTCCCCCTTTTAAGTTAACAAAAAGTAATTGTAAAGTGTTTAATCATTACAATGTAGACTCTAAGATAAGTTTTAGATAAAAGTCATAGACAACAATGGGGCAAACTTATCTTATTTAGGGTAGGAGTAGAAAAAAAAATTTAAACGAAAAATATGTTTGTTACTTGGCGGAAAAAAATACAGTGGCGAAAAATATATTGTTGTGCGAAAGAGGTGGCGAAAAAATAATTAACCCAGGGGAAACCCTGTCTAAGGTACAATACAGAAATTGGGTAAATATGCCATTGAAACATAACAAAACAACATTACCGTGTACATGGTGTACTGCACTACATGTAACAGTATTCGTCCATACCAATTTTATATAAATCATTTAAATTTGTCTCGCTGTCCTCCAGATTTTTTTGGAAAATGTAGTGCTCACCCCCAAAACCGGTTTGGCCACCACATAACAATTTCAATTTATTTACAATTGACACAGTGTGTATATGTTAAGCATGTTAAGTATGTTTAAATGAACATATGTTCCCATAGTTTTGGACTTTATTCATTATAGGTTGAAAAGTACAGGCAAAGTTTAGCTGTTTATGAAGTGTCCTATATTTTGATTTCAGTGTAACCTTATGTTTCCTGTATTTTTTGTACACGTTTTTCTTTTCTGTTGTTAATTGGACAATCATTGTGTCTGCCATGCGGTGGGTTTTCACAGCTGGTCGCATCTTTGTAGATACCGGTCATTCAATCTGCAATGGTAATTTGACAGTTTTGACTATATGCATCAATTGCGTTTGTTATTTTTAAAGTTGAATCTACACACTGTCTACGATAGAGTATATAGAGTCTGACAATCTAATAGAATTTCTCAAATGTGAGTTAAGTATACGTTTTAGACTACTTTTGGTAGAGTTTTTGTCGTGACTATCAAACCTACCAATCCTGAATTGCACCACATAACACAACACAGTTAAAATGGAATACTAACACTTAAGCATACTATCAAAAAGAACATCTTACCAAATTGCGACAAATTATTTTGAATATCATACATAAATCTGTGTTGGGATGTATATCTTAAGCTGAAATTAAAATCTTTAAATAATCTTTATACATTAAATAAACAGGACTTGGTATTGATGTTCCTTTTCTGATTTAATCTAACATTATTCGTGTTTTGAACTGGTTTTTCATTTGTAATTTAACTGTTTTTAAAATGTCTATTTTCTAATTTCTATTTATGATTTCACAGTCTACAATTATCTCCGAAAATATGTGATTTTTAAAGATTTATGGGCACCCAGTCTAATTGTATAATGTAACGATATTTATGTTTGTAGAAGCACTGTTTGTATTGAAAATATATGAAATCAGAAATATAAGTAAATATAATGATTTCACAAAAATTGTCAATTATCTCTTAATAATTCTTACTCGTTTATATTTTCAGGTCAGTATACTGGACATTTTTGTGGAACATCAAATCAGTATGGCAACATGACCTTGCTTAGAACAACGACAGCCATCACTAGTGTATTTTGTTCCACACTTTGTTCCACCTCTGGTACCTGTTTTGGTTTCAACTTCAATAAAAAAATCAAGGAATGTCAGTTAATTGCAGGGGGTCAGGTGATGACCACATACCATCGTCCAGATTGGAAAGTATACTCAAAATGTCTGATAGGACGGAGTGTATGTTTAGGCTGTTTGTAATAAAGCACATTATTGTACTTTAATTGTGTACTGAAGCTTTTCTTCATCTTGTCCGATTAAGGTTTATGAATCCTCGTTCATTACAACAGAAGACTGACGAAAGATATTAAAGGAACAGTCAAACTCATAAATCGAAATCAAAATGTCTTTAAAAAGCATGTCAGTAATATTGCTTTTTCTAAGATAAAATTCCTGAGTTAATCATGTTGATATTGACAACTTATCTTACTGACCTTTACTTTTCCAAATAGGTTCAAACACGTACAATTAGTAAGAGAAGTCAATTCAAAGAGTATCAAACATAGAAAACATTTATACAAATATTAACTTAGTACTGTGGACTCGTTTATTTTTGTGGGCACCAATTTCGTGGATGAAAATAAACTTCAATGTTCGTGGACATTTAATTTCGTGGTTTTGCCGTAGTCTTAATGCAAGTCTTTAGACAATTAGTCATTCATTGAACGTAACATTTCGTGGTTCATCTTTACCCACGAAATCCACGAAAATAGGTATACAACGAAAAATAATGAATCAACAGTATAATAGAAAATATAGTATTTGTTTGAAATTCTTTAACTGTTTTGTGCAATAAATGTGTCAAATAAAAAAATCACAACAAAGACGATCATCTTAAAATTTTAAGCATGAAGGTATCCGGAACATTATAGTTAACGCTTGCTTTCTTAGCAAAACACTTGATGAGTATCTCAGTTTATTATCGATCCAGCGAATTTTGTCGCAGAAAGCTTGATATAGGGATAGTGATCCGGCGGTGGTGTAAGCATACTTTTTAAAGGCTTTATATTTTAAAAGGTGGAAGACATTGATGCTTCATACATGGTATATAGATGTCTTATGTTACGAAGTTTTCGTCAATCACATGTCCATTGGCATTGACCTTACTTTCATAATTCATTTACTACTTGAAAAAAGAAGAGTTTTTGTAATGTTTATTTCTCTCTTATCATGAGTAAAATGATAACTATATTTAGTATTTGTGTACCGTGCAAAATCCTCAAAGCTTTCACATAGTTCTCTCTTGACCTGGACCTCATATCATGGATCAGTGAACAAGGTTAAGTGTTGTTTATTATGTCTCTATCTCAGATACAATAATTTATATGTCTAGTATATTTGGTATATAGAGGCATTGTCAGGTGTACATGTTCAATGACAGGTTTTCTTGGACATAGACTGCATTTTCACGGTTTATTGCTCACTGTTCAGATTATGTTTTTCGTATGTTTATTTTACACTAGAAGTAGTCGGTCACCTATATGTGTTGTATGAAAGTGTTGTTACCTGTAAATGTCTGCCTTGCATGGATAATCTGACCTTGACCTCATTTGCAAGGTTTATTGGTCAATGTTTAGTCTTCTTGGTTAAGTCTGTTTAGTAGAAAGCATAAGGAATATGTCAACTGTATTAGTGTATTTAAAGATTGTAAGATGTATATGTATTTCTCGTTTGTTTTTAATAACATTGACTTCGTTTTCTTTGATCATGTTTAGTTCATGTAATTGTTGTTGAAAACACTATCAACAAAGCATCAATGGTTAGTAAAGAAGGCGAGACATTTCAGCTTCTTGTTTATCAAATGATTAAATATAGATTCAAGAATATGCAGTATGCTTTCTAATAAGACAACTCCTCTCACGAGACCAAATAGCACATAAATTAACACCGGTAGGTCGTCACAATACTGCCTTTTTCGTTTCAATTTTAAGCAATTTGATTATAATCCTGGTACCTTTGAGAACTTATGCCATTGGAGAAATGAGAATTTATTTAATTTAACAATATTATGAATTATCAAATTGGGATCAAAAATACGTAAATGGTATGTATTGTAATGTAGGAACGAAAAACAAATTGATGACTATACTGTAAATGTTAGACTAAGGCAACTGTCGAGCATGTAAAATCTGAAAAAAATACTATAATAAATTTCCCATGACTGAGAAACGATGCTTAATAACTTTAATGGAAAGGAAATGTAGTATATATCACATGCATAATGATTTTGTCACGAATATTGTTTAAATGAACTAATTTTAAATTAATTAAAAACAATATGAATGTGAAATTTTATCTTAAGACATCGCATTGATCAAAATGGCAATTTTACATTTAAATCAATTTTAAAAAAATAATGTCATCGATATCCTTGAAATATTGATAAAAGAATAACCTTGGTTTGGAATTGACTGTGCCAAATCTAGATCATATTGCTTATTAATGTATTGAAATACGTAAACAATGATTCTTTCACAAACCAGACCAGCAAACTAACAAGCATCGAAGTCATTAAAAAATTCCTTCGGTTTTAGTATGTTTAAAATTATACTGGGATTCTATTCAATGACGTAACACACTACACTCATCGTTGATACCAGGATTGATATTTTGTATTTGCGACGGACTACAAAAGTATAATCACTGACGATGGAATTAAAAAAAAACATTAAAAAGGCCAAAATGAAGTACGAAGATGAAAAGCATTGAGAATAAAAAATTCTCAAAGTGTTGCCTTAATACAAATTAGGTAATTTGTTCCTTTGTAAGAAACGCCTTAGTTCTAAAATTCAAAATTTTGTTGACAGTTTGTTTATAAATATGAACATTTCAATGATAAAAAAAGATAAACTTGAACATTTTAAATATTTTAATGTACATATAACACATTGTTTCATGTATCAGAATATAAATTGAGTATAATGCATGCAATATAAGATTCTCAATCCCTGATTTAAACTAAAAGTAACATAGTTAGGGACTTTTATAAAAAATTTGAAACAATAAGTGACTTTTGACACCTTGTTATTATATAGTCTTCACTGTTTATATTTTGCAAATAGTGTGGCTAAGAACAATGCAAATCGTGTGCAAATAGAAGTGTGCCAACCTCTTTCGTTGATAAAAAATTAAAAAAACAGGCTCTTGACGTGAGACAATCACATACATAATGATACGGAATTAAACACATGTGTTATAAAGTAGCTACGTTTTCTTTACCATAACATTGAGAAAGAAAATGGGGAATGTGTCAAAGCGACAACAACTCGACCATAGAGCAGACAACAGCCGAAGTCCATCAATGAGTCATCAATGTAATGAGAAACTCCCGGACCCAGAGGCGTTCTTCAGCTGACCCTTGAAAAATATGTATACTAGTACAGTGATAATGGCTCAGTCAAATTTATTCGTTCATAGTGTATTAATTTACATTTTTATATTGAGTAAAGCCTGGCAAATTGATATTTTATCGTGTGTTTTTCTATGTTGTGATGTTATGCTATTGGTTCAGAAAAAAGGAGAAGGTTTGGATCCATTAAATCGTTTAATCCTGCTGCAAATGTTTGCAACTGTCCTAAGTCAGGAATCTGATGTACAGTAGTTGTCGTTTGTTTATGTAATTTATACGGTTTTTTTTCGTTTCTCGTTTTTTTTTATAGATTAGACTGTTGTTTTTCCCGTTTGAATGGTTTTACAATAGTAATTTTGGGGCCCTTTAAAGCTTGTTATTTAGTGTGAGCCAACGCTCCGTGTTGAAGGCCGTACATTGACTTATAATGGTTTACTTTTTTTAATTGTTATTTGGATGGAGAGTTGTCTCATTGGCAATCACAGCACATCTTCCTATATCCAGTCTGTGATAACATTTTTTACATCGACGTACATTTCAAGATTTTTCTTCAATTCAAGTGTTTGAAAATTTGACATTTGACTCTTTTTTTTAAAACTTTTCTGATGAAATGTTTTGGGACTTAATGCGAATCATATGCAGCTAAAGGTCTACCAACCTTTTAGTTTTAAAACAAAACGTGAATAACAGACTCTTGACTTGAGACAAGCTCATATAGAATGACTCGGGATTAAACATATATGTTATAAAGTAGCCACGCCTTCTATGCCAGGTTTTGATAATCAGTGTTAACATTCTTTTCATTGTACGTAAATTTCATGTATTTTTCTTTAATTCAAAACGTTTAGAATTTTGACATTTTACTGTTTTTAACTTTTCTATTTTGAAATGTTTAGGTGATAACTTTGTCTAGATGAAACTAACATAAACAGTAAGTCATTTACTATTTTGTTCACATAACTAACTATGGCAGGAGCAGGATTTGCTTACCCTTCTGGAGCACCTGAGATCACTCCTAGGTTTTGGTGGGGTCCGTGTTGCTTATTTTTTAGTTTTTTTCACTATGTCATGTGTTCTATTGTTTGTCTGTTTGTCTTCTTTCATTTTTAGCCAGGCGTTGTAAGTTTATTTTCGATTTATGAGCTCGACTGTCCCGCTAGTATCTTTCGTCCCTCTTGTACTATGGATCATTTATCAAGTCACCGTTTTTGTCACAGAGGATATAGCAAATCTGAGCTTTGTGTTAATATTTGCAAATACACCAAACGCATAGATTGCTAGTAATTACACAATCAACATGATCAATATCAACAAAAAGACAAACAACACAAATACCAAAACCAAGGGAAAATTTAAAAAAATGGAAAGTCATTTAGCAATAGGCAAAATCTAAAGCTCTAACACATCAAACAACTGTCATATTCTTGACTTGCCACAGGCTTATAAATCGAAGTTGTTTTCAGGCAAAAAGCATTTTGAGAATATTTGCATTTCACAAGATTTCTCATATCTGTAAATAGGTACCCGCTATGCATTTCAATTAGGGGGATGGAATAGTAAAAAAAAGAAATAAAATCTCTTTTAAGAATTTTTGGTCCTTAGTATTCTTCAACTTCGTACTTCATTTGACCTTTAAAAAGATTTTGATTCGAGCGTCAGTGATGAGTTTTTTGTAGACGAAACGCGCGTCTGGCGTAAAAAATAACATTTTAATCCTGGTATTTATGATGAGTTTATTCTGTCTATTTTCGCGGTACCGGTTGTTTGTAATTCCTTCAAAAATATGATATACTTTGGACGTTATGCATCTGAACATCTTCATCAATTTTCATTGTATCTCTGGTTAATTTGCGTTGATCATCTTCAGTGACACTTGCCCTTTCTGTGTAAGTACTGATGCACATGGGGCATTATCATAAGTCAGTGCATGTTCAATCGGCGAAACTACTACGTCCTTGACGTTTTTATATAGATAAAGGAAGATGTGGTGTGAGTGCCAATGAGACAACTCTCTATCCAAATAACAATTTAAAATTAAAAAAAAGTAAACCATTTTATGTTTTTTTCAGTACTGCCTCAATAAAAAACGGTACAACCTTAGCACCAGATATTTCAATTACCGGTACTTCACAAATTCTTCCAGAAACCATTTAGGAATTGTCAGCATCCATGTTACCATAATCGTCAGTTTTATACCAGCGATAAGGAATGATAACATTTTTCTTTTTATTTTTTTTATTTACGTATACTTCAAATCCAACTGGGGGTTTCGAATATAACTTCCGCCACTAGCTGGCGATTTCACTATCAAACCATTTCAACCAACTACTTTTAAGTCAACCCCTGACAGTGATGCAACAATAAGATATGTTTGCGACAATGGTGAGGATGCAGTACATATTTTCCCTGCGTCTACTACAAATTCAGTAGAAGCATACCTTACAGCTAGGTTGTCGAATGTCTTTCCTTAGCCATCAAGACATGTCGATGGAACAGGTTGACCTCCACTCATAACAGAGCGTATTTTAGTTTGAATATCTTCTTGATTCAGAATTTGTTGTAACATCGGCGTGACAAAAACTGCCCAGAAAGGACGCTCTTTCTGTAGTATTTCTAAGAAGATAAAAGAGATAAGCATATGTAATATGTGTTCCACCGGTGTAGATTTTACAATGTGGATATCCACCCGCACAATAAAAAGGTCGGTCATTGAAGAAGTGTTTTAAATTCGACCGCATCTGGAAATCCTGTACTTCCAGATGTTGACAATATAGTTGGTGTAAGAATTCCTACTACTTCAAAAACTATTTACAAATTTAACATATTAGGTAATATAACCTAAGGTCACATGTTAAGTTCTAAGGTTACGTGACAATGACATGAGGAGTCCTTTTTGAGATATCGAACTTTCAGCTTTTTAAATATTGACATTTACTCAGACAGTGTAAGTTGATAATTTTTTACCTTCTGTAAATTAGGGTCATAATAAACATTTAATTTGAACGCAAAAGCAAATTAATAATGTTACAAACCTCTTCGTTCATGTTTCATTGTTATTCAAAGTAAATAAAATATTATACGACTGTCATACAAGCGAGATGTTAAGCTAGCTTTACATTCCGATTTAGTTGTCTTCCATTGGTTAACAAATATGAACTTTGCACTGAAATATTTATTCTTTATTGCAATGAAAAATTGAGAATAGCTTCGATCGAAATATGAAATAACATAGTTTGAAATTTTGAAATTTGATTATAATGTAGAGCAGATTAATATTTTTGAGAATTAAAACCTATAAAATATTCAACCATTTATTTTAAGAATATGTTGTAGAGCTGTTAAAAAAAGGGCACAAACAAACAGAGCACATTTAGACAGAATCCATTAAATTTCGAAACTTTAACAATTTAGGAATAGTGATCAAAGCTATCAGGATTATAATTTAGGACGCCAGACGCGCGTTTCGTCTACATAAGACTCACCAGTGACGCCCATAACAAAATATTTAAAGCCAAACAAGTACAAAGGTGAAATGCATTGAGGATTCAAAATTCCAAAAAAATTGTGCCAAATACGGCTAAGGTAATCTATGTCTGAGGTAAGAAAATCTTTAGTTTTTATAAAAACTCAAAGTTTTTGTAAACAGGAAATTTGTAAAAATGACCACATTATTGATATTCATTTCAACACCTAAATCTTGACTACTTGGCTGGTGATACCCTCGGGGACAAAACGTCCACCAGCATAGCATAGCCCCAGTGGTGTGTCTGATTTCAGTATACTAAACTGTGGAAAATCAACATCGTCATGTATTCTTAAGTTGGGGTCGGGTTGTAACTGTGTGAAGTATAATGGTAAAATAGAGAATTAAATACTGTACTGCGATTGTTTGAGTTCGAAGGCAACACTTTAGAATTTAAACATTGCTTTAATATTTAAACATCTCAAAAATATCTAGACAAATTAACCGAGATTGTGGAGCGATGCTTGATTATTTATTCATATAAATATCAAGATAATTTATTATTTATATTTTTCCAATGCTAATCCAACTTAATACCGAATAGAATTTATTAAAATTGAACAAAGAAATGTAAAAACTTATATTGAATATTGAAAAAAGATATGGTTTAAGATCAAAGCATAAATTTCAATGAAGACCATTGCATCTTATGACAAAAAAAAAATGGAAAAATATGTAGAAAAATTGATATGCAAATTAGGTTTCATAAATATTATTTAAATCTACGTATACGAATGTATACGAATAAGATTAAACTACGAATTCGATGAGATCATATTCCATCTTCAGACATATCGTATGAAATAAAATTCAAATATAACATTTAATATGTGTAAAAATGTTAATAATATTTTTGAAAGGTAGACATAAACATAACCTTGGTTTTAAATTACTTTGTAAAATAAAGAAACGTTCTTGTAATAGAAAAATAATAAGCAAAAGATACAGCTATTAAATTGCCTCAATGTTTGAGTACGTAGGTGCATATATTTTATTGTCAACTGTGCTCTTTTGAAATGACATATATTACAAATTAATTAATCATAAATCAGTCAGTTCAAAATTCAATAATTAAACCAAAGAAAACCAAAAGAGATCCTTTATGAAATGATATCCGGCCAGGTTACTAAGACGATCATTATACTTCGTATAACATGATAAACAATGTGAAATGCATGCACTGCCTCGAAACATCGTTAAATGCTTTTACATCCAAAATCAAATGTAAATTTTTAATCCTTAAATGTAAAATTACAAAAGTACTGCTCCCCTCGGAAAATTCAAAATCTCATCAAATGACTAAATCAAAAGCTCAAACACATCAAACGATTACACATCAACTGCAATAGTCCTTACTTGATTAGAATTTTTCTTTAGATAAACAATGGTTGATAAAACCTGGTTTTATAGCTAGTTAAACCTATCACTTGTATGACTGTCGCATAAAATTCCACAATGTTGACATTGATTTGTACACAAACCAAATAGACATAATAGGTAAAATTTCCAAAATAGGGGTACAACAGTCAATATTATGTTTTAACTAATTAATCACTATAAAATCAAACACATACAGAAACAAACATTTACCATGCTATAAAAAGTATTCAGCTATTTTATCATTGCTTATCTAGGTTATATATAGTTTTTAATACAAATAAACACAATGATGATAAAATTCGAAGTTCAGTAAACCTATTTCTAGAAATAAATAAAAGATCACATCTTTGGAAAAAGTGACGGAAATCTCATCACATCTCTTTGTTGTAATACACGCCATTTTAATAAGTCCGAATCCTCCAAGATTCACGTGTATACAATTAATAAAAGGGAACAATTTAATTGAGAACAGAAATTGAGATGATATCTATTGACAACAACCCGACCAAAGAGCAGATAACTGCCAATTGCCACCAATGGGTCTTCAACATGTATAACGAATCGAGAAAATCAAGCGGGATGTTGTACTTTTATACCACTGTCCTAGCTTAGAGGAGGGTTGGGATCCCGCTAACATGTTTAACCCCGCCATATTACTTATGTATGTGCCTGTCCCAAGTCATGTTCATGTGTTTCCTTTAAACATATGTTAAATATCTATTTTCGAAAAAATGTCAGAATAAAATTGCTTCTTGAAAGTTGTCTTCCCTCAATTGAAATTGCCTTAAGAGTACACAGAGGTCAAGTTTAAATTTGTTGTGTTGTATGTTTAGACTTGTTGTTTTGTTTCCTACGACGTAGGGTAATTTTCCAAGTATAACCGATTTCATCTGAGATTCTAATAACTCTTAGACGGCCATTCACCAAAATTTAAGCAGATCCTTGATTTTTTTTTTTAATTTGAGACCCACATAATTGCATTGTAAACTTAAGTTGAATGACCGCCTATTCACGCCATTTAAAAAAACAAAATATAATCTCTTAAAGGAGCTTATAACCTGTAGCTAATTTTGTAGATTAACATGCTTGACTAATGCAATTCTTACATAAATTATCAATTTTAAATTCTGGATCGGTTTTTAGATTTTACCTCAGTACATCCTTTACCAATTGTAAAACACACTTAGTTATATGATTTTACTCATTACTCAAAGATAAACCAAAAGAAACATATGGTATAATGAACAATACAAATTCTTATGTTGGAGTTATTTTATTCTTTCGTTCGATAGATGCGTTTAGTTTTTGAATCACAGCAAAGACCTTCATCCAAAACTTCTTTTGGAATTTTAAGGCACCTAGAGCATTGAACTTGATGTGCTTTCTGTACAGGACAAACAGCTGGAATATTGCATCCTGGATCTAAAAAATAATATTACAATGGTTGATTATTTATTATCTATTGCATGAAGCCTTACTTTTGACGACTATTCATGCAAAGGTTTTTATTAAGCGATGTATACATAGAGGAATATTAACCAGGTCAACGAACGAACTATTTGATAAGCCTAAAAACGTAGTTGATCATTTACTCAAGATGTCTGATACTCTGTTTCAAAATAACGAGCTTTTTATAAAAAAAGTATGTCGTTCATTCACATAATAATTGTTCGTTCACTACTATTCATATAAGAAAGTACAAATATAACAAACTTACCCTGAGGAATTTCAACTGAAACAAAAAATACGGGCATCAATTAAATATTAGAAGATTTGGTATCATTACCAATGATAAAACTACCAATTCAAGTCAAATTTGTAAAGGTGAACTATTGTAGGCCAAAGTAAGGTCTTGATCATAGAGCCGTGCCTCACACCAAACAGAAAGATATAAAAGGCCCTAAAATTACTAGTGTAAAACCATTTAAAAAGGAAACCCAAATTCATTCTATTATTTCATTTGATTTATAACAGACATAAATTTAACAAATAGTAAGAATATTGGCCTAACAGGATGCAAAATCTGATTAAACCTTAAGTAGAGAAGTCTAAACTTTTTAATTGATAATTGTTATACAACAAATAAATGCTTCTCTAATTTTTGGTTTTGCACGTTTTGTATGAAGCCTCCAGTATTGTGCAAATGATCAACACTTTCACAACACCATACAATACTTATACATTTTATACTCTATGCCGGAATCATGAAACTACGAGTTATATAAAGATAATTTTCGTTCCTTTTACGATGTTCAGGCGTGCCGTTGTTATTGATGCACGTTCTGGTCTATTTTTCAATGTGAAAGCCGTCAATTTATGCTGCAATGAAGATACAATAAATTGTAAATCGTATTTTGTTCATATGAATAAACTAAATGCTTACCAATCTTGCATCCTGAAAAAAATAATGTTAAAAATATAAGTACGTCAAAAATATAAAGAACAAAGTAGTGTAATGAAATGGTAAAACTCTATAAAGTAAAGGTTCACAGTCTAAAAAGTCAACTTATTATTAAGTAACTCAAAACTATGTTTACACAAGGTGTTTGATGCCTTCAATTTGTAAAACAACATCATATAGTTCACATATTTAAACTATTACACAGAAATGCTATGTGACTGTTCTGTGTCTAATTTTTTATAAATAAAATCAAATATACAAAGACACTTACCGACTTGGACATCTGAAAGTAATGTGAATTGATATAAATAGTTTGTAATGGTAAATTGTATTATTTGTTGTCAATCATCAATAACTGTTCTTCTCTCTAAACAGAAACTTGGTACTCAATGCTCTATAACTTCGTATCCTATTTGTCCTTTTATACATTTTTTTATTCGAGCGTCACTGATGAGTCCTTTGTAGACAAAACGCGCGTCTGACGTAAATATAAAATATTAATCCTTGTATCTGTGATGAATTTATTTGCAGACAAATGACAAATATAGGTTATATATAATGCTGACTGTACGTTATTCGTACTGTACGCGACTTCTTTTGTCACAAAAGGTGTTTGCTTTGTATAAGATTGGATAGTAAACCAATTAAGAGGTGCTAACGTTTTCAAAACATGGCATTACATGAAACGTTGTTTTTTTTTTGCAAATGTAATTATGTATAGTGAGACTAATAGTATGTATAAGACAAATAATAGCGTGTCATGGAAGTAAAAGTTCATATTCAAACGAGTTGCTTACCTTTTCGAAGAATCATAGTCGGTATGAAATTACCATCACATACATCACATATCGTAGGAGGTTTCTCAAAGGTCTCTGAAATTATCAGAAATCTGAATAATATCCTTTATATTCAATGACCAAACCTAACTTAGGATCAAATACATTAAATTGCTTGTTTTAAACAGAAAAAAGGGGTAAGAAAATACAAACAGGACATTAAAAACTCATGAATTGAGAGAATTTTGATATCCCAATGACGAAATTCAAAAGTCGAGGAAAATACATCCAACAACACACATAATATGAAGACTAGACTACACCATTGTACACGAATAACAAGCACACCTCATAGTTTGGGGCTCGTATTAAATCCAGATTGGTATTTTAAATGACTATACATACCAACATAATCGTGTTCATACTCACGGAACAGGACATATGACATGTCTAGTAAAATCCCTTTCAGGTTTGATTTAAGGTTCAATTCAACATTGAAACGCTGTTTGAAGAAATTACGTCATTTGTATCCATTATGTTGAGTTTTAAATTTACCAATTGTATCTTATTGACCTTTTCAGAAAACGAAAAAAAAATCTTACTTAAATCTGTGACAAATGACGCTATGACGTCTGGAAATCCATTTGTGACAACAGTTTTACCGCATGAGTATGTATCGTGTGTACCATTATTCCGTCTTTAAATAAAAACAAATTTAATCAGTGTATAGCATGTAGAAAAGTCAAAGTATATAAAATTCTTTACGTATTTCAACTTTGTAGTTTTATGTACTTAAATGTCTTCTGAAATATGTTGTGTTATCTAAGTTTTTTGGGTCATGAATTCAAATGTCAAAATAGACAAATGGGACAATTTTGATTAAGTGACCTTTTCAAAAAGAAGATTGACAATCAGGGTTGGGGTATACACGTCGTCTTTCCTGGTAAGTTAAATGTTCAATACTTGCACTAGATTTAGACTTTCAAATTTGCTATCGTGAGCATTGTTGTGGAGGCATTAACTTTCATATGTCCATCCGATGCAATGTAATTGTAATATAAAAAAAATAACAGCATTGTTTGTCACCAAATATATATTCTATTAGTTGTCATTGTCTGATTTAATTCAAATCACGTTCAATTCAAATATTTTCAGTTATAATCTTATGTTGACAAAAACTGAAATTCATTCTTCTTGCATAACAACATATTCGTTGTTCATTATGCAACAGCAACGTTTTATTCATATATTCAATTACTAGTATCATTAAGCTGTATAATGTACAATAGCAGTTAAAAAGTGATTCGTTATAAAATGGAAACAAAATTCAACAGGGTTATCACCTCTGTTGAATTTATGTGATATTGTGGGTAGGCATTTCCTGCCCAACGACTAATTCAAATAATTTGTGTATTACATTTTAGAGAAATGAGAAGGGTATGTTTACTTTATAACTGTGAAAAGTCCAGATCTTGCATAACATTCCTGGTAAAAGAGAAGTCTTCCATGCAATGTAAAAACACTAGTGGTTCGATTATTTTCTCTTACGAGACCTGGAACTACTGGACTTCCATCATCTCCTAGTCTTCCATAAATAGTTTTTTGTCTGTAACATGGTTGCGAACACAATCCAAATACTGATAAAAATGAAAAAGAATCCAATATGAATATATGTGATATTAAATAAATATGATATATTTAAATCATTTAAAAACTAATTTGATTATGCGTGATTTGCATGTAAAGCTTGCTAAAAAAATCCTCAATAAATGTTATGGTTGTGTTATGGTAATGCATGTTTTGGGGGGAATGTATGCTATAGAACCAGAAGTAGGGGAGGGTTGGGTAGATGCAATCATTAGTGTTGGATTTTTTATAATATATTGAACATTTGATTGGCTGATTTCGTAATGAAATGAAAAGTTTACAAACTGACATGGCAGCTTGATTTAAATACGTTGATAAAACATTAAGTCCTATTTATGTTTTTGACAGAATAACCCACATACTTTTTTTAACCTAGTTTGAAAAGTTAATAGATTTATGTAATTTAAGCCTCGAATATCTCAAATGATGACCTATCGCCAAATGTTATTGTTCAAATCTAAGATAAGAAAAAATGAGTTTGTTGAAAGGTGAGAAATCCTTATTTCATAGATAACTACCAATGTGTCCGATTATTTAACCACTTTTACCTTCTCTTTTCCTAACATGTCACATCCGCGATTGAGAGCTATCGCCAAATTGTACTTTCTTCATCAATGCAACCCGTGCCAAATGTGAAGCAGAATTAACGCACAGTTCATAACAATACAAAAGTCAAAAAGTCTGAAAAGACCATTTTTTGTCTGAATTTGCATGAATTTTTACTCGACATTCTTAATTTGTCTGAATAATTAAAAAAAAATTCTTGACATAATATGAATTTGTCCAATAAGGTTCTTGGCTTTTCTCGACAAGTGCCTTGACAGTATGAACATTGTCTTAAAATTTCTGATAAGAGTCTGGATTAGTCTCGACCAATTCTTGACTGTCTTAAATTTGTCTTGATCTGTTTTCACATATTCTTGACATTCTTAATAATGTCTGAATATGTCTTGACAGATTCTTGACATTCTAAATAATGTTTGAATATGTCTCGACACATTCTTGATAAGAGTCTAGATTAGTCTCGACCAATTATTGACTGTCTTAAATTTGTCTCGACCTGTCTTGACATATTCTTGATATTTTAAATAATGTTAGAATTTGTCTCGACATACTCTTGACAGTCTTAAATATGCCTTTACACTATCTCAACAGAATAAATTTCCCCTGTGAATGTGAACAGACTTATTCTGCACTGTTTATGACTTCTTGACATAATATGAATTTGTCCAATAAGGTTCTTGGCTTTTCTCGACAAGTGCCTTGACAGTATGAACATTGTCTTAAAATTTCTGATAAGAGTCTGGATTAGTCTCGACCAATTCATGACTGTCTTAGATTTGTCTTGATCTGTTTTCACATATTCTTGACATTCTTAATAATGTCTGAATATGTCTTGACAGATTCTTGACATTCTAAATAATGTCTGAATATGTCTTGACAGATTCTTGACATTCTAAATAATGTTTGAATATGTCTCGACACATTCTTGATAAGAGTCTAGATTAGTCTCGACCAATTATTGACTGTCTTAAATTTGTCTCGACCTGTCTTGACATATTCTTGATATTTTAAATAATGTTAGAATTTTTCTCGACATACTCTTGACAGTCTTAAATATGTTTCTACACTATCTCAACAGAATAAATTTCCCCTGTGAATGTGAACAGACTTATTCTGCACTGTTTATGACATTCTATTGCTATTATATACTCCTTGTTATTATTGGTAAACTAAACTTTGAAGAATCAAGGATTAATTTTGTATAGTAAGATATCCTTTTGAGTTAGAATACCCTGAATAATCCCTCATGACGTTTACTTTTGATTTATTTTCATTAAACATTTAATTAATTATTTTCACTTGGAATCTAAGTCGAAGTTACTGAAACCAGCTTTTTGATTTTTGCCATTCACAAAACTGCAGGTCAAATTTGAAATGTGTCTTGTAGGCAGTTTTAAAATGCGACCATATGTCTCCTTTGGACCCCATAATTCATCTTTTGTGTTTGTGTGGAGTAGATAATAGTTTTCTTTTATTCTTTGGAAAGTATTCAATTTGCTTTTATGTTAAAATAATTAACTTCATAATTTTAATGAAGAAACTCCATTTTAATTCTTTTCTTTTTTTTTTATCAAAATGATGAATTTCATTTTCATCTCTCCACAAACTTTTTAAATTGTAGTGGCATGGTCAGTCAACTGATACGTTGTATTGCTGATTGCAGTAATTTCTATTTGACAGTTTCGTGTACTCTGGGGTGTGGAATATCTTAATTTTATAGGGAACATCCTGTCTATGTGTATTCCAACAGATGACATAACACATTTTTTCTTCTGTTAAATGAATGAAGGTTAGCTATTTACTAGTATTTAAACCACATTTGTATACAACAATTATTTACCGTATTAACATTGAATATTATGAATGTTGAATGAAATATGTCTACAGTATGACTAGTTGTAATCATTTAATTAATAAATTTTAGAAACAAAATGTGTAATTATTAAAAAAAACACATTTAATTTATTTTATGCTTTAGATTTCATAGCCAAATTTTCAATTATTTTACATGCTCAACTTTCATTTTTTTTTTGGCGTAAGAAGTGTAACTTAAAACATGCGTTTATCATAAAAAGAGAAATAAAGATTAAAGTTATATCACGAATATTGGTCATGATTTGTAGAGCTCAGAACTGTCAAGTTAATTTAAGACACAATTCAAAATGTTCAGAACATGTCAAGCCATACTGAGAAAAAAAAAGAATGTTGAGAATATGTCAAGAAATTTCAAGACAGTATTCAAATGTCAAGAACTTGTTAAGAAATTTTAAGACCATATTCAGAATGTCAAAAATATGTCGAGTAAATTTAATACAAATTTAATATAAATTATAATTTGTCAAAAAAAATTTAGACACAAGTCATACTTTTGGAGAATGTCGAGTAAAATTTCATGCAAATTAAGACTAAAACTGGTCTTTTCAGACTTTTAGACTTGTGCTTGGTGTTGCTCAGTCTTAAATTTTGTCTTAATATTGATTGCTTGTTGTTTTGCTATGACATTTGTAGTTTGATTTTGACTCTGAGTTTGAATTCAGGGGATTCGTTTTTACCTTCGTGGTTACCAAGTTTCGTGCAATGTAGAATACTTGCATTTTCGTGCGATATTTGATATCGTGGTTTCACAAAAGTCTGCATTTTATCATACAGTAAATTTGTGTATCCAACGATAAATGATGAATCCACAGTATAATGTTCTCACCCTACCAAAGACTGGAGTTAATCTCAAAGGCTCCAGATTGGATGGCATACAGTACTGTAAATTCAGAAATTATTACGTACATTTGTTATTGTGATAATGTCATTTTTGACTAAAATGCGATGTTTCTTTTTTTTGCGATGGTGAAACAAGTTCTATATAATCGTTATAATTATTAAAAGAAATTCAAAATACGAGTTTAAACTATTGCGATTACTACCCCGTAATAATAAAAACATCGCAATAATTTGGAACGATGAACGACAAGTGGTAAACTGATAATGCAATAAGTAAATAACAGTGTGTAAGAACTAAAGTACTACAACTGTAGTAACGTATGGAACAGTTTATTACTGTTTATTGATCATTTTAGCATTTTCAAAGTCTTATTTTAACTTTGGTAAAACAATGCAGGCCTTGGTTCATTTTTGTTTTTTTAAATTTCGCTAATGACATATGAAGGCATGTCAAGTGATGAACATTATCTAAATGCAAGGAGCATTTCATCATCTGGCTGTATTTATTCGCTCATTTCTACATACCAGCAGATTTGTCTATATAAAATATGTAGAAAAATAAACCTTCTGTGTTGGTATTAATCTATTAATAAGAAATATATGTTTTATTTACATTTTTCATTGATATTTTTATATTCGTCTACTACATGTACTATAGCATAAATAATGATAAGGTACTTTTATAAATCAAATTAATATATTTCAATCCAATGTAATTAAAATCGATTCTAGGGCGAGTTCATCGTTAGTGTTAAAATTAAATTAAAAAGAATTTGTCTTGAGCAATATACATTTCTCATGATTTCATGTGAAGAAACAATGAAAAAGTTTAGCATGAAATGTTCCAATTCCCTGAGTTGACCTTATATGCATTTTTCTATTCTCTTTATGTATGTTCATGTCATAAGCATGGTGATGTTTCATCCTATTTACGAATCTATGGCTATCAAAATTTCAACGTTTAAGCATACTTGTGATGGTAAATAAATCAAAGCGTTTTCCACGCGCTAAAACTTTAAAGTGCTTAATCAATTTGTTGCTTGTGTAAACATTATTTTCTTTCAAAAATAGAGTAAACAAAACATTGATATTGTATCTTAACGGTTTGACGTCAAAAGTCAGCTTCCCGTGTCAAACATTAACAAACTATGTTTTTTTTTAAATATTTTTACTCTTTAAAATAAAAATAAATAGTGCAAAAAAAGTCATGTACAAAAATAAGGAATGCTTGTCAGCATATTTAATATATCAATGAATATAATTAAAAAACGTAAAACAATAAAACATAACATAACCAGCTGTTTCATAGATTAACTAAAACAGAACAAGCGTTAAAAAAAGGCAGTTCACAAATACTTTTTTTCTATTATTAGTCAATATCATAATCGAAACGAAGTGGAAAATTTTTCTGTATTCTTTATTTTTATATTCATCTTTTCTTTGGGTTATTTGCTCTTTTTGTTATACATCTGTTGGAACTTGATAGTTTCAGAACTAGTAAGACATGACTATCGCTGGATATTAACTTTGGTTATTTAAATTTGTTAAAAACAGAATTATAATTTATCAAATTAAACAACAAAGTGGTTAAAATCCAACGATAAACAAATCTCAAGAGTTCAGAAATAACGAGCTTATTGTAAAGAAATGTAGGATAAAAAGAAAAATCACAAAAATACTGAACTCCGAGGAAATTCAAAACGGCAAAATTAAATGATAAAACACATCAAACGAAAAGACAACAACTGTCATATTACTGACTTGGTACATGCAGGCGTTTTTATTTGTAGAAAATGGTTGGTTGAACCTGGTTATATAGCGCTAAACCTCTCACTCGTATGACAGTCGCATCAAATTCCATTATATTTACAACTATGCGTGAACAAATAAGAAAAGGTAAAATTGTCAAAATAGGGGTACAACAGCCATCCCCGCATAAAAAAGAGTAGGGTTTGCGCTCCTCTTATTCTCAGACCGTTGTGACATATGAAATTAATTATTGACATGAGAAAACATACCAGAATTACTTTCAATATTTATGGATAGGTTACACAACCTAATGTTATTCGCGTATAACTTATAACTCTTTAGTACGATACGAAACATATATATATACTCTCACACTTGAACAAGATGGAAATAATAAAAAGCGCACAACATTAGAGAATGTATTTTTCAAATTCATATCTCATTCACACATGTGACACACTAGTACTATGTTTGCGGTTTTCATTTTAAACGAATTTTATTTTCCTTTCTACTTATACTTTGAAAATTCTGTTGCTTTTAAACATGTTTGCTTAAATTTGATATATTTAAAAAAAAAAAAAAAAAAAAAAGCAACGAAACGGGTTTAATTAATCTTTACTTCAATAAACGTGTATGTAACATACCACTGTAAATTTGTTATTTTTCGTTAACCACGATATTAAATATTTTATATAATCGTGTTCAAAGTTTTTGGCAATAGCAAGAATTTAAATATCTCCGAAGATGCAAATTTTCCTTAATCCACCAAAAAAATGGTACCCAAGAAACAAACGAATCCCCAGTACTATGGGACAGCTTCCGAAATGCTGATTTGTTACCTTTTTCAGCAAAACAAATCACTACTCTACTTTCAAATTCATTAGCCACAGTGTAATTTCATCCCCTACTTGCTATTAGAGGCATAAAACATGAAGAAATAAATTTTGAAGGTAAGCAAACAATTGACAAGTAACACACTTCCCATAGTAGGGATTATATTCATGGTGAACAAAATTCAAAGAACGATTATTGTGTTTCTGGAAGTGAAACAAACACAAGCCGCAATTTGATAGAATCCTGATGATTTAACTTATAATTTTTTCAATTATGCTATTTAATTGTAAAATGTTTATATATTTTGATATTAGAAAATAGAAAATAATTTTACAAAAGAAAACCTTTAAAGGGCCGTTTATTGGTCCCTGTCTCTATGGAAAATCATAATATATATAAGCATATTAGCGAAGATTTATGTTTGCGTTATTTTCAATCAACGAAAGTCGTGAAAATAAATAAGTTTAAGATTATCTGTTGTCCTAAATGATACATAGCTAACAAAATCATGATTGCACTATTTAATAATTCTCAGAATAAAAAAAAACGAAGGGTGATACAGATTACTTACCGTTTCGAAAAAGCAAAACGAGGAACACGCTTATCCAAACAATAGTCATGTTGAAATAAATTTTTGATGTAGGTTGTTTCAGGAAAAAATATCGAAAGGTTTGTTCATTAAGTACATATATACATATTTTTTTCAAGTGACATGCTACCATCTGTTTCATTGTATTACAAATCAACGCACGTGTCAAGAAGGAAGAAGGCGGAAGTTCAACGAACCTTCTGTGTTTTAATTGAATATTAAAATGATTGTTTCTTAAAATAGAAAAAAATAAAAAGATGGTTGTGTTTGACAAATATTCATTGAATGTGAATTTTCCACTTTGAAAACAGATTTATATTATTTTTTTTACGATACATTTAAAAGACTTTATTTATTGAGTAGACGGAGATATAAATGCATTCTCTATTGATAGGCTTTCAGTTCAGATTTGACAGAGAATTTTACTCTTCTTGAGTGAGAAAAATGCAAACGCAATTTGGCAGAGACAACGCAACTCTTGTTCTACCATTTGCAGAGATCTAAGATAACACCAAGATGTTAAAATGATGCACAAAGACAATGTGTTCATATTATCTAATGACTATGCTTTATCATTATCTTGTTAGCATTGCTTAACGTGTGCTTTAGACGAGTTATTAGTTCTTGTTATACCGTTTGCAACTGTTTTGTTACTTATGAAAATAATTCATTATACGATAGAGGTCGTTGGCGGTGCGATGAAAGTCTATTTTAGATGATCAGAAAATGTATTTAAAAATTTGACCTCATTTTGTCTTATAAGCTTCGACCGCCGAGATTATTTTTAATTTTTTAATATGAGCAACACAACAGGTGCCACCTATGTGGCAGGTTCTGCTTACCCTTCAGGAGCACCTGAAATCACCCCCAGTTTTTGGTGGTCTTCGCGTTGCTTAGTCTTCAATTTTCTATGTTGTGTCATGTGTACTATCATTTGTCTGTTTGTCTATTTCAATTTTATCCATAGCGTTGTCAGTTTATTATCGAACTATGATTTTTATGTCTTTTGACCCTCTCTTGTCTTGGAGTCTTGTTGTATAATTTCGCTTCGGGTGTTTGACGAAAACGCTAATCCAAACGATCGTCATGAATGAAAAACTCTTTAATGTATATTGTATCAATCAAAATGTCTTTACTTCGTGAAGTACAAAAATATGTTTTTTACCAACCATCTGTTTCATTGATTTTAAAAACTAGCACACGTATCAAGATAAGAATGAGGAAGTTCTACAAACCTTCTATTTCTAGTAATGAACAATAAAAAATTTACAATAATTGTTTTTATTTAAAAAGAAAAAGCAGGTGATTGTGTTATGACAATTATTCATCTCAAATCTGGATTGTTGATTTAAAAAAAACGAATTGATACTTTTTGAGTTAAATAGAAAAGTAAACATTAATATGATGTTATGTTATGGCGAAATTTATAAGCAAGAGATGTAAAGTTCGAGAGAACGGAATTGTCTTTGAATTTCTTTGTCTATCTGCACCTGTATTGAAAGAAATTATTTATAATGACATTGTTTGGGCAGTTTAACGATTTAATTTATACAATAAGACTTCTTGGATATTTTCCCAGAACTAGGGGAGGTATGATATGTTTTGATGATTTATTTTTTGCAGTTACTAGACTATTAATACGCTTTTTTTTGCACAATTTTAGACAATTGATTGAATTATTCAATTAAAAATGGTCGTTACAAATAATACTGCAGTAGACTTGGCGATAAATGGGCAATAATTGAACATAAAATTTAGAAAAAAGTCGAGTATTTTTATTATCTCTGTGTAAAATATTTTTTTTATTTGGGCAAAATACCAATGATTAAATGGTCTAAAGGTTTCCAGGATTTCCAATATGTATAGCTTAAATTGAATAGATATATTTTGATTATTTTGAAATTTTCGTTTAAATTTTGAGACCAATAGATAGAAATCTATATCTAATATCGATTTTGGTCTTGGTCTATTTTGTATTTGGTAAAAACTCTTAATAAACGGGATTATACTACAGTCTGGAATGTTAATTGGATTGATCGGTTGTCACATTGACAGACATTAATTCAGTAAAATTTATGTCATAAGAACATTAAGAAATTAACGATTTTACTTAAAATGACATGATTAGAAAAAATAAATTGTTTATAGGAAAATTTTAGAAAGGATAAATTTTGATTTTTTTTAAAACAAATCCTTTGACATTTTAAACAATTATATCAGTTACCATTAACACTACAATGACTCCATGTTTTCATGAAAATCAAGTAGTGACGACAATATCTTAGATATATGAGTTCGAATGTCGCTCTTGTATCTTGCACACCTCTTTCAAGCATACATAAAATAGTTTAAATTGAAACATTAATTGCACATATCATTTGTAGATAGAAATATAGAGATATAAATACTGGTAACGTTTTATACATAACCAAACTGGAGTTTTTTTTTATCCAAAGCGCCAAAAACACACGATTACGTTACGTCTTGGTGTATTACTATAATATCGTGCATTGCAATCATGTGTTCCCCTGATATTGTAAATAAATAAAGACAACAGTAGTATACCGCTTTTCAATAGTCATTAATCGACAAGGTGAAAACAAATCCTGGTCACAGACTATAATCGTTTGAAACACAACAACTATAAGAGGACTGCAACCGAATAACAGAAACACTGAACGGCGACAGAAAAATCACCAGCATACACAGACACGGAATTTAAAAAAAAAATACATGCTGGTTACATCATTTGGTCTCTTGAGAATAGTTTTCTTACTGTGAATCACCCCACATTTCCTTTCTTATATATAATTGCATAAGTACAAAAAAAACATAGAAAGGTTAATAACAAATCCTGCGTTTATTTAACAAAACATTGTTTCTCGTTTCTTGTTTTTTTTATAAATTAATCTATTAATACGTATATTGGTGATCAATATGAAATTATTACTAATTTATATTTTTAACGTCATGAGGTCATTATGGAAACAAGAACAAAGGATACAAAACTATTCCACCAACTTGTAAAAAGCAGTAGAAATTCCAGGGGTAATGCTATCATGCATGTAGGAGACATATGTATGTCTGGTGAACAAAATGTTGTGGAAGGCTTCAGGCAGCACTTTAGAAACTTAGCAAAGTCAGAGGAACCTACAGTCTTAGAGAATAGACAATATCACCAGGAAGTAGAATATGAAATAGGATTAATTACAAAGATGGTGAAAGATAAGAATCAATTAATAAAGGCAAATCAGCTGATATCTATGGAAACACTGTCGAACATATATTGCATGCAGGGAAAAAAATGGAAATGTTGCTATTGAACCTCATTAACATAATATTCAAAGAAAGCAAGGTGCCAGACATGCTAAAGAAGGGATTACTCACCCCCGTGTTTAGGAACAAAGGCGAAAAAACATAGCAATTAATAACAGAGGAATCACTGTATTACCTGTGTTAAACAAAGAGATAGAAACAAATGTAATAGTAAGGATCAACCCAGCAGTATTTACAACACAAAGTGTAACTCAACGAAGATTTACAGCCTGCTCAGGACCGGCAAATGCAGTTTTACCGGTTGACGAAATATACCTTGAAGCCAAAGATAATAATCAAGAATATGAACGTGTACTGCTGGACGCAAGGCCGAACGGTGACCTATAGTTGTTAATATCTGTGTCATTTTGGTCTTTTGTGGATAGTTGTCTCATTGGCAATCATAACACATCTTCTATTTTATATTTGATGTAGTAATACATTCCCATTTTATGAAGCGGCTCTATCATGCAGGATTGATTAGAAACACTAGACACTCATTCAGAGTATGCACACAATTGCAACAAGTGCAGTTAAATGGAATGACAAAACTTTCGAGCTAATTAATGTACTACGAGGAGTACGCCAGGGAATGGTCCTATAAGTACGGACCCATACCAGCTTTACACCAATCCTCTACTTAATATGGTGGAAACATCAAATGTAGGATGTAAAATTGGAAATATTCTCTGTAATACTAGCGCATGTGCAGATGAGGTCGCATTCATGAGCAAAAAGACCACCGAGATGCAAGTACAAATTAATATGGCAAACACCTTTGCCGGCATGGAAGGAAATAAACTACAGCCGAAAAAAGCCGTCGCTTTTAACATAAAACCTAAGCATACAAAGAAAGAAAGGCTGTTGGAAGGTTATACATTAAACGAATAATTTAGAAGTTCTAAAGAACATCTAGACAATTTAAAATCTCGGTCTTTTTCTGAAATTAATTCCATCAAAACTTTTGATTTTTCAACCCTGTATACCACCATTCCCCATGTAAAAGTAAAAAATGGCCTACAAAAAATTATCCACAATGCCTTTCAACATAAAAATGGTAGCATACGCTATAATTTATTACTTTGGGACTTCATAAGGCATATTTCGTTAATAGTGACAAACAAAAAGGTAAAACATGCTACACAAAAGAACAAGTTGTCAGTATGCTGGAGTTTCTTATCGACAACATATTTGTTGAGTTTGGAGGTAGACTTTTCCAACAAATTGTCGGCATTCCTATCGGAACAAACTGTGCGACTCTTCTTGCCGACCTCTTCTTATTTTCATATGAATCGGAGTTCCTCCAGACACTTGTAAAAAAACAAGAGGATCAAAGAAGCCAGATCATTTAATTGCACTTTCAGATATATTGATGATGTTCTTTCCATAAACAATCCGAACTTTTCTGATTGGGTTCAATTGATATATCCCCCAGAACTAGAGATCAAAGAAACAACAGACACAGCTTCCTCCGCCTCATTTTTATACTTATATCTCGAATTTGACTTACACAGTCATCTCAGTACCAGAATCTATGACAAACGAGACGATTTTAATTTTGAAATTATAAATTCCCCCCACCTTTGTAGCAATATACCAACTTCACCTGCATATGGAATATATATTTCCCAACTTATTCGATATTCAAGAGCTTGCAGCTCCTACTCAGACTTTGTAAAACGTCATCAGTGTCTGAGTAAAAAGTTGATGAACCAGGGATATGTCAAAGAACGTCTCGTCCTTTCTCTAAAAAAAGTTCATCGGAAGGTATCAAGACCTTGTTGATAAATATTCCGTATCATCTTCTCAAATAATACACGATGGTCTTGATGTATAGATTATGCGTATTGATGTTGTTTATCATCTTAACAACATGTTTTATTGTTCTTTCATTTGTCTTTGTTCTAGTATTAATATTACTTTTACTGTTGAATGGTTTAATGTGATATCAGTTTGACGTGGCTCGGTACTTATACATCTCGTCAATGTGTTTGTATTGGCTTTCATTTTTTTGTGGTTTGTTTTGTATATGCGACTTTTTGTATTTCTTTTCTTCTTATTACGTGACTCTGTAATTTAAAAGATCCCGTCAGTATTATATTGGTCTATTATATGACATTATGATATATTTCTATTATGAATTACTATATACGTTGAACCACAAACGTCAAAATCATTTAATCGCGTAGTGGTATTAACTATTTTTGGATTCTCATAAATTCTACCTATAACTTTTGGACTAGTTTTAATATCGGTCTATTTCTGTATTTTATTCTTACATACTTTTGATTTTTTAACCCTGTATGCTTACATTGCCTATGTAAATTTTAAAACTGTTTGTATGCACATTGAACGACAAATTTATGTGACGTATAAAATTTTCTGACGTCAGACACTCAAATCAATTAATGTGTTCGTAGATAGAAGATGTTTTTGGGTTCGGTTAAATTGTCCCCTTTTAAAATTGTTATACGATGATGACTGATGTACCCATATTTTGACTATTTTATTAACTGTGACTGTTTATTTAACGCATCATGTAAATATAACGGAATTTGATGAGACTGTTATTAAAATGAGAGGGTTAGCGCTATAGAACCAGGTTTAATCCACCATTTTCTACATTTGAAAATGCCTGTACCAAGTCAAGAATATGACAGTTCTTGTCCATTCGTTTTTGACGCGTTTTGTTATTTGATTTTGCCATGTGATTATGGACTTTCCTAATTGATTTTCCTCTGAGTTCAGTATTTTTGTGATTTTACTTTTGACTTCGTCTTCCGTAAATATAATCTGAACAGGTTCATATATAACATTTTGGCCTCGTCAAAAGTCCATAATTGATAGATATATTTGATATTAATAAAAATGTCTTCCAGTCGTCTCTTTATTGGTTAGTGTTACAATTATTTTCAATTACACACGTGTGGTTTTATTGACTTGTGGTCACGAACTACTTAAGCTTATGACAAAAGTAATGTAAATTTGCCAAAACTATATTGTTAAAGATACAAATACACTTTGTATTTATAAATAGCTGATAAAGAAATTATTGTTTGTCAAAGCATGTGACTATGCAATTTGATACATGACACATCTTATCAGCTATCGATTACTAACGTCATATTTCATACTTGTAATCATTATGTTTCACGAGCGTATTAAGTTTTAAAATCTTCAAAATTACTATATATGTATTAATTTGATATTTTCCGGAGATGATTTAAATTGAAACTAATTAATGTCAAAGTGTCTTAAGAAGATGCATATTGACGATAACTATTGTTATAAAATATTATAGAAATAGCCCGAACTTTCACAAATCATCCACAGAAATTGGAATTTTTTATATACAATTTATTTAGGTCCGTTTAAATTTCAAATGAATATTTCAAAATACCATTGTCACGTATATTCCGGTAAATGTGCTGATTCCAATGAATTTGATATATTTTTTCAAACACAATTACAATTCGTTTGGGGACAAAAGTCGATTACAAATGATCGAATATGAATCATCAATAAAGTGATACCTTTTTGTTTATCTAAACAAAATAGAAAAAAAGGGAATCACACAACCCCT